>NW_022196911.1:5154102-5191639 GCF_008632895.1 Mastomys coucha | reverse complement strand
GAGACGGGGACAGGGAGAGGGAGAGGGAGAGGGAGAAGGAGGGAGGAAAGGAAGGAGGAATGGAGGGGGAGGAAGAAAAGAAGAGAGGGAAGAGAACAGAAGAGAATAGAAGAGAACAGAAGAGAACAGAAAGCAGTTACACACTTTCATTTAAAATCTTATTTCTGGCATGATGGCACACACCTATGATCTCAGTTCCTGGGAGTCTGAGGTGAGCATCCAAGGCCATCTTATTCTACATAGCAAGATCCTGGCTCAAAACATAAATAAATATTCTCTGACTTGGGGAGGGCAGGGAACAGAGGAGTGTGGGTATTTTTTCTTTTTTTTTGCTGGCCCCAGAGAGTACTTTGAGAATTCAGACTTCTAATCTGATAGCTGACATTCTAAGGGTATATAGTTCTCTGCCAGGTCCCTGCCCATGCAAGGCACACTCCTGCATCTCCATGCCTGGTAGTTGAGGCTGATCTTATTGTGGATCTCAGAGACATCAGGAAGGTCTTGTTTAGTCCCTAGTTATGAAATTTTGAATCCTTGTTTCTAGTTCTGGAATTAAAATATTGCATGTTTACTGAACATGTATATACACTAGTGATGTTTATCGGTGGACAATGTGTTATAAGACCCCAATGGATGTCGAGTATCAAACCCCAGTTACACTTTTGTTTCTTCCATACATATATACCTATGAGAAATTTTAGCTTATCAATTTAAGCATAAGAGGCTGACCATTATAACAATACACTTTAATAGTTATCTCTGACTGATTACTTTTTTATTTCTAGAATTTCTCATGTGTTTTTTGACCACCGTTGATAAACTAGAGTAAGCAAAATGTCAGATGAGAGAAAGCTCTTGGGGAAGGGTCAGCTTTGACCCTTTCACACAAGCTTTGACTGACTTCAGCTGTTTCACTTTGGTGCTTAGCCTGGATGTTACCGTGTTAACCAGATCAGCTGTGACTTCCCCTGGAAGGCCCCAGGAAGATGGGCTTCTTAATGTGCTCTCAGAGATGGAGTAGGGGGATGGTTACTAGATGACTACGTGAGATTCCAGGTTCTCTTCCCTCCCTTTTGCTTTCTCCCAGGTATAT
This sequence comes from Mastomys coucha, assembly GCF_008632895.1. Lineage (NCBI taxonomy): Eukaryota > Metazoa > Chordata > Mammalia > Rodentia > Muridae > Mastomys > Mastomys coucha. The sequence goes on along the minus strand of NW_022196911.1, from coordinate 5,190,546 downwards.
ATATTTCTTCCTCAGCTGAGTGGTCTCAGGAGGCAATGCAGAACATGTGGGGTGAGGGTGAGAGATCAACTGAAGTGACTCCATCCATTTGGCCTTCAGGATGTGGTCACCCATGTCCAGGGTGAGTCTTTATAGAGACAGCTATTTCAACAACATTCACTCCACCCATTCTCTTATAAGTAAGCATAATAACCCCCCCGCGTCCCCAGGTCGTCCTTGAGAAGAATTGCCTCTTTGGTTTGTTTGGTGGTGTCCTATCTGGGATGAGTAGATGCTTATTACCACTTCTACTGGATAAAACAACATTAACTTATTGGTTGAAGTCTAGTTTCATCCCAGACACCAATACTTCAGGTCCTCCATGAGTTTCCTACCCTGGCTTTGGTAATTACTCTGTTCTCCATTTTCTGACTTATTTGATTGTGAAGATATCCAAGACTGAACATTGTCCACTATAATAAATCCTAGGGGGGGTATGATCATTGGTCCATGCTTCATGATCTGCCTACTTGGTTAACTGGCTTTTGGGCCTCTGTTTTTGATGGTACAATGTCTAGAAAACACTTTTCTTCACATTTGCCACTCCTGTGCTGTTGTCTTCTTTCAACTCGGAACACCTGGATCAGGTTTTAGTGCACTCTGTCCCCATCCAGTACATTGCCTGGTTATAAGTGAAGCCTCGTTATCCTTTGTCCTCTCTTCTTAAGTGAAATCCTCAAGGTCCCTAATCACCTTGTGTTGAGTTTGGAAGTGAGAGAAAACCTGAAGACTTTGATAATGGGATCCCTTGCTTTGGACCCAAAGCAAGGCAGCCCTTAGGGGCAGGAGTGCATAGCTGCACTAAACCCCTTCATGTTTACTGAAGTCCTTCTCGGGAGGAATATCAAGAAGCTCACTTGCCCTTTGGAGAGGCACATAGCTAGGGGCTGACCTATCCCAAGGTCCCATCTTCCAACTGTGCGAGCCTGGGGCTCAAGCCTTTAATGTATGGGCTTCCCTATTGTGCATCAGGGAAGTTCAGCAGCAGAAATCATGAGAGCTGATGGTTGGCCCTGCAGAAGACATGAAATCAAACTTAAAGTTTCAAATTAAGCTCGCTTTTAAATTTAATTATTACTATTTTCATTTCTATTGTGTACATTTGAGATTAGCATGATGTTATGAAATACACATAACTTAGGAAATTATGATCTCTAGTCATGGGGCACAGTGTGATGCTTTAATATATGTATCCCATGTGGAGAGAATAAGTAAGCAACTGAGGTATTTATCACTCATTTGTCTGAAAGACATTTAGAATGGCTGCCGAAGTTGCAAAGGCTTGTGCAGCTGTGTTTACTAGCAGAAAAAGCTGAAATTTGGGGAAGGCCACACTTTGCATGAAACAGCAAAATAGAGGAAAAGCCACAGGTGCCGAAGGAAGCCTGGGTGTTTCAACCTGTTTAATGCGTCTCTATGCAGCAAAGGCTGCACTGAAAATGCTGTTTTCCTTCTCCGCACTAACCTTGATGAGTTTGGCACCAACCTTATCACAAAATGGGTTGGAAAATGACTACCTCTTCCCTGGAAAAATCTGGGAATGGCTCGAGTCATTAGTCTCATCCAGTTCACCATTATGAACAGAGGGGTTCAAGTTAGTCCTACACCACGAGTGCATCTTAATTCATTGATTCTACTCAATTCCTGAGATTGTGTCATATATTATTTATGAAGACATTTTTGATGAGTGATTTTATTATTTTATTTTTGTCTTATAATCTGGAAATTTCCTATTAGTTCACAAACGCCACAGGACATTTCTGGCTTTAGAGTCTTGCTAGTTGTACCCTGATCAGACAATGGACACCACACTTCATTACTCATGAAGACCACATCCAAATTCCGGAGCCTCTTACAGATATCACAGAAAACCCACGTGTTGTTTAGTTATGTTTGTCAGCAGAAGCATCCATGACACTAGGCATGTAGTCATTTTCTTCTGAAATGCTAAATCACATCTTAAGAAATTCAGGTGGATACCACACTTGGGCCCTAGCTACAAAGAAGGAAGCACAGCTTCTATTCTTTTAGGCATTTGATTTTAGTAAAGGTTTGGCAAGACTGCGACATATGACCACCATGCAAAAGTTAATAGTAATAGCACATACAATGACATACACATATAAGAATTTAATCCTCCATAATGTGCTCATCATATTTTTAAGTGAAGGGCAGAGTTCAATGGAAAGGTAGTAAAAATGGCTAAATAAATGCAGCAATATGCTATGTTTAGTCATGGCTAGTATTCATATCCTAAATACATCATTTCTTCCAAAATTGGTTAAAACTTCTTGAAAAGCTGTCAGAGGAATTTTAAGAGATTTGAAAATGTTAATGTATAGTGTATATGCATCATCAAAGGCCAGCATGCCTCTATGATGATAAAGAGAACAAGGCAGAAGAGCTGGCCCTACCAGACATCAGAATGTATTGCAGCAGTGGAGTACATGTCTTGCTGACACAGGAAAGACAAAAATATAAGCCAAGAGCAATAGTACATCCCTGTAATTCTAGCACTTGGAGGGAGGTAGGAGGACCAGAGTTCCAAGGCATCGTATACATGCCTCAAAAAGAAGAAGGAAGAGAAAAGGAAGAAGGAGAAGTTAAAGAAAAGAAATAATCTCTAATGAAACAAAGAAATAGCTGTCTAGAGACATGAATATATATGCATAGAAATGTCTTTTGTGTCAGATCAAAGTGGAAAGCAGGAGCAATAAAGTAAGATGGCCTGGGCTAAGTGACTATTGCTGTTCATGAAGCAAACTAACAATTTGCATCACTTCTTACCCAGAAACTAAAGTTAATTCAGGCTGCTTTAAGAATTAATAAAGGAATTCTGAAAATGTTTCAAAGGAAATATAGGTCAATTATCTTCTTTACTCTAGGATGGGGGATCAATAAGTCCAAAGCAGAGAGACACAAATTGGTCAATTTGACAGCATTCAAAAACAAGTGTTTTTGTACACCCAAAGATTGAAAAACAGAAAGAATGAATGTCAACACAATGCAGAGAAGCAGGACCAAAGATGCAGAGAAGCAGGACCAAAGATGCAGAGAAGTATGTAATTACAAATGAGTATCTAAAGTTTGGGTACAAATGAGTATAATTACTTTGGGAGAGAAGTTGGTTGTTTCTTGAAAAGTAGAACACATTTGTAGGTCTATGTCATCTAGTAGTGTCCCAGATAAATACCATAAATGTGCATAAAAGAATGAGAGTACCAAAGCTCTTCTGGCAGGGTCATTTGTAATAGCAGAAGCCCAAGGACAACCTAAACAACCACCAACAGAAGAGCAAATAAATTGAAGTATGCTTGTGATACTACAGCACTTTCAAATATATTTTACAAAATGACACAAATTAAAAACAATCTTGGGGCTGAGGGTTGGCTCAGTGTATAAGAACACTTGCTGCTCTTTCACAGGCCTCAAGTTTAATTCCCATCATCTACATGGCACCTTACCTTCCTGCAATTCTAATTCAGACGTCCTCTTCTGGCTTCCAAGGGTATCAGGCATGCACATGGTATGCATATATGAATGTAGGCAAGTACTCATTGAAATGGAATAAAAATAAATAATTCTTAAAAACATTCTCATTGCATGCTGGCATAATGCAGAAGGTATTGAACTCAACTTCTATGAAGGATGCCCATGAATCTCACTTTGCCCAAGACAGTACTGGTCTGTCCATGACTCTCCTATTTCTCAGTAATGGGACCAATGTTGCTTCTAACAGTGACCTTTCGCATCTTCAAAATATTATAGTTTGAATAACAAAATAAATCTATGGTCCTCTTATAGTTTATGGAGTTCTATGAAATAAAACATGTTACAGTGTGGGTAAATAAAAAGTATTAAAGCTGTGAAAATTTGAATATCAGTTTATGAAGAACTAAAAAAGTTGTTCCTATTGTTAAACATTTTTAAAAGATAAAATTGTGACTTTTCTACCATTCCTAAACGAAAACACACCAAAGATTTTATTTAATTCACTTAATAGTGAGTAAGCCAGTAAAATGTGAAGTGCAAAGAAGATCAACAGAACAAATTCAATAATACATAGGAGGTAAGAAATGATGGAAGGAAATTGGCCACTAGCTGAAGGACAAGGAGGTGTAGCATTTTGACTCATTTCTCTCATATGGGACAACTATCAATCATATTCCCAAGGAACAAAATGTAGTTGCATCTCTATGAAGAACTTCTTAAATGAGCATCATCCAAAACCAACTTCAGAGCCATCCAAAGCAGTTTCCATTCCCACAATTTTGCAGAGACACTCAAAGACAGTGAAAGTTACACACAGACATCAGTGGTGCAGTCTGATGGTGGACACCAAGCGTCTCTTGAAGGCCAGCTGGACCATTCCCTACTCCCTGAGCTAACAGCACCTGATATGCAGTTTCTTTCACTCTGTCTTCTTGAAACCTCCTTTTGCCAAATATTTTATATTTCTCCAGATATATAAGCATACAAAATGGGTATACAAATTAAAACTTTACTTCTAACAAATCATAATTTTAGCTTTAGCCATTTGGTCTATGTATAGTCAGTTATTAAAAAGGGAAGCAAGTTTTCATATGGTGGTGATTTGAATATGCTTGGCCCATGGGAAGTGGCGCTATTAGAGTTGCGGGCTTACAGAGTAGGTTTGACCTTGTTGGAGGAAGTGCATCACTGTTGAGGTGGGCTTTGAGGTCCTATGCTTAAGCTCTGACCAGGACATAAGAGAATCTCCTTCAAGCATCCTTTGGATCAAGATATAGAATTCTTAGCTCCTTCTCCAGCATCAAGTCTGCCTGCATGCTGCCATGCTTGCCACCATGATGATAATGGACTAGCCCTCTGAAACTGTAACTCCAATTAAATGTTTGACTTTATAAGAGACCATAATGTTGTTTGCCTTATGGTTATGGTGTCTCTTCACAGCAATAAAATCCTATCTAAGACATATACTAATGATAGCAACATGATCTTTTATTGTTATAGAAAGGATACATTTTCATGGACCTTTTGATCCTACATGATGTAGAACATCTTTAGTGTTTTTCAGAATTCACTGTTATAATGTTTCTGTAGTCTTCAATGCTAAGAACTGCACTCATACATACATACATAGTATAATATGGCAGAAATATATTGAGAGCCATTTCAGAAACTAGAGAATGTTATGTCTTAATTCCAAGTAAAATTTATCAAGCTTACTGTTATCAAGGTCAATAACTCAGGAAGCAATATTTTGTAAAAAAAAAAATTTAAGACAACATATACATATAGTTAAAAGTATGCTGTTTTGATGAATGGTGAAAATGATATTAGAAAAATATTGTCTTTGTTGTCCATAATTATAGTCATGTCTCTATAAAAGCAGAAAATGATATGTACAGAAAAACACCACAGTTGATTGCACATAGTAGCCTCTCATGTGAGTGTAGCTGACTCAGGAAGCATTTGTTGGTGATGTGTGTTGTAATGGGACCTGCTAACAAAGTGTGCGCATTGTGGGTTCCCATATGGGGACCTATAGGAACATGAAGTCACACTGTGCAATATGGATGAGTGCTGACAAGCATGCCTGAGATTCGTGATGCACTTGATTCTTAATTAAATTTCAGTTATTGCATGTTTTAAAAAAATCACTCAATAGTGTCAAATTTCACATGCCTGCATCCAGTTACAACATGTCATGCGGGTGATAATGAATGACCCATACTTTAAAAATCTGGGCTCTGGAGTCGGGCACTTTGTTTATTATGATTTCTATTTGGATACCATTACATTTTAGAAAAGGAATAGCCACTGAAAGCATTGGGGCTAAAGGTTTCCACTGTATTTGAAATGGCATTTTTGTTTGTTTGTTTGTTTCCCTCTTATTGTCCATTCCTAAGCACTATGCGTATGATGTTAATCTGACACTTCCTTTCAAATTACTTACTGCTGTTTTCAGTTTCACACTCAGAACAAATACTGCTCTGCATTAAAACATTTCTCTTGTCAACTTCTCTGCTGTGACTAGGTGAACCCTCTTAATAATGTCTGCAGCCTCTTCTATCTGCTGTCAAGTCCATTTGCCTCCATCTTTTCCTAGATCTGTGTTGTCCTGCTGTATACAGCATGTTGGTAGTGAACAGACCTCCCTTTCTTCACTTCTGTCTCTTATACTTTCTTGGTCCAAAAACATAGAGTATTGATAATTTCCAGTTAGTCTACTAAAGCCAGTGACTACAATTGTTCAGGGACCGCTCGTGATCATGGGCTATTAATTGCACAACCTCACAATTCGTTCCTCGCAGATGCAGGATGGCATGAAGACTCTTGTCCGGGGAGGTTTCCCAGGGTAATGCTGGAGCCCACTCCTTGCCGTTACTGCTTCGTGGCATGGTTTCCCCATGCTAATAAAACATTTAGGCTGAGGAATAAAAGGATTAATGGGGCAGGGGTTTCCAAATTTGAGAATTTAACTTTACTCATTTATTTATTTTGTCATAAACTAGCTTGTCTTCTGAATCTAAGACCTTACACCTTCTGTAAGTATGACATCAATCATGATAGAAAGAATTCCACTTAAACACACATTGCTTAAAGAAAACACAAGGTTTAGAAATTCATGAAATTAAACTTTCAAAGCATCTATTTTATGCCATCTACATGCTTTAAAACCTTTTCAAGCAAAAATTGCTAACATAGTTTTAAAATAAAGATGGGATAAATAGAATGAGTAAATTTTGTGTATAATTAAAATCTCATTAAAATGTTGGGTTCTGTATGTATGCACCATTTTATTCAATGCTGATAAATGTGTGCAATCATTTACTTTTTGAGAAATAAACATTTCTTTCTAAAAACAGGTTTCAAAATTACCATTAAAACATATTATCTAGCATTATTTTGCTTAAGCATCATATACACACAGGAAGACTGCACTGAATTAGAAGGTTCTGTGTATTTAATTTTGAGAAATGTGTGTGTTCATGTAACTTTCACGCAAGGCAAGATAAGTCATGTAACAAAAGTTATAAATCAGGGAGCTGGCAAGATGGCACAGAAGTGAACACTTGTCCTTGCAGAGGGCCAGAGTTTGGTTCCCAGCACCCACTTAATAGCTCACGACGGTCTGTAATTCCAGTTCCAGGGGGATCCAACGTCCTCTGGCCTCCATAGTACCGCACACACATGAAGTATAGTCATACATGCTGGCAAAATACTTCTCTCTCTCTCTCTCTCTCTCTCTCTCTCTCTCTCTCTCTCTCTTCCTCTCTCTCTTTCTCTCTCTTTCTCTGTGTGTGTTTGTGTCTCTCTGCCTCCCCCCCCTCTCTTTCTCTGTGTGTGTTTGTGTCTCTCTGCCTCTCTCTCTCTCTCTTTCTCTCTCTCTTTCTCTGTGTGTGTTTGGGTCTCTCTGCCTCCCCCCCTCTGTGTGTGTGTGTGTGTGTGTGTTTGTGTCTCTCTGCCTCCCTCCCTCCCTCTCTCTCTCTCTCTCTCTCTCTCTCTCTCTCTCTCTCTCTCTCTCTCTCTGTGTCTCTCTGCCTCCCTCCCTCCCTCCCTCTCTCTTTCTCTCTCTCTCCCTCTCTCTCTCTCTGTGTATGTGATAAACACAAATAACTATTTTTAAAGTTATGAATAGGGGTCTGAGGAGATATCTCCATAAAATCCATAAAATTTGAGGACCTGCGTTTGATCCCCATAATCCATTTATTTATTTACTTCTGTGCTTATTTATTTATTTATTTATTTATGTGTCTATTTGTCTATATGAAGTGTGCATAATGGCTCACTTGGACTCTCAGTGCTTTGGAGGTAGATATGGGAAGATCCCTGGGACTCACTGGCCAGCTATCCCAGCCTAATCTGAGTCAGAAAGTCTTCTTCAAACACTCAAAAAAAAGTATACCATAGCTGAGAAACCTCAGCTAGAGAAAAACTCATGCATACACATTCATGCACATGCACACACACAAATACCCACTCACAAGCACACAGACACATGAATTCACATGCACTCAGATCCACATCCTAAATAAAGGGACACAAGAATTTTCCATTCCTTTATTTTATTGTCATCTCCAGAATATTAATGAGGATTTTCCTGTTAACTACGTAAACTTAGCATTTTTCCTGCTTTTATATTTTAAATTTATATTATATTTTTCATTCTTTGAAGTTTATCTTTAAATGTATCTAGTTGTCCTGTAGTTGTATTGCTCTTTATTAACATTTTTATCTCATTTCAGAAACTATAACTGCTATGTTTGTTTCTGTGTCTCATAACTACTATTTTCTTATGTTTGAGATCTATTACTTTCTCCTGATTTTTGTGGTGCCCTGTTTTGTGTCTGAATGCATACCTCAGCTTTTGTTCTATATTTTTAACTTGTGCCTTTTTGCGTTGAGCCTGTCTTTCTTATGTGCTGCTGTAACAAAATTCTGAGACTGGGTAATTTACAAAGAACTGAAAAATACTTCTCACAGTTCTGAAGCAACAGAAGTTCTGGAGAATTCTTGTGCCTTCACAGGACAGATGGTGGAAGAGCAAAACTGACTGGCACTGTATCCTTAGATGGCAAGAAGGAGTGCAGCCTACAAGCCCTTTTTGTAGTTTTTTAGTCCTACCATGAATGGCTCTGCCCTCATGATCTACATGTCTCTCCTTAGGCTCCACCCCCAAGTCTGTCGTATTGAAGATTAAATTTTTAGCACAAGAATTACAACTATGGAGGCAACGAAAGTACTCAAGTCACAGACCTTTACACTTTTCTTTGAAAACTGTTAAAGTTTGTTATTCCAAAATGATCCCTGTCACCGCCAGAAAATGCTTTGGGCATCCTGCTGGCCTATAGTCATTTAAAAAAAAAAGTTAAGGGCTCCATTACAGTCATCCATGTTCTACGAATTCAGGATACAAACTCCCACAAAGGCCGGCTGTTCATGCATTCTTAGGGTAGGTGTCTTTCCCCCTCAACTTGAAGTGCCATTTGAGATGAACTTGATGTTCTTCAACACATGTCCTCACATTAAAGCTGGAGTTGGTGTCCATGTGGCCTCCTGGGTTCCTAGCATCACTTGGTATAGGAGACTGTGTTCTTCAGAGAATCAGCAGGACACCCATATATTGAATGAGTCTTATTGAGAATAATTGACCCTTGAGGCTTGGTGTGTCCAGGATCTGCTCAGTTAGGTAGCAGGCCAGGGACCAGGGGAGAGCGATAGTTGAAATACTGTAGTGACGGACTCCTGGCATTGCTGCCAGGTTTGCTAGGAGAACTTGGGTTTCTTCTTGTATTAGTCAGGGTTTCTATTCCTGCACAAACATCATGACCAAGAAGTAAGTTGGGGAGGAAAGGGTTTATTCAGTTTACACTTCCATGCTGCTGTTCTTCCCCAAAGGAAGTCAGGGCTGGAACTCAAGCATGTCAGGAAGCAGGAGCTGATGCAGAAGCCATGGAGGGATGTTACTTACTGGCTTGCTTCTTATAGAACCCAAGACTATCAGCCCAGGGATGGCACCACCCACAATGGGCCTTCCCCCTCTTGATCACTAATTGAGAAAATGCCTCACAGCTGGATCTCATGGAGGCATTTCCTAACTTGAAGCTTCTTTCTCTGTGATAACTTCAGCTTGGCCCAAGTTGACACACAACCAGCCAGTACGCTTCTGTAAAAGAATTCATCTGATTGGTTGAGGCTTCCTCATCATTACAGCAGGTAATATCATTGACTTTATATCCAACAATTGAAAGGTAATTAAATGTAAAATTCATTCACAGCAACATCCCAAATTGTGTCTTTAAATACATGTGTATTATAGCCTGAATTGACACAAAATTAACCATCACAGTTAGTTTTGTACAGAAACACTATTTTAATAGCATAATATGGAAGAAATCTATATTTCTATCACTAGATGAACACATAAGCAAAATATGGTATGTCCTCACCATGAACTATTATTCAGCCATTAAAACAGTAATGATGTTTAATTAAAACCTGCAACATAGATGTACCTGAATGAAAGAATGTAACATGCCAGTTTTGAAAGATTCCATGTTAAATACTCTATTCCTATGGAAGAACAGAATGGGTAAATCTATACTCTATGCACAGTAAGTCTGGTGGGGTATGTGCAGACATGGAGGGCCAAGGGGTGATGACAAACTGTGTAGGCCATCATTGTGGGGAGATGAATAAAATTGACTATGTGACCTGGGTATGCATCTGTGAATATACTAAATTCTTCTGGATTTTATCCCGTAAATGAATGAACTATATCTTTCATGAATTTCTAAATTATATCTGAGTAAAGATTTTAAAGGTTCACAAAAAAATTCAAAACAACAACAAAGTAGCCTCATTGGGTAGAAGGAGTGGAGGGTTGCTCTTTTTCTCCTCTTTTCTGAGTCTTTCCAACTTTCCTGTCTTCTATGTTTTCTTCTAGCCTATGTCTTTTCCTGAAAATGATTTTTGTTTGTATTTCTTTCTTTCTTTTTATTTTCCTCTCTTTTCTCTGCCCTCATCACCTTTCCTCCCTTTTAGTTCTACGGTGAGGTTTTTATTTTCTCCTAACTTCTATTTTCTTTTCCTATCTCCAAAAGACATGCTAGGCAATATCTAAATTTAGCAGGCTCAGTTAACTTTAAAAGGCTAAAGAGAAGCCTTTGTGATATGTTTTATAAAATAAAGAGCTCTTTGAGAGTTTATCACTAATCTTGTCCTCATAGTGCAGATGGGAGTATTTAACATTTCAACTCTCCCCTTTCTCTGCTCTCCTAAGCTCAAAGACTCATTGTTTCTCTTTCATTTAATGGGAACCAGGCTTGTTATCATCGAGGTGTAGGACTATTCCTCTTCTCTCTTCCCCTGCTCTCAAGTTGTCTGATCCTGGGATGCATCCTTCAAAGCATTCTTGAATAAAGTGTTTGGGTGATAACCTTCCTGATCTTACAACTGTACTGTATCCTTGATCTCTAGTGGTTTTCCGGGTAAATTTGTGCCATGCATCTACACTGTGAAAATGAAAATTTATTATACCTGCTTACCCTGTTGTTGTTGAAATGTCCTATTTCTCAGTTGATTTTCTAAAAATAAAACAAAACAAAACAGAACAACAACAATAAAAAACCCAAAAAACAAAAACAAAACCAACAACAACAAATCACCACCACCTACAACAAAAATTGCTCCTGGGGATTGAGAAGATCTTGGGGTGGAATACACACTTGCTACACAAGCCTGAGAACCTCATGCTACTTCCAAACCTTCAATAGCCTTGAGCCTAAAGATGGTATAAGTGCTGAAGTACCACCCGTGTGCCTGTGGAAGTCACTACCTTGAGTATTATTGTGTGGGAGCACTTATTTGTCTCTTTGGAGACGTGAAACAAATCCTTACGGGAACTGTCACACGTTTTAAATACCTGGAGTCCAGTGATTACATTCTAATCACAAACCTGTAATTCAAAATATTCTCTTTTGTTTATTTGAATTGATTCCTGAGATGGGATATCATGTAGCTCAGGTTGGCCTTTAATTGGCTTTAAAGATGACATCTTTGGATCCTTCTTCTACCTCTGAAATTCCAGGATCAAGGCATCTGTCACCACTTTGCCCATCAAGCAATGTTGTCTATACATGGTGTTTGAATAGGAATGACCTCCATAGGCCTATATATTTGAATGGTTAGTCATCAGGGAGTGGCACTGTTTGAGAAAGATTATACAGAATAGGAGGTGTGGCCCTGTTGGAAGAAGTGTGTCACTGAGGGTCGGTTTTGAAATTTCAAAGCCCATGCCAGACCCACTGTTGCTCTGTTGGTCTGTGAACCAGGGTGTAGCCCTCAGATACAGCCTTGGTGCCGTGTCTGCTGCCATGATCCCTGTCATGATAATGAATTGAACCTCTGAAACTGTAAGCCAGCCCTTGTTTAAATGCTTTCTCTTGTAAGAGTTGCTTTGGTTCTGGTGTCTCTTCACATCAATAGGACAGTGACCAAGACAATATTAAAATGCTTTGAGTATATGTTTACATTATAGATGTCATAAGAATTCAAAAGGTTAGAGTTTTAAAACAATGATATCAAATATAAACAAACGGTTTCATCTTTTCCTTCTATATGCCAGTCTAGTATTTTACCCTTTCTATCTTAGAACCCAGAATTACAAAGATAATTACTTCAGTTTATTTACATATTGCTAAGCCTATACATTTCCCCCTAGATTTTCCACTTTTTGCCATATGCCTTTGGAAGGTATCATTCATAGGGCTGGAGAGATAGCTAAGCCATTAAAATCATGTACTGCTCTTTCAGAGGACCTAAGTTTGATTCTCAACACTCATATGAGGTGGATCACAACTTTATTTCATTCAGTTTCTGGTGAATCCAGTACCTCTTCTGACCTCACTTGTGGGCATAAACCCACATACAGACGTACATGTATACACATAACCACAATTAAATAAATCTTTAAAACAGAGAGTTGGCATTCTCAACAGGAATTACACTTTCTCCACTGAAACTTCATCAGCTGGAGGATAGAGCAACCATTGTGTCTGCCCAGCAGCACACGCCCTTTGCTAGCAATCTCCTGTTTCTTCACCAGGTTCTCAAAGGAGTAGTTGAATGTGCTTGTTTTTCATGGATTGAGACCTTAAAAATAGCACAACATTGGCTGGCAGACTTTAAGATTCTACTCTGTGTCTGCTGCTGGCATCTTTCCGAGCTGTGTTTCTTGCACCCGAATTTATTATCAATGAAAAACAAGTACACTCTGTGTTCCTATAGGAAAATTGTCATCATGGCTGCCTTAAAGCAGAAGTCAGCTTTTCCCTGGAAAGGCTGTGAGTACAGAAATTTAATATAGACACCCCAGAAGTTCTTATTTAGCTGAGCAATGTGGTTAAAGATACAATCATAGTTGTTAATCTACAGAGCGAGAGAGGTTATCTGTAATTGATCTGTTCTGAAACGGCCTATTTCAAGAGATGACTCCTATTGGAAACATGGTTGTTGGTTTGCAAAGGAAGGGTCCGTGAGAGCAGCAAGCTCATAGGCCCTTCCTTGCATTGTGTGCTTTCTCCCTTTGAAAGGTAGCAGGATCAGAGTTTCCTAACCAGCGAGTGTTAAAATCACTTCTCTATCCTGATATCTGGTAGTTATTTATGATTTAGGAAATTATATGCATTAAACTTAATTGTGGTTCCATCCTAACCTTTCCCTGCATCCTGATTTGATTTGAAGTTTCCAGTATCCAGCATATTTTCATTTAGGCTTAAAGTGAATATACCATCTCTAGCAAGGTGTGTGTGGTTAGGGTTTTGCCACATTTACACGTGTATGTTTATCTGGGAAGAGAAAACCTTAATTGAGTATTTGCCTCCATTAGATTGGCTTATAATAGAGACTGGACTGTGGGGCATTTTAATGATTAATGACTAATGATTGAGGGTCAGTTCACTGTGGGCTGTGCCATCACTAGGCAGGTAGTGTATGAAGCAGCAAGCTGAGAAAGCCCTGGAGAGCAAGCCAGGTAGCAATGTTCCTTCATGGCCTCTGCTTCCTGCCTCCAGATTCCTACATGGAGTTCCTGCCCTGCCTTCCCTTGATGGTGGAACATAACTGTAAGCTAAATATAAACCTTTTATTCCCCAAGTTGTATTTGGACATAGTGTTTTATCACAACAATAGAAAGCAAAGTAAGACATAAGGATAAGGATAAAGTAAGACATAAGGATAAGACATAAGGATAAGGATATACAAATCATGCATTTTCTCTGTAGAAATTAACTATCATTTCTCAAGTGCTTATAGATTCTAATAGTATATTTCCATGGATTTAAGCAACTCAGAACCTAGTTTACTGTTAAATAATAACTGTTGCTGTGAAATGCTTTACTAATATTAGTCAGAACTGGGTGGGTCCTATATCAGCTTCTGGAATAGATGCTTATTCCCCCCTTTTCAAATGACAGACCCAGTTTAGAGAGCAGAGGGGATTGGCTCCATGCAGTACTTGCAACTCAGATAGGAAACTATTTCAGGGCCCTGTTTATAGTTGTTGACAGTCCTCTGTATTGTTTCCTTTCCCCCTCATTTCCCTTAAAGAAAACAAGTATATTTTTAAAGAAATATACTTATTAATATTCTGTGACTTTTTAGACCATTTCCATGCATGGTTTCTTAATTACTAAGGGTTAGGATCTTTTGACATTAACTGAGTTATTCTGGGATGGAGCTGAGCGTTATAATTCGGCTCAGCTAGCCACAGTTGGCATTTGACTTTAAAGCCACATACTTTTCTATTGACTCTTACATATCTCTCTCCAAAATAATTTGTTCAAAAGGCAAGGAAGGCCCTCATTGTTATCATGTTGCATACGTATTGAGCCCATCTAGCAAAAAGCCCTTCACAAATTGGACTGGTGAACTGAAGTACATAGCCAACAAGCTCCACCAGTTCCCTTGTCTCTGTCTTGGTGCTGGAGTTAACAGAAAATGCCACCATGCCTAATTTTTGCCTGGGTGCTAGGGATCAAAGTCAGTGCTCATGCATTTTTTGGCAAGCACTCCATGACTGATCACTCCCTACCTAGCCCCCCAACCTTGTATTTTAGAATAATGTCTCTTCTGGGGACATGGGGCTCACCAATTATGTTCAGCTGGCTGGCTAGCAATTCTCAGGGCTAGTGTCTCTGCCTATCCAACACTTGGGATTGCAAGCATACACTATCCTACCTGACCTTTTTTCAAAGTACTGCATTCAGATTCTCATGCATGTTCAGTAGGCACTTCCCTGACTGGCCCATCTCTACTTTAAAACATTTTTATCTAATAAAAGGCTGCATTAGAATTGCTTGGTTCTAGTAAAACATAATCTGCTACAGAAAAGCATTAGACTGAAGTCTGCTTAATACCACATTAACCTTTTGTCTCTACCACAAGACATCTAGCTCAAACCACTTAACAGAGGCCAGCGTACTTTGGTTTCAGTTGTTCCAGTCCATAGTTGGCTGTCTCCGTTGCCATGGGAATGCTATTCTCATGGTGAAACCAAATATCATGGGGGCAAAATCATGAAGCAGAGGTGGCTGTTTTACCTCATGGTATGTGGAAATCAGAAAGAGACAGAGAGGAAATCTGTGGGACAAGATCTGTAGATCAGTATCTTTACCCTCTTCAAATG
Organism: Mastomys coucha; assembly: GCF_008632895.1. Taxonomy (NCBI): domain Eukaryota; kingdom Metazoa; phylum Chordata; class Mammalia; order Rodentia; family Muridae; genus Mastomys; species Mastomys coucha. The sequence goes on along the minus strand of NW_022196911.1, from coordinate 5,175,335 downwards.
TTTGCTCCTAATGAGCTTTCTCCAACGGAAGCCCCACATCCTTTCTTTCAGCACCTTCCATTGATGCCATCAAATTCTGAATCCACTGGGGTACTAATCCATCGATTAACTCAGAGCTCTCATGAGGCAATCAGTGAGGCCCAGAGATCCACCTCTGAACAGGACTTGTGTCAGGGAACTGAGCCTTTTACATTTTGAGGATCAGCAATTCATATCCAAACCATGGAATAATCACAAATATTTGAGCTTTTGTTATCCTCTAGGGATAGCAAACTGTAATCATCAGGACTTGTGGGTGGGCCTGAAGGGGCAAGTGGCTGCTTCTTCTCTGGAGAAGTAGGTCAATGTGGGCCCCAAAGGGAGGCAGAGAGTTTGTACTGCCATTGTGCTTTAGACCAAGAGAAGAGGAAGGAACTTGAAAGAGAAGGAACAAAATCTGAACAAGGACAGACTACAGTGGACCAAGTAGGCCTTTTGGGTAGTCTGGAAGAATAGAAACCTAGCATTCAAGAGAGTTCTCAAATGTCCCTGCAACCTATACAAGGTCACATTAGCTGTATTTGGCAAATACTAGGGGAGTTGAGCTCACACTTGCCGGCAGCCAATTAGGTATAAGATTTGGGAGAAATGCTGTAAAGCAGAGTCAAGCAAGATTCAGAATTGGAAAAAAGCAAGTTTATAAGACAATCAGCAAGGCAGAGATGTCTATGGAACTACAGTCTTAACTGTGCAGATGGTATCAGCGTTTGACAATGGTGGCAAGGTTTCCTTTCACACAATAGTGCAGGCCTATCATAGGTTCTTCTCTCTCTCTCTCTCTCTCTCTCTCTCTCTCTCTCTCTCTCTCTCTGGTTCTCTCTTAGAATCTTAAGAGTAATTATAGGGAATTTTCTTTTGAATTTTGGGAGTTCTTATGTTTTTAAATAAATTTGAGCTCATTGTTTCAGGTTATGTTCTGAGGAAATTTTGTGAATGAGTCATTATTATATCTATAAACATGATCTTGCTCTCCAAATCATAGATCACCTACAGAACATACTACTCAGATGTATTTGTTATGATGCATCTGACATGCATCTGCTCAGTAAGAAGCCTAGGCCAAGCTTGTTTTAATGTTGAATGATATTGGTCTGCTTCTACTTGCTTACCTTCTGTCCAATCATTTAGCTTTTTTTTTTTTTTTTGAATAAACTCACTCAAGTCAAATGGCTTTGATCATAGCAAGAAGTCTGTATCCAAAAATCGTGCCTACAATTCACTTCTTGGTGCAGTAGAACTGTCAACTCTCAGCTTAGCTATGATGGAGGTAAAATCATTTGGTGATATGAGGGTCATTGAAGTACAGCCTTATTACAATGAACTCCAATGTCTAAAAATTGTTCTTATTTTGGACTTGTACCACAGTAAAAGCCAAGATTTTAAACTCTACTAAATACAAAACAAACAAACAAAAAGACTTTATATATTTATGTTCATTTAACAAAATACTAGTAGTGATGTATTATTTTGAAATATATAGTTAATGTTTGGAGTTATTTAAAATTTATATTGAGAAAAATGTATTTTCACTATTGCTGTAGATGAGCATTTATATAAGACTGTCCAATCTTTTTTTTTTTGAGCTAATTATGACTCGTATAAAATGCACAAGCAACTCAAATTCGGGTTGTGTCTAAAGGAACTGGCGTGATAAGCATGTAAACTCTTTTCTGTTGAGCTTCCAAGCAGAAAGTAAGGTGCATTTTGTACAAATTTGTCCTGGGAGGGAAGTAGTCAAGGCTGGGTCTTCTTGCTCACCCATGTTTTGCTTCTTGCTGCAGCTTCCTGGTCTTGTGAAAGACAATAGTGCCTCAGGATTTGTCACCTCAGCCTGTCCAAACAAAATGTCATAGACTGGATCTCTTAAATACTTAATATTTCTGTTCTGAAAGCTGGGAAGTCCAAACAAGATGCTCGCAAAGTAGACTTTTCCTCTTGGCTTGCAATGACCTCCGTCTTGCTGGGAGTTCACACAACTTCTTTGTGGACTCTGGTATCCCTTCTTATAAAGATGCTTAATCCCATCAGACTAGAGTTCACTCTCATGACCAGTTCCAGGATTAATCACTTGTGCAGGCACCCCCATTTCAATATACCATCACATTGAAAGTTAAGTTTTCAATATAGGAATGTGGGGACATGAGCTTTCAGTTCACTTTTTTTTCTAAGTGACTCAAGGCAACTGTTATCTATGAGTTTGTGTCACTCAGTTCAGTACTTAAGAATGAAAAGCACAATGTTTGTTGTTTCTTCTTAGGAATCTAAATTAGATGGTTAATAGTACAGTTTTATAACCCATAAAGATAAGGGAAACCCAAAGTTGGATTAGAACTAATTTGCAAGTGACAAGCAGACCTGTTAAAAGAGTTTTAAAAGAATAAAAAGTGTAAATTTCTGTGCTCTAAAATCAGAGAGTAGGCTGTGCCACAATTGCATGGCCCTTCTGTACAGCAGGGAGCTGGTACCAGGTAGTCTCATCACTACCACACTGCAAAATACTTCAGGGCATAGTACGCTAACACTTTTCTTAGAACATATCATCCAAGTTTCCATGTGAGAAACTTCAAAATTAACATGTTATCATAATTTGCTATAGAATTAATTTGGCTGATTAGAGGAACATTTGAAGTTAGAAGTAACAAAAGCCAATTGGCCAAAGACAGTACACTCCCTGTTGTAACCATTTAAGATCTGTTTCTCTCTTTTCTGTCCCCTTCTCTCCCCTCCTCACCTCCTCCATTGTTTTCCTGACACCCCTTAAATGTGTGCACATACATATATATGAATATTTGGGTCAACAGTTAAGATATGCAATTAAGAGCCATATACTAATACTTGATATATGTCACTACATATATTATTTATATATTTTTTGCTTATTAATGTATCGTGAATAATTTTTTTCATTTGCATCACAACTTTAAATTGACTATTGTAGGACATTTACATCATTCTCACCCTTACCTCTAATTTAAGCAGAGTGTATAATGAACAGAATTCATGTCCATTTGCTCACTTGAGCCATTCTAGCATTTAGAATACTTAGACATCAGTGGGTCAACATAGAAAATAATTACAGCCTGCTCAACAAATACAAAGTCCCCTCTGAACAAATAAAGTAGACTTTTCCTTTTGACTTGCAGATGGCAGCCATCTTGCTGGGAGCTTACACAGCATCTTTGTGGACTCTGGTATCTCTTCTTATAAAGATGCTTAATCCCATCAGACTAGAGTTCACTCTCATGACCAATTCCAGGTTTAATCCCTTGTCTAGATACCTCATTTTTAGTTCTAGTTCTCTAGTAATTCCACATCTTTCCATTTCCCAAATGCACACCAAACCATTATTATGTGAAATTTATTTACTTTTTGTTTGTCAATCAAGAGGAGATCATTTACATGGCTTTTCTTCACTACCAAGGGTTAATAATTCCTTGTACTCATTAACAATATAAATCTAACTTTTGTTTTCTGGAATCTTTCCATTCTTTTAGTGTTATTTTTATTGGAGCTAACATATACAGAAGCTTAAGAAATGTGAGAATGAAACACTTTGTGGACACATTTGGCTTAGTATTTACTTGTGGAGTTCTTTTTAAGTTGAGTTTTTTATTTAATTACATGTATGATGAGAGCACCATTTTTTGACTAACTTTATTTTCCTTACTTTGAGAGTTGGAACATGCCATCAGCTATGATGAACATTAGAAAGGGTTCCTTGCTTTCTAAAGGAAACTTCTAAATTATGTATGTGGCATCGAGTCATGGAAAAGCTGTTGAATCATCCAATTCTCTGCCCCTCTCTATTATTTACCAACTTTATAAGGGTTTCTGTTCTTTTTAAAGAAACTCTTGGAAAATAATTATTTTCCCAATTACCAGCATCTACTCACTATATTTGGATATGATACAGAAGAGGGACTTAGAACTGCATACTTCTATTTAGGGCATTCTAGAATATACTCAGCAAAGTGTGATTTATATGCAGACATAAGAAGACAAGTGGGGCTCCCCCTTCCCCCCACCACTATTTTACTCAGTAGGCAATTAAAGAAAATGATTGCTACAGAGATATACCCTAATCTGCATGTTTAAAAACGTTCAAATCCTAATGTATGCCTCCTGCCTCTCTCCCCCATCGTATTGCTTTAAATCTAGCATTTCATAAACTGAAAACTACATAACCAGATGTGTTGGCCCAAACATTTGAGGATATGGCTCTTACAGCTTTGGCACTGAACCTCCTTCATGCAGTAAGTTCTTTTCTCCGTAAATGTATGGATGAGTAGATATTTTTAAGGCATGACTTGCTTCCTTTACAAAATGACAGTTCTAATTTATACTGATGCTCATGATAACTTGCTTACAAAGCTAGCTTTTGGTAAAGGTTTGATGGACACAAAGATTTGATTTTGTAAGTTGACTTGGCCTTTAGTAGGGTTTTAGAAAATTTTTTATTATTTTATTTTATTTATTTATCTACTTATTTTTTTTTCAGTGTAGAACAGTAGCAGTCACATGGTAAAGAGTAAAAGAAGTGTTCAATTTAATTTAAATGTTATCCCCCAAACTATAATACATATGTACACATACACATACATATACATGTGTGTTGTTTCCAGAATGTTTTACTTCTTCAATCTCCTACCCTAAAGTACAAAAGGGAAGTAGATAAAATAGTATTAATGATTTAGATCCTATCTTGTTTGTAGCTTTTCCATCTAGCTAAACAGTGGATAGATAGACAGCTGGCAGAAGCTGCTATAACAGGGATGCAGAGAGCCTAGAGTTACAGCCTGAAATGCTGAAGCAGTAGAAGGGCTCAGAGGTATCAATCCCCTGCGGTAGTGTCCGTTATTCTTTCTAATTTCACTCAGCAGAGGATGCCATGTTCTCTGGTTTTAGCAGAGGATGCCATGTTCTCTGGTTTTAAGTGTCCCCTTTTATAGAAATAAGTGGGTCAGCTTTTCCAAGGACGGGAGGCAGTCAAGTCGAACTGCGGATGCTTTTCCATGAGCAGTACGATAAGATGATTTGGAAGCAAGCATCATTTCAGTCCTGGATCACAATGACATCTGTTACAACACATTATTAACCATAAAACCCCACATGGTGCTTGAAATGATATAAGGAAAGAAAAATACTACAAAATGCAAATTCTGCAGCTTTTGTCTCGAATACATAGTGTCAACCAGCTGACGTTGTATCCATGGGTAAAGAAAATAAATATATTGAAATGTGACAAACTGACTAGCATAATTGGATAGTTTTCTTCAATGGCCATTTGGAATTATAATTATCAGAGATGTTGATCTGTTTTTACCATGAAAATGGCCCTAGCTTGGGCTGCCTTCTGTTGGAAAGGATGTAACACCAAGAGATACATCAACTCAAATGCACACAGCAGGAAAAGGGCATTATTACCAATTGAAGTTTTAAGCACCACAGGACTCAGCTTCCCAGAGTCTTTTCTTTCCTTTTTCTTCCCCTTAGCTGGCTTCACCAATTTCATTACTCAGCAATTGTGGACATATGAAATCAAGGCAAATTTGTTGGAAATTGCCAATAGATTATTAGATTTCATCTCATCTTTCATGTATCTCATACTTGATTTACACGGAATTTTGTTTGCATGGAAACTGAAGTCTAATATAGAATTAGAAATGGGACAAAGGACAGATCTATAAGATCCCTAACAGGGAGTCCATCTATAGGAGACTTGGAGTTACAACAAGGCAAAGGCATTTACATAGACTAATTCTTCCAAAGATTAGTGATTGAAAGAAAGATAATAGCCGGAGGGTGGTGGTGCATGCCTTTAATCCCAGACTTGGGAGGCAGAGATAGGCAGATTTCTTTCTGAGTTCGAGGCCAGCCTGGTCTACAGAGTGAGTTCCAGAACAGCCAGGGCTACACAGAGAAACCCTGTCTCAAAAATACAAAATTAAATAAATAAATAAATAAATAAATAAATAAAGGAAGATACTATTGAGCAATTGGTGGTTGAGTGTGACTGCCTCACTGATTGGCTCTGTGCCAAGCATCTTTTTCATTACATTTAAGAAAATAAAGAGTTGATCAGATTAGATTAAAAGACAATAATAATAATAATAATAACAATAACAACAATAATACAATTATTCTGAGATTTTAAAATTTTCATTTGCATAAGTGTTTTGCTACCACATATGTATGTGCACCATGTATGTGCTCAGTCCCTGTATATAGAGGTTAGAAAAGGTTGTCAGATCCCCTGGAACTGGAGTTATGGTTGGTTGTGAGCCACTATGTGGATGCTGGGAATCAAATCTGGACTCTTAAAAAAAAAAAAAAGCAACACATACTCTAAACCTCTGATGTATTTCTCCAGCCCAACATATGATTTTTCCATGAGTACTTTGTGAGTTTGAGTGAAGATGCAAGAAAATAATAATCAATTCTTTATTCCTTTTACTTTCTCTTTACAGCCCTCAGCCTTTCATCTAAATCACTGTTAGGAAAAATGTTTAAAGACTATCACTTAAGAAGTACTAAATCAGTTGCTGGCCTGTAACTCCCAAGTGGTTTTTCCTGGCCCTGGCTAATGCATAGTCACTCATTATTGTTGTTGTTGTTGTTTTGTTTGTTTATTATTATTAACCATTGCTATGCAAAGGGTTAAAGAAACAATACTAGAAAAGGTAAAGAAATTATCACAGAGGGGCACACAGTGCAGTCCTGAGCTGCAAGCCTTAACACACTGTGTGAGAAAGGTGGCTGAGGGCAGAGCCATTGCAGAACAGACAGTAAATACCAACCTCTTTGGGGTCCGAGCATGATCCAGAGTGAAAATTGAAAATTAGGTTCAGGTGTAAGAGAGTTAATTTCCATCCAGTGTTTGTGAACATAGATCCTTGAGATCTTAACCACACAAATGGCATTTTATTATAGAAAGTTGGTTCCACCTGGCAAAAGTACGAGGAAAAGCATTTGGAGAAAGTCGGTTTTAGTGACTACGGTGTTCGGTTGTGCATCTTGAATACAGATGTCCTGACTACTACCTTTATTTTGTTAAAAACTAAGGAAAATGCTCAGATTGTATTTGAAAAAGACATATATACAATATCAAATGGTTCTTACTGGCCTTGGTTAGTGCATACTTATTCACTTATTTATCTGTTGCTGTGTAAGGTGTTAAAGAAACAATACTAGAAAATATAAGTGAATGTCAGTGAGGGAGGCACAGAGCAATCCCAAACTGCAAGATTTAACATATAGAATATATGTCTCTCTGTGTGTGCATGTGTTAATGTCTTAATATATATAATACTAACCCTAATGTGTATGTATGTACATGTGTGTGTGTGCATTCATGTAACTTTCATATAGAATTTATTCTTCTTAAGTTGGTAATTCAGTAATCTTTTAGTAAATTTTTAGTTATAAATTACCAGTATAATTTCACTTTACAACATTTACATTATTCCCAAACACTGTCATGCCAATTTATAGATACTGTCTATTCCCACTCCAAGCCTTAAACAGAAACGACTTTACTTTCAATCCAGCAGAGCCATCTTTTCTCAGTATTACTCTGGGGACGCTTGATTCTCTCACTGCTCTTGTGCAAACTCCTTGGAGCAGTTCAATGACTCCTGGGACCTTACTGGATGTTTTGGTTAGGGAAAGCTTTATACACATGGGGATTACTATGTAGAAAGATTGGCGCTCTCCAAATATCTCTCCAAATCATCATATATATATGATGTATGTATATACATACGTACGTATGTATGTGTGAATGTCTGTCTGTCCCTATATCTATATCTATATCTATATCTATATCTATATCTATATCTATATCTATATCTATATCTATACCTATATCTATATCTATACCTATATCTATATCTATTTCTATATCTATCTATTCATCCATCCATCCATCTATCTATCCATCTATCTATCTATTCACCTATCTATCTATCTATCTATCTATCTATCTATCTATCTAAATATCTAATCCCCCTCATTTTGTTTTCTTTTACTTAAAAAGATTTATTTTTACTTATGCTTTTTGTGTATCTGTTTGAGTATCTGTCCTCTATTTCTCTCTCAACTTGTGAGTGTGTGCATGCATGTGTCTTTGTGTGCATGTGTGTGTCCTCAGAGAAAAGAGGGTGTCAGACAACCTGGAGTTAGAGTCATCTGATATAGGTGAATGGAATTGAACTTGAATCCTCTGCAGGACCAGAGAGCATACTAAGCAATTAAGCCATCTAATCAGCCTCTTGTTTTTCTTTTTAGTTTTTTTTCCTCTAAGGTTTTTAAATTTTTTTTAACTGGTTATTTTATTTATTTGCATTTCAAATGTTATCCTCCTTCCCAGTTTCCTCTCTGAGAACCCCCATCCTACTTCCCTCCCCACAGCCTCCACGTGAGTACTCTCCGCCCCACTGCCCTAGCATTCCCCTGCATGGGGTCATCAAGCCTTCACAGGACCAAGGACCACTCTCTGCTGGAGCCATGTGTACTCTCTGGTTGGTGGTTTAGTCCCTGGGAACTCTGGGGAGGGGGGTTCTGGTTGGTTGATATTGTTGTTATTCCTATGGGGTGGCAAACCTCTTCAGCTCCTTCAGTCCTTTCCCTAACTCCTCCATTGGGGTCTTCCTGCTCAGTCAGATGGTTGGCTGCAAGTATCCACATCTATATCTGTAAGGCTCTGTCCTAGGCTCTCAGGGGAAATTCTTATCAGGCTCCTGTCAGCAACCACTTCTTGGCATCAATAATAGTGTCTGGATTTGGTAGCTGCGTATGGGATTGATCCCCAGGTGGGGCATTCTCTGGATGGGCTTTCCTTCTGTCTCTGTTCCACTGTGTCCCCATATTTTCTTTAGATAGAAGCAATTCTGGATTAAAATTTTGAGAATGGTGGGTGGTCCCATCCCTCAACCAGGGGCCGTGCCTAACCTCTGGATATGGTCTCTATAGGTTCTCCATCCTCTTTGTAGGGCATTTCAGCTAATGCCATCCCCATTGGGTCTTGGGAGCTTCTTGCTTTCCTGGCATCTGGGACTTTCGGTTGGCTATCCACAGTTCCCCATCCCCCATTGCTACACACCTCTGTTCAATTTCTTGATCATCTGTACATCTCTCCTGTCTCCTCCCACACCTGATCCTGCCCTTTTTTTTTCTTCTTCCTCTCAAGTCCTGCCCCCTTTCTATCTCCCACGATTAATTTGTTTCCCTTCCAAGTAGAACTGAGGTGTTAATATTTTGGTCTTCCTTCTTCTTGAGCTTCATATGGTCTGTAAGTTGTATCATGGGTATTCTGAGATATTTTTCCTAATATCCACTTATCAGTGAATACATACCATATATGTTCTTTTGTGACTGTGTTACCTCATTCAGGACAATATTTTTTAGTTCCATCTATTTGCCTGCAAATTTCATGAAGTCATTGTCTTTAACGGCTGAGTGTAATGGCTCCATTGTGTAAGTGTACTACATTTTCTGTATCCATTCCTCTACTGAAGGACATCTGGGTTATTTCCAGCTTCTCATTACTATAAATAAGGCTGCTATGAACATAGTGGAGCATGTGTCCTTGTTACAGGTTGTAGCATCTTTTGGGTATATGCCCAGGAGTAGTATAGCTGGGTTCTCAGATAATACTATGTCCAATTTTTGAGGAACCACCAGACTGATTTCCAGAGTGGTTATACCAGCTTGCAATCCCACCAGCAATGCGGGAATGTTCCTCTTTCTCCACATCCTCACCAACATCTGCTGTTGCCTGAGTTTTTGATCTTAGCCATTCTGACTGGTGTGAGGTGCAATCTCAGGGTTGTTTTGATTTTCATTTCCCTTATTACCAAGAATGTTGAACATTTCTTTAAATGCTTCTCAGCCATGCAAGATTCCTCAGTTGAGAATTCTCTGTTTAGAATCTCTGTACCCCATTTTTAATAGGGTTATTTGGTTCTCTGGAGTCTAGTTTCTTGAATTCTTTGTATATATTGGATATTAGCCCTCTGTCAGATATAGGGTTGGTAAAGATCTTTTCCTAATCTGTTGGTTGCCTATTGACAGCGTCCTTTGCCTTACAGAAGCTTTGTAATTTTACGAGGTCCCATTTATTGATTTTTTGATCTTAGGGCATAAGCCTTTTGTGTTCTGTTCAGGAAATTTTCCCCTGTACCCATGTGTTCGAGGCTCTTCCCCACTTTCTCTTCTATTAGCTTCAATGTATCTGGTTTTATGTAGAGGTCCTTGATGCACTTGGACTTGAGCTTTGTGCAAGGAGAGAAGAATGGATCAATTTGCCTTCTTCTACATACTGACCTTCACTTTAGCCAGCACCATTTATTGAAAATGCTGTCTTTTTTCTACTGGATGATTTTAGCTTCACTGTCAAAGATCAAGTGACCAAAGGTGTGTGGGTTCATTTCTTGGTCTTCAATTCTACTCCATTGATTTACATGCCTGTCTCTGTACCAATACCATGCAGTTTTTATCACTATTGCTCTGTAGTACAGCTTGAGGTCAGGGATGGTGATTCCCCTGGAAGTTTTCTTATTGTTGAGAATAATTTTCACTATCCTGGATTTTTTGTTGTTGTTGTTGTTCCAAATGAATTTGAGAATTGCTGATTCTATCTCTGTGAAAAATTGAGTTGGAATTTTAACGGGGATTGTATTGAATCTGTAGATTGCTTTCGGCAAGATGGACATTTTTACTTATGTTAATCCTGACGATCCATGAGCATGGGAGATCTTTCCATCTTCTGAGGTCTTCTTCAATTTCTTCAGAGACTTGAGGTTCTTCTTGTACAGATCGTTCACTTGTTTCTGTTAGAGTCAAACCAAGATATTTTATACTGTGACTATTGTGAAGGGTGTCATTTCCCTAATTTCTTTCTCAGCCTCTTTAATCCTTTGAATAGAGGAAGGCTACTGATTTGTTTGAGTTAATTTTATATCTAACCACTTTGCTAAAGTGGTTTATAAGCTGAGTTCTCTGATGGAGATTTGGGGGTCACTTCATTATACTATCATATCATCTGCAAATAGTGATATTTTGACATCCTCCTTTCCAATTTGTATTTCTTTGACCTCCCTTTGTTGTCTAATTGTTCTGGCTAGGACTTCAAGTACTATATTGAATAGATATGGAGAGAGTGGGCAGCCTTGTGTTAGTCCCTGATTTTAGTGGGATTGCTTCAAGTTTCTCTCCGTTTAGTTTGCTGTTGGCTACTGGTTTTCTCTGTATTGCTTTTACTATGTTTAGGTATGGGCCTTGAAGACAGGCTGGAACCCAAATGGGCCTTTTACTGGCTGGTTTTGTGTACCAACTAGACACAGTCTGGAGTTATCACAGAGAAGGGAGCTTCAGTTGGGGAAGTGCCTCCATGAGACCCAGATGTGGGGCATTTTCTCAATTAGTGATCAAGGGGGGAGGACCCCTTGTGGGTGGTGCCATCCTCGGGCTGGAAGTCTTGGGTTCTATAAGAGAGCAGGCTGAGCAAGCCATGGGAAGCAAGCCAGTAAGGAATACCCCTCCATTGCCTCTGCATCAGCTCCTGCTTCCTGACCTGCTTGAGTTCCAGTCCTAACTTCCTCTGGTGATCAACAGCAATGTGGAAGTAAGCTGAATAAACCCTTTCCTCCCCAACTTGCTTCTTGGTCATGATGCTTGTGCAAGAATAGAAAACCTGACTACGACAAGCCTCCAACTCATAGTTTTTCTGCCTCAGTCCTGAGGATTTTGGTATTTCTGGGATGTGCCAATCCACCTGGCTCCCAGACCTTTCTAGGAAAATGCTCATTCAAGTTAGAGCTGAGAGTTGAGGAATGCCAGGAGTATTCTGTGTATCTTTGTAGAAAAATAATAGATAAAAAAATACAGAAAAAATAATTTAACCATCAATTTCTTTCTATATAAAAATATAGAATATGGTGGGAGGTGGTGTCAGTGCATGGCATTTGCTATATTCAACATTTTTTTCTCATGATCATATTTCTCATCCAGTGAAAAACACCCTAAATTTTAATGTTTCATTAAATAAAAAAATCCATGATTTTAAAAATATGTACTCTCCTACAGTATTATTATGACATAGTTTATTTGCATTTAACTTAAGCATGCCTCTCTGCTATCTATAGGAAAGCCGCATGCCATTGTCTCCACAATGTCAAGTGTTCTAAGGAGGTTTTGGCTTCACTTACAACCCTCATATATTGAGTTCCTGTGATGATGTGTGAAAGATACAGCTAAGCAGAGGAGCCAACAACTTGCTTGGAAACAATCAAAGATGAATTCAATGTGTTTTTAGAAACCCATTCAGCAATTCCTATCTCTGACTGAATATCTCCCTCTGAATTGAAAGAAAAGCATCTCAGATGCAGAAAAGACTTTTTTTTCATGGACAGAGCTTTAGCTAAACATCAATTATAGCTGGAAATAACTAGATGGCTATTGAGCTAGACCTTAAAGAATGAATAGAATTTCAATAGTCAGAGCATGGCCAGGATGGAGCATTTCAGAATATGTAAATTTTAATGCTGTCCATTCATTTCTGTCTCCATTCATCATGTATGTGAGGATGTGCTTCTATCAACCCATGCTGACTAGGGTTATTCTGAGATAACAGGATAATAAATTTTAGTGGTTTACAAAAATTGTTTCTAATTATTAATATTCATATGCACTTCTTTGATTTGTCTTTAGTTTGTACTTCTCATTCTTTGGTCTAGTTCTGAGCTTTGTTATTCACTCAGGACCCTATGGACAGAAGAGACTTTGGGACTCGTTAGTTTCTCCCCTTAGAGTGTCTCTTAGGGTTTTGGTTTTTGTTATTGTTGTTGTTGTTTGTTTTGCTTTTTGTTTTTGTTTTTGTGTGTGTGTGTGTGGGGGGGTGTTGATTCATGAAACATTTCTTCTCACATGCTATTGGCCAGGGCATATTATATGTCAAATATAGTGCCCAGAGCAGATTGTGGTAAAGATGGCAGGTTGAAATGATGTGCAAAAAATATCATACATTCCAGTCACAATGGTTTTGTAAATCATTGCTTGAAGGGAATAAGTACTTCCTTGCGAATAAGTAGCATGGATCTGTGAAAGCACAACTTTGGCTCTTAACAACTGGCAAGGAATGTGGCCATGGTATTTTTTTTTTAATCACCATAACAGAAAAATCACACTTGAAAGCCTACTCACACAAGCACTCACACAAACACATTTACATAAAAACAAACTATTGTATTCAAATGATTGATTTTTAGAATGTAATAGACATGCTTAACCTATCTGAAGTACACGCAGGTCATCCAAAAGAAAAAAGAGAAAGCTTTTATGCCAAATAAGCTTATGGTTAATCATTTAGTCAAATTCTCATCCAGATGTTGTGAATGGCTTTTGTAGACATGCTTGATCTCACCAATCAGGATATTTCAAGTTAATAATATGGTTGTGGCCCTTCCAATTAGTAAAAGTCCTCTATGGCAAAAACTAAGCTTTAGATACCGGTGTGGGGGGGTCAGTAGTAGGAGTGCCTGCTGCTTTGAACCCCATTCAGAACCAAAACCCTAGTCAGTTGGCTCACACCATCTCTGACTCCACTAGAGGGGATACAACAGCCTCTTCTTGATCTGCATGCAACACTCACACGTGTGGTACATAGGCATAGTAGACACAGGAGTAAAAATAAATAAATCTTTTTGTAAGACTTAATGGAGAAAAGAAAGTGTACCTTAGTGGTGCAGTTTGTTATGTTTGAGACTTGACCATAACCTTTTGATGTCGTACTGTGCAATAAATAGGTCTCTAAAGCTGTGCACATCTAAAAGAATATGCATATAGATGGGTAACCGTATACACTGTTTCACTGAAAAATCCAGATGCTTGAATGTCCTTTTTCAACTTTGTTTATAGACGGAGGAGATAATAAAATTTAAAATGAAAAAAAATTTGCAGACTACTCAGAGGTCAGGGTGAGAAGGCAGAGACAAAGATTAACGGGGCAGCTTTTATTTTGTGAGGCAAAATAATTCTAATTTTATTATTTGTTTAACCTTTCTTGGCATCTTGTCTTATTATTATAAGATGATAGTGCATCACTAATTGCTCTAATTTGTTTGCAACTCATTATGATATCTGTATGTGAAAATATAAGCTATAAACATTATTTCTCTTCATGAACATATTGTTGCTGGAGGATGTAGAATAAGCTGGTTCAGAAAAATGCTAAATAAGAACAAGGATTTAATTTAGATCCATCAACACCTATGTTAGCAAATGAACAAACAAATAAAATCTAGCAGAGTTATAAGCTTTGCCCTGGGAAAGAAGAGACAGGAAGATGAACAGACCTCACTGGCCAGCTCATCTTCCCAAATCAGTGAGCTCCAGAATCAATGAGAGACCCAGCCCAAACAAATAATGTGGAGAACAATCTAGGAAGACACTTGATATCCTGGCCTCTACATACATGTGAATACATGTGTGCATCCATGTGAACATGTACACATGCATACGCTATCATATATATATATATATATATATATATATATATATATATATATATATATGCTATTGTCCAGGACCGAGATTCAAAAGAAGCAGTCATCCAACTGCCTGCCTTTTATAAAATTACTATACCCTTATATTTGATGTTTTTAAAGTACATCAGAATTGCCCAGATAAGTGAGAAAATATCAACACTTCTGATGACTCTTGCTCACTATCTCAAAGGTCTGCTACCATCCAGCACATTTGGGCTTTAGTGTTAGGTGTGTTGTGCCTAAACCGTACATCCTGATCAGTCTCCTTTTTTCTCCCTATTCTACTGTCCACCTCTCCAACTCCCCAGTGTCTCTTGTAATTCTTCATGATCCTTGTCTGTAACTAGGTCAGGTATTTCAGTGCAATTATTATCATTTAGTAGTTAAGAATGCACTGGCGATGGTAGAGGAAGTTATGAAATTGAGAAATCTAATTCTTCCCATATCCCTCTGAGATAATTTGTAACATCCTGAGAAGAAGAAAATTGAAAGAATCCTGTAGTCTGACCAGGCCAAAGATAATGTATGTCTAAGGAGATGGAAATGCTAATTAGCGTGAATGTATATATATATATATATATATGTATATATATATATATATATATATATTCAACAACAGGAAAAGTCTTTTCTAAATGATTATAAGGCAACAAAAAATAACTATCAATAACAAGAATATAAATATTAATCACAAAGCTAAAGATTAGGTCTCAGGGTAGAATCTACTGTAAATTATCTCCATGGTACATTGATCTGCCTTCTACACTCCTCATCTCCTTACCACTCCATGTGGGGTCATAACTGAGCTCATCATTATGACATGTAGGCTCTCTCACTCTGGGGCCAAAAATTATGATGAGTTGATTCTCTCTCCTCTCATTGCTATTCCTCATTGTTTTATGCTCTGCTTCCACAAAAAGCCACAAGATTTTGAACTTTTAAACAGAACAAGTCTTTAACTTACCATGCCCTTAACTAAAACCCAAAACTTTGTCCCCAGCACCGCTGATAGTAATGTCCTTCTTCCAGATGCTCTAAGTAAATGTGCGGGTCATCCTTGGCTACAGTCTTCTTCCACATGCGCAACCACTCCACCTATGCCCATCCAGTCCACTTATGAACTTGAATTGCCTTCCAAATAAACAAAGAATCTAACTCTCATCATCTTCACTGCCTAAGAAATGCACAGTGAGGCTAAAACCAAAGAGATAAATAAACACGTATTGGCCTGCCGTTTCAACTCCGAAGCAGCCCGGAGCCAGCTAAATTCAAAAGGATTTTGTCATGATATGACGAAGACTCTGAGCTCATCAAAATCTTCTAAATAATCCATAATTTTAGTCATTGCCCCCGAAATTAGATGAGTATCTCTCGAGGAGCCCTGCTGGGCATCCTTGCAATTTTACATCAGCTGGGTTTACTGGGCATAGAGACGTCTGTATCATTTCCACATCACTAGGACAGCAGTAGCCAAGAAGGTTAACACTTTGACCTTGAATTGCAATTATATATTTCTATAGTTAAGTGCTTTGGTCTTTGGTATTCCATCACAGTCTTTGTTAGTCTTAAATGATTGCACTGCCCTGAGTATTTAGTCCTTATCTCTAATTTCTTTAAGCCCCATTTGATCAACATTTGATGTTATTAATGGCTAACATTGTCATTGCTATTGTTTTTGTTACCCTTGAAGAGCACGCTGAGATTCAAGGAGGTTGTCTCAGTCACACATTGCCCCATGCCCACCAATACAGCCAGGGTTCTGTCATTGGTCCTATTAGACTAAGCCATTTCCAGGAACTAAAGTGGGGATTTAGCTGGATAATTTTAATATTATCCGCTTGTTTACAATTCAACGAGTTCAGAAAGTCCCTAGTGCTTTTGTTGCATGGTTCACATTAATTTTGTGAAGACACTATTTTTTTTCCTAATGAACCTTATAGAACCTTGAACTTCAGTTGATTGCTGCTGCCCTTGCTATGGGGTTGCAGGGTGGGGCGTGCCTGCTGGATGTCTAGGAGGTCACTGATGATGGTACTTAGATTTAAGAATGGTGACAGGATCTACTTGGTGGATGGATCTACTTGGTGAATCCATCTTGATAAGAGGCAATTCTGAGTATATTAAAATCCACATTGGGTTAATCTCCCCAAGCCCCAGAGACAGAATCCACAGACTGTGTGGTCAAAGGAATAGCTTTTCCTCACAGGTCTGGGAAGCCTAAAGTCCAAGGTCAAGGGCAGGCAGGGATGATTTCTAGTGAGGCTTCTTCTCTGATTTGTAAACAGTCTCTTTTCTTCTATGAGCTTACATAATCTCTCCTCTCTGCAAGTACAGGGAGCTAGTCTCTCCTCCCCTTCTTGGGGGTACTTGTCACAGCAAATTAAAGTCTGGCTATGGCAGCTCTGTTTAACTTTAGTTTATGTCTTTAAAAGTCTTGTTCCCAAATATAGAAATATTGGGGTTATCTCTTTAATGTATACATGAGGGCAGGTCCCAATTTACTTTTTGCCACCCACTATAGACTTTCATTTGACTTTTATACGTGAAAGATTACTTTTCTCAGTTTCAAGTGTCTAAATAACAGATAATGCATATTTAAAATTACATTCTGAATATCACCAAATTTAATAGCTACAAACCTAAACTGTGTATAAAGTTATTATTCATTAAGACAAATTACTTAGCTGCATATTTGCTGGCTAATGTGCCAACCTAGTATTTCCAGGGCACAAATGGAAATATACTTCAATGTATAAACTTCAAGCATTTGATCTTAATTGAGTGAATTCATATTTTATGTTGTTCCTCTGTATTAAAAGCAACAGCAAAAATAATTTTCTACTTCTAGTGTCAGTTAGGTATTGCTACAAATCATTTATTAAATGTTGCAGCCTCCGTTTAAAAGCTAACTGGGTAACTAAACATTAAAAGTGAAGGGGAAGATCTATATTGGTCTAATTTGAATTATATGTTCTTTGCAACAAGTCGAATTGCTATTGACTGCCTAAAGCACCATTGTCACAGACATGGATAATCGTAAAACATTACAATTGGCACAGGAAGAATGGAAAGAAGCTCATCAAAAGTCTAAAAAAAAAGTCAAACACAAAATAGAGCAACCTTCCTCTCTGTCCTCTGCCTAAGTGATCCCAGCCATGCAGAGCACAGTGGCTTGATTACCCAGGAACACGTGCTCCATAATAATCACCAGAAACCTCATTTATTATAGATAATATTTCACTTAACTTTATCCCAGTGAAGCTTTGCTTGCCTACAAAACATGTGTCGTAGAAAAAGAAGACAAAAAAGAAGAAGAAGAAGAAGAAGAAGAAGAAGAAGAAGAAGAAGAAGAAGAAGAAGAAGAAGAAGAAGAAGAAGAAGAAGATGATGATGACCCTTGGTATCAAGCCCTTCAGTTTCATTACCTGAGTTCTTAATTCAAAACTAACAATCCTGAGTTTTGCTTTGGCTGAATATATTTTTGGAAGTTCTAGAAGCTGGGGTCACAAAAGTCACAGGCTGAGTTTTGTGGAGGTGAGTCAGGCTTGCATGTCAGTCAAGTGCCTGCCTGAGGGTCATCTAGAACCTCTCTGCAGAGTGTGTTTACTTAACTCTTTAGAAGGTTGTCTTCAGTATCTAGAGCACCTAGGGCTTTCTGTGTCTCTCCCAGGAGATGGTAGCAGGAAAACTGAAAGCAAGTTCTAAAACCTTTGTGACATGCTGACAAGCATATAGATTTCCTCAAAGTTACAGCGTTAGTTTTATATATAATATACAGAGAAATTAGTGTTGATTTTCTTCATTAAGAAGATAATGGCTAGGTGGCTGAAGGGCTTACCATAAAGCACAAAATACACATGAATGGATAATGCACTTATTGATACATACAAGTATATATCAATCCTAGAGTAGTATGTCAACCTATAGCAAGGGTGTCTTAGCCTTGGGAACATTAGCCTTTGGGATGGATATGGAATGTAAGACTTTCCTTTGCATTTGTAAGGAAATACTTAATGGTATCCTTGACCTCTACACACTAGGTGACCGTAGCAGTCCCCCGCTGCGTGACCCTGAAAAGCAGTCTCTATTCTCTTTATATCCTAATCATCCTGATCATCCAGATCAGAGCTTCCTCTCCCAGGTCTCCTCCCAGACCCTCCCCCTCTCACCTCCCATCCCTCTGTCCTCACTTCCCTTCTTCTTCAGAGAAGGGAAGGCCTCCCGTGGATATCAACCCTCCTTTGCACTTCAAGTCCTAGACTGGGTGTATCTTCTTCTGTCGCGGCTAGACAAGGCTGTCCAGTTAGGGGAAAGGAATCCAAAGGCTGGCAACAGAGACAGCCCCTGCTCCTGACGTTAGACATCCCACCTGAGAACCAAGCTGTCCATAAGTGTGTGGGGGGAATCGGTCTATCCCATGCACGCTCTCTGGATAATGGTTCAGTCTTTGTGAGCCCCTGTGTGCCCAGGTGAGTTGATTCTGTAGGTTTTCTTGTGGTGACCTTGACCTCTCTGGCTCCTTTCAGAGAGGGCCCAACACATTGTGTGTGGTGCCATCCATGAGCTGTGTAAGAACACAGACTGAGCAACCCAGGGGAGCAAATCAGCAAGCTGTACTCCTACACGGCCTCTATGTCACCTCCTGCTCCAGGTTCCTGTTCTCTTTGAGTTCTTGTCCTGACTTTTTTTTTTTCCTGATAAACAGTGCTAAATAAAGTGTAAGCCAAATAAACCCTTTTCCTCCCCTACAAAAAACCCCAATCTCTAGACATAGTGAAACGTCCCATAGAAACAAGAATCTACCTACCTACCCTCAACCACCATACCCAAACCCCTACCGTCCAATTTCCTCAGTTTGAGGAACACAACATATGAAGGGAGAGTAAAAAAGCAAATAAAATAACCCAGCCCCCAGCCCAGGCTGCAGAACAGTTGTGCGGCACTTTGGAAGACACGGGGGCTTGTCTTAGTGTGGCAGGAACACACTCCCAAGACTCCTCTGACGCCTCTTCCCTGACTCCTGTCTCCCTAGGAGACAACCTTAAAATGTCCATAATCAATGTTAATTAGGACTCCCATTGACCAGACCAACAGCACTCAAATAAATCATTTAAAAAACAAAGAGAATGTGCACAGGGCCAGAATCGCATGTCAGAGTTATCTTGTGATTCTAAGGTTTTCTCTGATGATAGAGGGCCTGTTAATTCTCAGGTAGACTACATATTTCTCATCTCTGTGGGTCACAGCCATCTTCTAATCCCCACAGCACCGCATTTATTTTACATTTTAATAATTTGCTGGAATATGCCTCCTTCACCGTGCTAAGTGCTCTGATGGATGTGTTTTTTTTTTCTTTTTAATTATTTTCATCTTGTCTACATCCTACCTACAGAGAAGAGGAATAATTAGATGAATATTCCTTAATAAATACTGCATATTATGATATAGTTAATGGGTATTAAGTAGTTCTATATAGGAGATGTTGCTGTACAACCTGAAAATATATAGAGAAAGTGGCGTTAGTTTTCTTCTTTAAGAGGGCAATGGCTAAGTAGTAAAGGGCTTGTCATAAAAGCACAAGAGGGAAGACCAGAGTTCAGATCACTAGGATCCAAATACATGCTGGGTAAGCAGCAGGCCCCATAATTCCATCCTGGGAAAAGGGAGCCAGACCCCCAGAACAAGATGGCTAATAAGACCTTGGCTTAGTTAAAAGACCTTGCCTAAAGGTGGGAAGCTACAGAAGATAGTCCTGCCACATATGCACATATATCCCACACATACCACACATGCACACACACACACACACACACACACACACACACACACACACACAAATACACATAGCACACCTTCAAGCAGCCTCAAACCACATACATGTAAACACATACATATACACCCAACAACACACACACACACCAAACACACATGCAAACAGCCCTCTACACACACTTACCACACCATGAACACACAGCACTTGCTCACACCCACACATGCAAATCCCTACATCGGTTTCCTTAACTTCTGATTTAAGTAGACTATTCAGTGAAGATTATTAATAGATGTTTCACTACTCAGAGATGTGTAAAGCTAAACACAAATACAATTGTAACATCTGTAGAGTAAAATCATTGAATATAATAGCAGCTCTCTCCCAGGAGCAATTCCTGTATAAGGGACAGACTCACGGACTGCTTTCCAGGTTGAGAAAGCTTCCAGGGGCTGGGCTTTTGATTTTTTCTTTGGTGGGGGTGGGCATGTCTCTGCTTTCCTTCTTTTTGCTTCCTTCCTTCCTTCCTCTCTTCCTTCCTTTCTTTCTCTCTTTCTTTCTTTCCTTCTTTCTTTTTTCTCTTTTTGGTTTTCTGTTTAAAATGTTGATACCAACATTTCTTCTGCTCATGGGATGGTAGAAATGTGTACTATCCACAAAATACCTCTTAGATCTGAGTCAGTTCGTTGTGTGTGGAAGAATAAGAGAAGAAGGAAGCAGACTGATATAGTGTTCTTTGTGTTTATGAGTGCCGTGTAAATAGAAGAGTATCTCATCTAGAAACAAAGCTGCTGGAGTCCTTCAGTGCTGTGAGTCTGCAGCCAGAACATTCTGGAACGGGGGTTAACGTGGTTAACGTTTTTCTCCTTTTTTTTTTTTTT
>NW_022196911.1:5147938-5154092 GCF_008632895.1 Mastomys coucha | reverse complement strand
TGCAGAGATTACCACATTTAAAAAAGCAAAAACAAAACATTTGCAGGGGGGAGTTCTTTTCAGAGATACCGTTTAATGGAAAAATACAAAGAGAAAACCTATGGAATCAGATAATTCTCATGTGAGTTTGTGAGTTCAATGGCATCCTCGATGTGATTATCTCCGCTCTAAACTGCAGCTTTTCTCAGTAACACCGTGTGAATGTCCTAGCATACAAGCTCATCAGCTCCTGACCACACCTGCTCTGGGCTCTCACCTGGGGACAGTCCTCTAAGCAGCATTCAGTGTGAGCCTAGTCCTCCAGAACTGGGAAGAGAGCAAGTTTATTATATTCTTTGTTCTAAGAACTGGCTTTGTGCTAGTCTGCAAATCACATACCAGAGTAGAGAGGATGCACCCTGACACATTACCCCTAAAGTACAATTCCGTACTCTTCACCTCCCTTTGACTGAAGATTACAGTATGTAACTTAAAGGAGGGCTGACTTTTAGCTTTTGGGTTCAGGTTTCTCACACATCATGGCGACGGCGGAGGAGCATTGTCAAACAGAACAGCTCATGGTGTGGTCTCCATCAAGCAGAGAGAAGGGGAACACAGAGCAACCAAGGCAGGCTATGACTTCCAAGTGCGCAGTCTCAGTCGCCTACTTCCTCCTGGCAAACCCACCCTCTTCCTTTGCACTTCTTCCCAACAAAAGCCATCATCCTGCAGGTCTGCAGAGGGCTGGATGTGTTTAGAATGTTCAGAATTCCTGAATTTCCCAAAGCCCATCATCTGTGAACTAAGTTAAGCACATAAACGTTTGTGGAACATTTTATATTTAAGGCACAGTATACAGACAGCCAGGTCTGTTTGCCACCTTGCTTGTAAAAAGTCTTTAATCTGATTGGATTCCCTCAGAAAGATGTAAAATTTGACTATGCCATTAAGTCATTTTCCTGCCCCACTGAAAGGCTGGAGAATCTTAGAATGTATAATGTTTAACTTTTACCTAAAAGCGGGCATGTAAAACCTCTGCCAAAAGCCAAAAAAAGGTGGAGTAGCTAGTTCCAGGAACTTTGCTAACCCAGAGCCTCAGGGCTCTGGTTCCTGATACCTGCCCCTCCTGAATGATCCACTATGAGGGCGGAACTAAGAATGAAGGTCTAGTGGTTTATGAGGCTCTCCACCCTGTTGACCAGTAGATGAAGATTACATTCCTAGAATGAATGTGTTCCCCTCCCTAACTGAATACCTTGGGTCAGGTCCCTCTGAAATTTTCCACTGTTTTCATGCCATGTTTCCTTGATAACTCTCTCTCCGCCCCCAGCTCGTGGGTTTCTCTTTTAAATATCTCACACTTCTTGTGTTCTGTGTCGAACTCTGGCCAGCAAGGTCATGAGATTGACCCAGTACCGGTATCCCCAATAAACCTCATGTGATTGCAGCAAGTTCGGTCTCTCGTGAGTCATTGGGTGGTCGCGTTGTCCCGAGACTTGAGTAAGGATCTCCCCAGTTCTGGGGGTCTTTCACCACAACCCCAGGAACATGATATCTACCCATCTGGATAGTGTCTTCATGATTGGTAGTATCCTGAGCCAGGCTGGCTGCTAGGCATAAATTAATTTGTCATCCATGACCCATCCATCCCTGGAATAATCTGGGATAAGTGTTTACCTGCTTAGTTGAAATTTAGAAACCTATAGTTTTTGATAGTATACTCTGTGGGTGAGCTTCATATTTATTTTTGCTACTTGTTATGAGAATGCAAGAGTTTGAAACCTAGAATGTAGAACAAAGGCCCTTATCTATTAAAACAGCAGAACTAAGTTTTCTACCTAGTGTGGAAGTATGACTTGCTATTGCTAGCCATGAGTCCCTTGGGATTCCAGCTTAGAATAAAGTCTCTGCTGTCTGTGCAGTAATGCTTCAAGTTCCTTTAATTTGTAGCCATCATTTAATTAGAAGAAAGCTTTAGACTAATATATGCACAAAGTTAACATACTGACATGACTTCATACAATGAGGAAAAAAAACAACTAAAACCAGATTTGTTCACCCTGAAGATTTGATTCAGGAGAGAACGGTGGGGACGAGAGAGATTGTTCTCAATTTGCTTCTGTAAATAGTTTGTGACAATTCATTTATCTGTGCAATGGAATTGAGTGATTCAAGACTAAAATTAGAACCAACGTGACATGTGCTTCACAGTTCCTGAGGCGGCTTCTCACCTCTTCCAAAGTACTTTGGAAGGTACACAAAGGAAGAAAATCTCCAAGAAAGCGGAAAACAATGCCAACTTTGTATCTCCAGCCAGAATTTTGGAGAAAGTTCTAATAACCACAAAAAAACCCAGGGAGAGGAACAAAAGAATCTACGAAGACATTCTTACTCCCAAAGTTTGCTGCTTGGAGAGGCAAACATATTTTCTGAGGAACCAGAATGGAGCTTTCTAAGCCTTAATCAGTCCATCTCTTGGACTGGACTCTGAAGAATTCAGAATCTGAAGCATTTATCTAAGCTATGCATTTGCCACCTGCAATGCAGCTTACACATTATCTGCTCTCTTCTTTCATTAGCAAGTCTCTGTCAAACCATTTTGGGACCTTGTGAGTAAATGGTATGAAGCATCTAGACCGAGGGAAACCTAGAATTAATGAATCAGAAATATTGGAGAGACACCTTAAAAACCATTTGGATTTGCATGTTCTTAGCTTTTCTACATGCTATCTATAACCCATTCAGTCCTAAATGTATTCTGAGTCTGTCCCCATCTACCTCCACCAATATTATCCAATCTTTGCATAATTAAATCAGAAGCATATGAAATATGTCTTTCTGAGAAATATGTCTCTCGTCCCAAAACCACATACACACTTGACCTCTATCCTTACTGTGTAGCTGTGATGAAGCATGAAACATAAAATTAGACCGGAAACTTGAATTACGCACCAACCCTGTCAATACATCCTTAAAGGCTGAAATCAGAACCCTGTAGGATTTTATTCACCTTCAACTTGACAATGAGAAGGAAAAGCAGAAATAGGCTATATACCTTGTCCTCGGACAGACCCCCAACTGGGGGTGGATCCCATCCTTTAGAAACAGGAAAGGGGGAGACACAATATGGTACACTTGGAACATGATTCTGTGGGGGTGGTGTGGGGGGAAGGTTCTGGAAAGAACTTCACAGAAATTCTGAAAATATGGCAATTTTCTTCATGCCATAACTATCAGAGATGAATTATGAGTTTCACAATTTAGCTACAAGAAAATTTAGTTATAAGAAAAGAGTTTGTTGAAAGGGAATCGAACAGTTGAAGGGTGAGTACCAGTCACAAACACAGTGTAATGTCAGGAGCAGTAAAGAACAGAACTGGTGTTGTGGAAAATTGAAACATTAATATGGACTATAATTCTGAGCTTTCACAGAATGCAGAAGAGAATGATAAATATTAAAAAGAAGTGGGGAATGAAGGTAAATGTGAAATTTAGAGGAAAAGCTGACATGAATCTAACGGAGACAAGACAGAGCAGAGGCAAGCCAATCATAAACTTTAACTGACAAGAACTTTCTTGGGTTAAAGACCTATGTCTTTCAGACTCAATGAACGAATGAAAATAGGTTCTGTGAGCATGTGTGAGGACAATATGCAGATAGGAAGACAAATGTCCCAAAAGCAAGCCACTTGGTGGAAAGTAAAGGCTGGTTCTAAGGAAGCCACGTGGCAGACTAAAGAAGCGATTCCACATACTGGAAACAGTCAAGTCAATATTTGGAAGAAGAGGAAAAAATACCCATGGTGTTTACACCAACCAAAATCCTCCTTCATAAAAGAAGACAACAAAACGACCTCTGTGTACGACATTTTAAAAATCTCAGCAACAGAAAAGAGATGTCCTGTACTGTTCTGAGAAGATGTTGGACATTTGGAGCCTCCATTTTCTTTTCTCCAGGATCTTCCTCTAACTCTACTGTACTAAGTCATTGAGAATTCTGAGTATCTATCTGCAAGCAGGGAATTATATTGGTAGAGTCCATACCTTATTTTTTTTTTTAATAAATCTGTGCTGTTTTACTTTCAAAACACAGTGTTTACTTCAGATGGATAAGTAGTGCACTTCCAATAAGTAGCTTTTGAGTTTTGCACATCTGGTCCAAATTGCAAGGAAACAGGAAGAATTAAAAATGCAGAAGTCAAACATCTATGAGTCAAATAGATTCTGGGTAATATACAGTACTTTAATATCTACACTTAAGGTCACATAAAGGTTTGAGGTGTGGAACCCACAGTACCAAAGAATTCTGGGTAGATAGGAGCAGCTATGGCTACAAAGGGCTTGAGGAGGAGCACAGAAAGGTTTGTTAATGGAATCTCTGCGTGGACTGTGTAGGAATGGAAAGCACATTAATAATAAAAGCCATGCTTTAAAAACTGACCTTGTAGTCGAAAGATATGCACTTGTATCATTACCAATTAATGTGTTAGGTAACATAGCTTGTACTTGGAAAGTAGCAAGGAGGAGGATCTAAGTGATGTTCACACATCTTAATTAGTGTCATTAATAGTTCTTTTACCATCTCTCCTGAAAGCAACAGCACTGCACCATAAGCATCTTGTTATGAGTCAAGCCAGCAAGTGAGATTTGAAGCCAAGTCCTTAAAAGCCGCTCTAAGTTATGGCGCCTACATGACTGGAATGTTCCCCGGGGAAGCAATTGTCCATGGAGCCAGATGTGCAGATAGTGAGTTGGGCAGCATGGTCAGGGTTCCTGTGATATCAGATTGTAGAAACGAGGACAGTGCACATGCCAAATTCTTCTCTTAGAGCCTCTCCCATGATTGCCCACTGATTTAGTCATTTTAACACAGTAAAATATTTAATCTATGTATTCAATATCTATTATTAGATAGATAAAGGAATGAACGTCAAAGCAGTCTCTTAATGAGGATAAAAAGAGACCCTCAGTGAAAAGCATATAATTGAATTATTGGTATGCCTGTGTATGGGTTTATATGCCCAGTTGTTCTAATCTAGGATCCAGCCTGTAATGGATACATTTGACTCTTTAGCATCCAGAAATTATATAATCTTCACTTAAAGTAAGTTTTACTGTTGTATTTTCTCCAGACTCTCCGAGTGTAATGATCCTGAGGTAATGTTGGGAGAGGGAACTTGCAAATTAAAACACAGAATAAAGAAAAAGAAAAAAGTTAATATGTGTCTATTTAGCCTGTTTCTATATAAATGGTGTAATTTTGAATATATATTTGTAAGTGAAATATTTAACTTGCATGCATAATTTATTTTGACTTTTTCTTCTACCATTAAAGTTTTTATTTTATAAAGTATTATTTTTGTTTCACTTTATGTTATTTTTACATTTATTTATTTATTTTACTTGGATGTGTGTCTGTGTGTGTGAGTACGTGCATGCATGAGCACACACAAGCATGCATGTCTATGTACCAAGGTGCATATATTGAGTTAAAAGGACAGATTAAAGGGACTGGTTCTTTCCCTCCATGTATGCCCTAAGGATCAAACTTCGGTCATAAGGATATTGGCAAGTGCACCTACTGTCTGAACCATTCCACCAGCCTTTCCTGTATTTAAAAAGCATAATCAATAGTAGCTAGCCTATTTTATAGGTGGAAAATGTCTGTGTCCATTCTCACTGCTGTAAGATAGCATTGACTTAGGTGTCTTACAAGCAATTTTGATTCTAGAGGCTGAGAATTCCAAGATCAAGTAGCCAACAGATGGGGTGCCTGGTGAAGACTGGAATTTGGGGCTGATCTTACTCTCTTTTAGGGGACCCCTCCAGTTCTATTTATAAGGACTATTTCTCATGACTTAAAAACTTCCTCCAATCGCTACTTTCTAATCCTATCACATTGGTGATTATGTTTTGACACTTGAATTTTGGAAAGAGTGAAAGCATGCAGACTTTGGCAGACCATTATTTATTGAACCCTTAATTATTTGTTGGACATTTAGTCCTGAGTTATATATGCATCTAAATTTGTTTTATAATTCAAATTTTTATATTAGAATAATCCTTGGAATCATCATTACTAAACCAAGGTGACATCTACTTTTGAAACTCTATGTATTATGTACTGTCAAAGAACCTAAGTCTGTGAAGACTGCTCTTAGTATTATGTACTGTC
>NW_022196911.1:5139176-5147928 GCF_008632895.1 Mastomys coucha | reverse complement strand
AAGACTGCTCTTAGTATTATGTACTGTCAAAGAACCTAAGTCTGTGAAGACTGCTCTTAGTGTTATATAAAGGAGTCAGACTTTGTAAGCTTCTTAGCTGCCATATTTTAAATTAGACTCATCATTAGTATCAAGGATAAAGATTCCACATCCATTGGCCTCTGTACTCCCTCTGATAACTGTCTGTCTGTACCCCTTTAGATACGAGTATTTCAATATTAACTGTTACTAGGGGTCTTTTAGGCCCAACTGCATCAATAAGTATTTAGATTTAGGGGGATGTAAAAATGACAATGGGAAAGACATAGACTTCATTCTACACTAGATAATAAAATTAAATGTCATTAAATATAGTTCATGAATAACTAACCACACACAGGCTTAGGGGAGATCCAGTAAATTCTGAACCATGTTATGGGGTATTCATTGCTTGACCATTACAAGCTTATTTGTGTCCCATGCTGGAGAGAATACCCAGCACATAAGAGCATTTGCTGTTCTTATAGAAGACTTGGGTTCTGTTCAAAGTGCCCACATCAGGCAGCTTACTACAGCCTGTAGTCCAGATCTAGGGATCCATCCCCCCTCTCAGGCCATTCTCGGCATCCGGCACTAGGCAGTTGTTAGGCCTCAGTGTTCGTGCTGGGAATGGAACTTGGGTCCTCTGTGAAAGCAAGCCGTGTTATTAACCATGGAGTCATCTCTCCAGCTACATTTATGAAAATATTTTAAGGGTTCAAAGTATGATACAAAAAATATTTACTCTTTCTGTAATAAGAGGGTGATTGTATTGCTGAGATTAAATGCAATACAATGGTCTCCCATGGTGTTCCTGATGCCATGGTTAGGCCAATTAGACTATTCATAACTGAAATAAAAATTACCTGCATAGATTATATTCATACATCCCAGGTTCTCGGGTAAATATTGAATCCTAACATAGTTCATCCAGCAACTGGCTACATATAGTCAATCTTGTAAAAAATGTTTAGAAAGCATGGCATGAAACTGGTCTTAGAAATAAGTCCCTAAGACAAAATACAAAGAGGAACTGAAAGATGTTTCTGACAATAGATAGCCTAATATTGGGTCCATACTAGCTTAAGGTAAGTGCAGGTTTTATTTTGTTTTGTTTTGTTTTATAAAAAATAAACCTTTTGTATTAAACTGAAATGAAACTAGCAAAGTGTCTTTTTATTCACTTGAACTTGACTTACTTTTCCATGCTTGCCTTCCTTAAAAACAGCATTGATAGCCAATATTTCTTTCTCAGCCACAGGCTACTTCCTGCTTCAATTCTGGTCCCCAGGTTATACAACTTTGCCTTTCTTTCTCTATCTCAGTCTTTCTTTAAGTAGCTTACAGCACATTGCCTAGATATTTAAAAAATATACACTGCTTTCCCCCCAACCCCTGTTTTGTGACCGAGATTTAGTCAATTGGGAATGCCAGTCTGTTTAGTCACTGACCAAAAGCGCACACATTTTCATTTTATTCCAGTTCAAATAACTGATCTGCAAAGAAAATTCTAATTTAGCCAAGTCTCTCAGATCTGCTAAACAGAGCAAGAAATTTTCAGGAGAAATGCCATACACATGACCATGAATAGAAAGCAATCTGCCAGTATCCCACACAGAAACACTTCCAGACAACTTGACTATATACAAACATGTAGAAATGTGGAATGAACCCACGAGTCTTCTTAACCCATCCAGTCAGTTGCATTTACACATTGGAAAGTCTGACTTGAGGTAGTATGCGCAAGTGCATGCTTGCACACGGCCCTCTTCCAAATGTGTGCTTTGCACACGGCCCTCTTTGACTTCCACTCTGTAAGGAAAAGCCTGACTGGAGAGTTGACTCAACTGTGAGTGTACTTACTATTGTTTCAGAGGACTCAGGTTCTCATTCCCTATACCTGCCACGTGCGCAGACCTATATGCTAGCAACACACTCAACCAGGCCAGGGAAAATGCCAGACTGGAGATCAGAAGTTGTATTTGTTAACAGGACCACTAGGGATTAGTAGGCAGAGTCATGTCGTGTGCATCTCTAAGTTGGGGTTTTAAAATTGTCTTAATTTAAATATGGTGTTGATGTTATCAGTTCTATCTCTGATCACCAGTAGCTTTCTCCGAACTTTCAAAAGCGCTTTCCATTTGTCTTAGTAATACTAGGACACATTCGCAGCATTATCTACTGACAGAGGCTCAGAATCCTAGCTATATAGGAGTCTGAGACACGTAAATCAGGTTTTCAAATTCAATGCCAGCTTTGGCAACCTAGTGAGACCCTGTCTAAAAAGCATTCTTTAAAAAAAAAAAAAAAAACACCAAGAAAAGAAGGCTGGAGATGTTCCATAGTGGTAGAGCAGTTGCCTAGCATGTGTAAAACCCTAACTTTAACCCCTACTGTCACTTTTTTGCATACCCTGCCCAATATAACAACTGGGTGTGTTGCTTTAAAAAGAAGGAAGAGGAGAAGGAGGAGGAGGGGTAGGATGAGGAGGAAGCGGAGGAGGAGAAGGAGAAAAACAAGAACAAGAACAAGAAGAATTTACTTGGCTTACTAACCAGCATGTGGGCCTCCTAGTTAGAAGCTGGTCACTCTCAGGGGGAAGAAAAGACCAATAAATCTGCATTCATCTTCTTTTCATGATTGAACCTCTTAAGGCAGGTGGGCTCCATGAGCTAGGATTATTTGAACTAGGTATATAACACCATGTTCTAGGTGCTAGAGACATGGCTTTAGTGGTTAAAAGCACTAGCCCAGCTTTCAAAGGAGCAAGATTTGATTACCAGCACCCATGTAGTAGCTTAGGATTTTCTGTAACTCCAGTTCCAGAGGATCTAATGCTCTCTTCTGGCTCTGTGGGCTCTAGGCATGTACATAGTCCACAGGCATTCATACAGGCACAACCTTCGTACATAGAAAATAAAAAATAAAATTTTAAACAGATAGCTTGTGTCCTCCAAGCCATATCCAGTTATCACAAAAATTAAATCACTGACAGACTATTCAATGATGCTATTATTATTATTATTATTACTATTATTATTATTACTGTTGTTGTTGTTGTTGTTGTTAAATAAAGCTTTAAAACAAAGTAGGGAAGAGCCTTGAAATGTATAAAAGCCAGCCTTGTAACTGAGAACCTGTGGCTGCTGTCACTGGTTAAATTTTGACATGAATGCTGGCAAGATACATCTTCTCTTACTCTCTTTGGGGAATATAATAAGTCCCAATGGGCATTTTAAAATTGACTTTTCAGAATCATAGCTATAAACACATGACATTTGCATATGCAAGCCCATACAAAGCCCATACAAAGTCTAATTATCTAGGACATGCCCATATGTGTGCATGGGTGCACATATGTGGGAACATACAAGCCAAGCACAGCACGAAAGGAAGCAGTGAGAAATCCAGATGCCTCCAGAGGCCAGCTTAACTTTAATTTCAACTAGACAGCAAAGGTTTCCATTGACTTCTGCTCTCCTTGAATTTAGACAGCTTCCCTTACTTATAATTCCCAGGGACTTATCAGGCTTCACAGTGTGACTCCAGCTTCCCTCATTGTTTCCCTTGTTTCTCTCAGTCTTGCTGGCTAAATAATGTAGCAGGTCTAATAAATTCAAATAAAACTTCTGATTGGTTTGGCAGCAGTTTAACTGTCAAGGATAATTTACTGATCCCTGAGACTTCGTGTGAGTCCATAATGTTTAGAGTAGAAATAATAAAATGAGCTCAATTGATTAAGCTGTTTGTAGATGCCTGAGAATTAACATATTGTATAATTGCGAATATTTTATAATTACCAAGCGGGGCAGATAAAAGGGTTCAGAGCTAGCGACTGCTGCTGGACAGATAACCTCTATGAAGGGAGAATCTCAATGGAAAGCAAACTCACTGCAGGATGCATACAGAGTGAGCTGGGACCCACAGCCTGGATTCTGTTGCTTGCTCCTGTCAATGGCTCCAAGGTTCCCAAAAGGTCTACCCTAGGAAGGGAAGATTCAGGAACCTCACCATGTGTGATTCTGTCTTAGGGGAGGAGGGATATGATCTTGGCCACCCTAGAGTATAATGATGATCTACTGAAAGATGAAATCATTAGATTAAGATCTGTAGAAGCAAGGAGTGGCTGGCCAACGGGGGGCTACCCCCAGTGTTTTCTGATGAGGCCTGTTTTGCTTTCATTTGTTTTCAAAGACGACGGCTCATATCTCATACTTTGTAAAAGACTTCAGTGTGCTATTGTTTTCAAGACTTCTGGTTTCTAAGAATCTCCAGTACAATGTGAACTAAAAATGATAAGACATGTCCTTGTCTTGTTCCCAGTCTTCAGAGAATGGAAGGATCATGCAGTCTCCCCACTAGGCATGGTATTACAGCTGCACTGCCTTTTGTACCCAGCTGTTACCAGACAGAGCAGATCACCTGTGAGTCCTTACATTGCCTGATCTTAAACATTTATTTTATTTTTTAATTGTGTGTGTGTCAGTGTGTGGGGCGGGAGGTGAGAGGGGCTATGTGTACTTGAGTTCAGATGACCACAGAGGCCTGAAGGGGGCACCAGATATCCTGGAGTGGAGCCTCAGACAGTTGTGGGTAAAGAGAACCACACTCTGGTCCTCCATAAGGGCTGTGTGGGTATCAGCTCTTAACACCTTTCCAGCCCTATTTTGTCTGATGTTAGTAGCAAGCTATTGCAACTCTCCAAAGGTGAATTGAGAACTTCCTTTCTGTATTTAGAGGACCATAAACAAAACTGTCCAAAGTTTCTAATGTTTGAAAGGATTCACCAGTGAAATGGTCTTCCAAACCAGGCTTTGTAGAAGGTTTGAAATGGCAAGGAAATCTTTTTCCTTGTTATCTGTTATTGATTGTTCTAGATTAAAAATTGAACAACCTTAACCAAACTTGTTTTCTTTTTACTCTGAGCCATCCAAGAATGGTTGCTGTGGGCAAATTCCTATCAATGTTGTTGCTTTGCTCTGTAGTTGGTTCCTTACTGGGAGGAATTCAGAGCCTTTCCTAGGCAGCCACCTCTCTCTCTCTCTCTTCTCTCTCTCTCTCTCTCTCTCTCTCTCTCTCTCTCTCTGTCTGTCTGTCTCCTGCAGCCACCTCTCTCTTTCTCTCTCTCTCTCTCTCTCTCTCTCTCTCTGTCTGTCTCCTGTCTCTCTCCCTCTCTCCCTCTCTGTCTCCCTCACTCTGTCTCTGTCCCTTCCTCCTTCCCTCTCTGTCCCTCCTTCCTTCCCTCTCTCCCATCCTCCCTCTCTCTCTTCCTGTCTCTCTTTCTCTAACCTCTCAGTGTTTTCTTTGTTTTTAAACTGCTGTTGTCAGGAGCCTGTGGCTTGAGGGTACAAGAATGATACCTTTAAAGTGTGTGATGAATATCCCATTCTGTTGGAAGAGCTTCAGCGAATTGAGCTTAGGAAAAGAAAACCACGTCCACTTACATCCTAATTCAGGCTTTCACTAACTCCATATGCAAAAAGACTGGGATCGGTCTATTGTGGATTCTAATCCAGATTAAAACATAACTCTATTAATGGAAATTCTTAGCAGGAAAACAGATGCTACGGGGAGATAAATGCTAAGGACATCAGCAGAAGGGGACGCCTCCTGAGTTTTAAATGTCTGAATATTTAGACAGACTCTGCATACTAAATCTTCACTTCCAATGCATCAGAGTCATGACAAAACTTATTGTAGTAAAATATGCAAGCTGGAGTCGGGGATTGAGCGACCTGCATTTATTTCCTAATATGCATTTGATAGGCAGGAGAGACAGAACACATGTGTTCATCCATTCTGAACTCATTAACAAAGCAGAAACATTAGCAAAATATGTCTTTTGCTGGTTTCTGGAATGGAAGAGGGAACAATTAAGCTCTAAGGCACTCCAGGGTGGGTATTATGACCTAATAATGACATGCCCTGGTAGTTTTGACTGAGTGCCATTAACCGGCAAGCCATATCATTGCTTGTCTGTAATACGCACCCTGGAGTGTCTTGTGGGGAGGGTGTAAATGTTAATTCCTAAAGAAACCCATTCAGCAGGAGAAGACATCATTCCTCTGAGAAGAGGGATGTGTCAAAATCTCCAGGATGAGTTTCTTTTGTGAGGAAGACTAGGTTGAGCTGCTTCATTCAGCATTTCCCCAGAAATCAGAGGCCATTCAGGAAAATCTGAAAAAAAAATGTGGGCATAGAAGTGTGTTCAGGCTTTGCTAAGAGCCCCAGGTTCTTTCCAGGTACTTTAGTTTCTCCAAAACCTGGCCTCTCACCTTCGCTCTTTTCAAGGAATGTTGATGATCCAGCCGGCTTATACTACAGTGTGTTTAGGAAACAAAATGATATAAAAATGCTTTAAAAGATCAAAATCAACTCTGAACTGTTTAACAAACACGTAGCAGAATTCAGTAAGATATAAGCTTGGTAGAAATGTTCCGGTTCTCTTGTGTGTGTGTGTGTGTGTGTGTGTGTGTGTGTGTGTGTGTGTGTGTGTTGCACATGTGCATGCCTGCTTGTATTTCTTTTTTTCCACGGGTATGTGTGGCACCTATATGTGTACATACTTGTGGGTATATGTGATGGATTCCCCTGGATCCATGTGTTTTTTGCTTGTGGAGGCTGGAGATGGATATCCAGGAGACAGTCAACCTCAGGCTTCATTAATTTAAGACAGGGCCTCTCAACCAAGCTCAGAACTCACTAGTGTGGGCAATCTCCCTGACCTCTGACCTCGTACTCTATGGTTCCTCTGCTTCTCCTTGTCCTCCCACCCAGTGTTCTAGGGATTTTGAGGATTGGACAGCTTACCACTCAAGCTTGTATGATAAGTAAGAACTTTAACCATTAAGAACTCTCCATAACCCATGATGAGATTTTGAAAACACAGAGTACCAAGTATAGATAGGCTTTATTTTTAAGGAAAAGTTTAGTATTCATCAAGATTGGGGACATGAGTTCTTCATTCAAGGTCACCTTTGTAGTGGGTACTCTCTACCTAGGATTGGTTTGTTCCGATTTCCTATTGACATTAAACCTCCCTTCTTGATATTGCATAACAATCAGTTCAAGAACATGCGACCATTTCACTAATAGGGTTATGAGACAGGATCGCTGCTTCCCTTGAATCTAGCATGACATTTGAGAACAAAAGTGAATTTATCTATTTCAACTCCCTGTCCCTGTTTTGTTTTACCTAACATAGTAGTTTGGATGAGAGCTTCCCAGGAGGCCCTGGTATTTGAATACTTGGTTTTCATTTGGTGTCTATGCTAAGAGAGGTTTCAGGAGATACAGTTTTGTTGGAGAAAGTATGTCACTACAGGCAGGCTTTGAGACTGTAAAGCCTCACCTACTTCAGGTTTGCTGTCTCTGCTACATGCTTGAAGATGTCAGGTCTCAGCTTCCTGTTCCTGCCTCCATGTCTGCCATGAGCCTCCCTACCATGAAGGAATCTTACCCTTCTGTAACCATAAGCCAAAATAAACCCTTTCATAGGTCTCTTTTGTCTATGCTGTTTGATCATAGAAATAGAAGAGTCACTAACAGGAATTTATATGGTTTTCTTTTCATTGTGAGAGCATTATCTTATTTTGATTAAACCAAGAGCATCACCCTTTCAAGTTGAAAGGATATTAAAAACATGTAAACACATGGATGCAGGAAGTCAAGCAGTTTTTCTATGCTTTGAAGGTCTTTCCATTCTTTTGCTTGAGTGCATTGTACACACAACAGGAAAGAAAAATGACTATATATCTGTATATCAGTAGGTAGATTGATACATACATATGTACACACATGCAGTGATATTTTGTGATAGGTTCACACTGTGCAGCTCAGGCTAGTCTGAAAATCATTACATAGCCTGGTTAACCTTGAATTTGTCCATCCAGTTGAGTGTTGGAATTACAGGCATGTGCCAGCATGCCCAGGTCATTGCAATCTCTAACGTAACACTACTCGTTAGTTATAACCTCCTGAGAACCTCTGGGATTTTTAAAGAAGAAGCACAAGAAACAAGAGAGTGTTTCATAAGTGGATCTCTGATGCTTAAATGCTAGGAAATAAAAACACACACATTTGCAGTTAGGGCTCCTAGTAACCACGAGGGTGATGCTCCACTAACGGGTGAGAATCTTCCCTGGCTGAAGAGGAACTGTTTGCCAATTTGGGAAATGTGTCACAGTAATTCTTTGGTTATTTTCCCCAAAGGGCCAGCTGACTTTCCCTGTCCATAACCGGAGCCCCACTTCTACTCAGGTACTTTCTAGATTCCTGACCTGAGGAGAGTGTGAAGCAACAGGAATGAAGCCATGGAAACTATTGCAAACAAAGGAAAGTGAATCACCAAGACTAAGCAAAACTTGCCTTCAACAGCAACACCTTCATGAAGGTTTCACCCTGGTGCCTACTTCCTCCAACTCTTTCCAGAGAACAAGAGGATAGATGGAGGATTGCCTGATACACAGAGCCTAATGGTGAATTGCAGGTAGATAATGTCTAATCAAATGACAGCTGAGCCTGGGAGGCTGAGAGGATAGTGGGACATTCCTGAGGAGAAGAGATGAGGCTGCAAGCCTTTCTGTACTGTCTGGGCTTTTTTCTGTCCCTGGGATCAACAACATAAACTAAGATGGAGAAGGAGTCAGTGTAACTGTTCTTTTGGTTACTTTATTGAGTTCTTTTATCTACCACCCTTCTCCCCAGTCCCTTACACACCACACACACACACACA
>NW_022196911.1:5130454-5138965 GCF_008632895.1 Mastomys coucha | reverse complement strand
GAGAAAAAGATTAGAGGGGGAAAGGGGTGTTAATATTGTTAGACTACTTTCTGCTAATTAAGGATGTTGAATTCCTTGGGGACAAGTTTGATCTTTGCTGTCAGGATATCCATATCCGATTTCTTCTACTCTTCTCTTTGCACAGAACTCCTTGACAAACTGCAGCAGCAGGAGGAGGGGGAGGAGGAACAGCAGGCACAGCCTCTGTTGAGGCTCTGGCATTTTTATACCCTCTTCAAGAGTGCCCAGAATTCCAGATGTAAACTATCTTCAACTGGCGAATCACACCCATGCCAGACATGAGACAAATCATAGTCAGGTGCTGTGGACAATGTGAAACAGCCCCATTTCCCACACTTGGTGTTGAAACAAAAACACAGTCCCATAACTTAACTGGGTTTTTAAAGAAACCAAAATTCTCACTACAGGTTATTCAGTCCTTTCAACTGTGGCAGAGAAGTACGCAGGATTGAAGAGGAGGCCCACAGAAGGATGATGGGATAAATTTAATGTATTGCTTACTAAAACTGTTTTTGTCTATGAAAGCATATGTGTTTTAATGTGCCTTGGGAATACATGAATGTAAAATGTCCCATCTCTTGCTTTCTAGGTCTTTGAGGTAGATAGGAGATAAAATCATCATCATAACTTCAAATAACTTCAAAGTAGCATTGGTTGGGGTAGGAGTTGACAAAAGATGGGCACGGACTAGGACTTTGATGCCTCACTGAAAAACACAATAGGGTTAAACAGTTAGATGAAGAAAAGCCTGGAATATTTCCATAGCAAACCCAGCATTGTTCTGGGACAGGGATAGTTGAAGCACAGCTATCCTGGAAGGTCAGTGAAGCAAGACATGGTACAATGGACTTGTACAAGGGACCAAGTAGTAGTGGAGGTACTAGAGGAGAAGCTGAAAATGACAGAAATATACAAGATACTGTGACCAAGATACTCCTTATGTGGTAGAAACTCAGGTAGGTATGATAGGAAAGGATATACATATTTACTAGGATAGTTGGCTTATGTGCTGAGGGACTTGAGCCAGTGTAGTTGTGTGCTGGGTATGCCTGGGGGGAGGGGTTTCAGGAAGAAGGATGCTGAGCCAATAAAATCCCTGTTCATCAATCTGTCCAGGGATCATAGAACCTACTGAAGACCATCTAGAAGTACAAGCAGGCACAATAGAAGTGATTGGCTTTATTTTTTCTCTGGGTACTTCTCTATCTGTAGACCTCTGGATTTTGAAGCCCCTAGGCTTCAGAGTTACCATACCTCCCCAAGTCCTCCATGGAATGGGAATTACTCTATCTGGTACTCTGGTTCCCAAGGTTTAATACCAAGATGGAAATACAGACTCTGTTTCTCCAAGTTACACACAGCCTGCGTGGGGCTTCTTGGCTTTCATAATTGCAGGAGCCAACTCCCATGATGCATTTCTTTCTTGAAATTTATCTACCTATCATCTCCCTGTGGATCAATCTGTCTCTATTTTCTATAGTCTTTGCTTCTCTGGAGAACCCTAACCAATACCGGTGAGTTATGATACTAAAATTATTCTGTAATGGAAAGCAAAACAGAAATTCAATGGCTGAGTCTATGATGAACCTTACAAAGATGTTTTTAAAAACCTAATCTTTATTTTATTTTGCTCTGCTCCCAGGTAAGGTCATGTGTGATCAATAAGGTGACAGACAGGTGGAGTGAAGCTAGGAGACAGAATGAAGTATCAATCGAACACTTTTTCTTAATGATGGAAATATACCTAAAATTTAATGACTTGTTTTTCTAGGCCATATAAAAATGACTGTATCAAAGCATCCTTTTATTCAAATAATCACATTAAAGTATCAGGCTCCCAGCATCCAGCCCATGCAGGAGCTCTGTCATTAAAGCTGATGGGGAGGCTTATGGCCAACATAACAGCAACGGTGACTTAATCCTGAATCTCAGAGTGTTGGCTCTGTTAATTTAAATCCCTCCTGCCTAGGAGAAAAATATATATAGCCCCCATGGATAGAAGGGAAGCTGAGGCTCCAGGGGTCCAAATCAAAGCTTCTACTTCTGAGCCCACAGTGGCTATAGATGCAGCAACCACATGACCAAACGGGACCTGGGAGAAAGCATAGAGGACAGGCCTTGGTTCAAAATAAGAAAATTGTTCCCAAAGAAAGCTCAAGTAATAATGAGATAGCACAACAGGTGAAGACTTGAAAGGATATATTAGCATGCATGTAAACAGAACTTTTACAATTTTTAGGTAGTTAAAAAAAAAACAACAAAAACCAAAGCAATAGTTTTTGCTATATATTTTTTTCTAAAGTAATATTAAGCTAAAATTAAAAGGTAATGTTTGCTGTAGTGGTGACAAAATTAATAGTCCTAGTGATAAAAGCTCATATAGATTAGTCAAGAATATTAGAGTCTTGAATAGTAAATAAATGTTTATTAACAGCAAAAATACATACTGAATATTATGTATGTACCACGAACAATTATGCTGAAGTACCAGAGAGTAGACAATAAGGTTGGCATGGCCAATAGACCTTTCAAGTTTATACATTCAGCTAATAAAAATACAATTTACATAAAATATAGTGCTAGAAGTAGAGCAGAATTGCATTTACTAAACTATAAAAATTAATATGGTATTGAAGCATGGTTTTATTTTATTTTAAGCCAATAAGTCTGAAGTTTTTTTTTTAAAAAAAGAGTACACTTGCTATAAACGGCAACAAAAATTGGTATATTTTTAAAAAATAATTTGTCAATATACTTCAAGGGCTATAAAATTTTTATACTTTCAGTCCAGAAATTTTACTCCTGGAAAGTTAACAAAAGGTAAAAAAGACAAAACCTAATATTTTCCCTAGGACTATTAATCGCAACACTATTTATAAAAGCTAAAAATAAATAAAAATAAAAAGAGCTTAAGTAGCCATTCACAGAAAACACATTTCAATAACTTATGGCACATCTGTCAGATGGAAAGTTAAACAACTATTAAAAATTGTATCTATCAAGATTATGTAGCAAATGGGTTTATAATGAAAATGTAGACATATATGAAATTGGCTATTTTGAGGGAAAAGCACATGTAAAATGAGTACACAAAGATTAAATTAATTGTGTTAAGAAAATATGATTATATGATTTGACCTCTTTTACTCCATGAGCCAGTGAAGATGAGGAGAAATTCAATACATAGATAAATGTATGGAAGAACTCAGAAGAATTATGGATTTGGGATATTTATTGTTGGCTCAGTCATAGGATATGAGAAGAAAATAGAATGAAATGATTTGCAATTCTAAATAG
This sequence comes from Mastomys coucha, assembly GCF_008632895.1. Lineage (NCBI taxonomy): Eukaryota > Metazoa > Chordata > Mammalia > Rodentia > Muridae > Mastomys > Mastomys coucha. The sequence goes on along the minus strand of NW_022196911.1, from coordinate 5,135,647 downwards.
ATTCAAATCTTGGAGAGCCTTTCTTGGCTGGAAGGGATGGTTAACATCTTCTAAGAGGCAATGAGTCAGCAGTGTGGTTATGTAGACACGAAGAAGAACCTGAAAGTGATGAGCCAGAGACATGTATTAAAAGTGCACCAAAGGATGAATTGAAAACACAGACTGAGGCTCAAGGTTAAGGACACTTGGAGCTTTTGCAGGGGAATAGGTTCGATTTCCTGCCTCCACATGGCAGCTCGCAATCTTCTGTGGCTACAGTTCCAGGGACTCTGATACCTCTTCTGGCCTCCTCTGGCTCCAAGCATGCACATACATGCAGACAAAACACATATACATAATATAATAAATTAATTTTTAAAATGTTGAAAGTCAAAGCAAACTGGAGCCTAGGAGATTAGACAAAAGTACACAGCCTTCTTTGAGATGTCTGTAATGAGGTAGAGATGGCAAGTGAACAACCAGGATGAGGCTGAGATGGATTTTGACAGGTCCTGACTAAATGTGAGCTTTGCAATTCGAACAGTCAGCACACTGGGGGACACAGAAACTGGAGCAAACACAGTCCTGTGCTATAAATATGGCTGATGTTTTTCAAAAAAAAAAATTCTCTGTGATTGATGGTTTGGTCTACTGGTGCTATTGGGAGGTAGTGAAAACTATTTGGGTGGAATTTCTCCAGAAAAGATTGTTTTAAAAGCAAAATGTGATACCCACTTTTCACTTCCACTTACCCCCTCTTCATTCTGTATGAAATCCTAGACTCCTGATACCTGCTTTCACCATTACCTACATTATAAAGTTATGCATGCAGCCAAGGGATGGTACTAATTCCGAGCTATGAAGTATAGATTTTCAGCATTTAAAACAAGTAGATAAACATTTTCTTCATATAACATTATCTTCTTCAAATATGTTATGTATGCAAACAAAGCTCACTAGTAAAGATTCACATATTCTTTAGAATATGTTATAGTCCCTAATTGGACTCTCAAACTTACAGGTCAAAGATGTCCTATGTTAATAATGGAAGCCAGAGTACACACTTACCTACTATGATGTCCCGAGAGCATATGAGACCCTTTCAGGTTTTGGGACACATCTCAGAAATGCAAGGTGAACTGGGCTCTGACATGTTTCCCACTGTCTCATGGATAGGATATCCAGACACTTTACTTCCCAAACCTACTGACTCAGACTATTTGAGAAAGAGGCTGCATACACAATCAAACATGTGCAGAAAACATTAAATCCAGTCCTTATTCTCATTTTAACAAGAAGGAAGGAAATGAAGACCACAAGATCCTTAGTCACAGTCAGGTTTCCTGGCTCCAAGGCCTTCTATTTCCATGCTACCACACACACTTAAAACCTCTGTCTCTGAAACATGAAATAAACAAAGTGAATTTAGGAAGTATTTCCTCTTATTTTCCCTTTTTGTATTAACAAACACCTTCTCACAGTTCCTCATAAAATGTTAATTATTCTTCCATCCTGACAGCATCCTGCCTTTCAGTTTAAATGATTAGCTTGAAACACAAGGCATTTCAACAATAATTTTTTTCAATATACCTTCAATTTTTTATTTCTTATAAATATTCAATGGAATATCTCCATTTGTGCTATGTGTTTGCTAATTTACTGGAAGTTGGTTCTATTCCTCAGAAATGTCACTTGGGTGGCCCTGCTGGGCCGAAATGGAAAGTTTTATCACTGGCTTTTGAACCCTCAGCTCTGCATAGATTCAGGTGTTTGCTTTCTTGATATTTGAGAATAGCAGCAGTTTCAGATATATTCAGAGATGTCATCTTTGTTGAAAGTCGACTCTTTCTTTAAGGTATGGATGATATGTATAAAAGGTAAAGATTTTAATTTGTAAGATAGTAACCTATACTTTTTATTTTATTGGTGGCTATATCAGGCCATCTTTGATAAGATAAAACTATAGCATGTTGGTAATTACAAACATGACATAAACATTGTACTACCTTAGTTGACCACATAAGGATTTAACCAGGGGAGTTTGGGCAAAAACTTCAGAGATCATCAATTTCTTATTCATTTAATCTCTGCTGACCCCCAAATAAGAACTAAGAGAACATTCTCATTGAATAAAATGTCCTTCATAGACATAAAACCCCAAACAAACAAAAACAAACAAAAACAAAAAGAAAACCTCACAAACAAACAAATATCTAAACAACAACAGCAACAACAAAACCAACAGTAGAAAGCTACTTTGGAAACAGGAAAGACACCATGGTCCCTTCAATCGACAGCTGGAAAAAGACCAGTGTAGGGTGAAGAAACAGGATCTTGTGATGAATACAAAAGAATAACATCCTTTTCTCTTACAAAACTTGTTAGATTCTGCTTAGACTATACACAAAGGCAAGTTCAATTTGCAAATCACCAGGCTAGTTACTAATCCGGTTCAGAAATTTTAGAAGATTGTATGATACAAATTAGCATGACCCTAGAAGTTGGAGGATGCAGATGGAAGATGGAATCAGTCTGATATCTCTTTCCTTGTGGACTTTCAGGGGTCTTTGGTCCTGGAGTTGTCAAAGGTCCAAGAGTAACTGCTAATACCATGCAGCAACCCTGTATGAGGTAAATGGAGTTAGACCAAGGATGAGATGGTAGAGCAGATGTCCCCTGGAGAGCAGAGCCATCTAGACTCTCATATTTTACAATTATGCATCCCATCCTAGGAAGATCTGTGAGACTCCCCTTATCTTCCAAGGACTGAAATAGAAGAGCTGGTAAGGAGTGGGGCTTAGAGATACAACACATGGTGGACTCTGGCAAGCTCTGATTTGGTCATAGGCTTGGGGAGAACAAAATGTCACAAAAATGTGCTCTGTTGTGTTCCTAATATGGCCACTCCAATGCTCTCCCTCAACTCCTATATGCTCATTTATCTAGGATAGAACCCACAGGGGAAATTTGTACTTTAAAACTCTTTATCTTGGTGAGTAAAGACATGGCCTGTTTCCTCTTGTTTAGATCATAAATTGTTAAGGAAATCTCCTATTAACCCACAAAATATATATTGTTTCATGAGTTCATTGCTACTATTTAGTTTATTCTGAAAGGAATGAAGATAGTCTGTTTTAATCCTTACTTCATCTTAGAATTACATGTAGGAAGGATCAGAAATCCTCGGGGTACATCCCAAGCATAGGTTAGCTGTCACAAACATTCTAGACAATTCTTTTGGGAATCCAGGATTGAGAGACTTGGTCAAATAGGTTTCAGTTTTGTTTTGTTTTGTTTTTTCAGTATTTTCATTTATCACAGAGGAATTTTTTAGTGTTAGAGTGTCATGTTTAATATTCACACTTACTCCCCACTTTGTAAGTTCAGAAAGCTAGAATGTGGAGAGTGAATCGAGAGAAAGCTATGTCTGTATTCTGCTTAGCTGATTCATGACTGTTATTTACTCCTGTGTAATCTGTGGTCACAATCGAATACTTCTGCCTTCACAGCGTAGCCCATATCCTATTCTCTCTCACAGTTGCTGTAGCAACAGTTCATCACCATGTCGCTTTCAGGAATACCAGTGTGACATAAGAGATAGGGTTCTGCTGTAGGTATATAGATGCCCAGAGTCTGGGTGAATGAGAATATCCACAGCTTCTTCCATTTTCTTCAAACTCAATGCTCTGTGCTCTGTTTCTCTTTGCCTGGCTCTTTTCATTAAGGAAATAAGACTGCTTTTTTTGAGATAAACACAGCCTGGGTGGAATCTGAAATATCCATCTTAGAGAGTGGGATGATCCACTAAGCGAAAACTCAATTCAAATACCATCACATTTCCACTGCCTGGCGTGTTCCTACTGTGGGAACAGATGCACACTGCACTTTATGTGATCATTGTTAATGATGAAAGTCCCTTCAGCATTTTGAAAATTACCATTCAGTATGTCCCATTAAACTACTCTTTCTGGGTAACCATTTTGCCAGTCTCCACTCTAGGTACTCTCTACCAAGCACTTGTGGTATAGGGGCAGTGGGAACCAAATTTAAACATAAAATGAAATGGAAAGCTCATAGTAGACAGAGCAGGTGGACTCTATGGGTCAGAGAAACCTTTTCTGAAGTATCTGTAGGGGACTGGGTTGCTGTCTCAGTGGTAGGCTGAGAGTATGAGGGCTGGCAATTGTCACCACCAGGGCTGACAATTGTCACCACCACTATAGGCCTACAGACCAGCAACTACCATTAGGAGACTACAGAGGGTGGATTTATGCTATCTCTGCAAGGTAAAAAAAATCTTACCTGCCCAATATAATTTATTTCTACCAAACCACCCGTCCAAGTACGTATTATTAGCCATACTTAATGGATGGGGGCACTGAGATTCAGAGAGTGGCTCAGCCTGAATGAAGTCTTGGCAAGCTGCTGAGCCTATATTTAAGCTCCAGTCTATGAGAAGTGCTAGCTCAGACTCTTCATCACTGCCTTGGGCATGACAGTGCAGTTATCTTGAATATTGGAATTTAATTGAAGATTTCTTTGTGGGATAAACACATGATAAATTACAATATTTGAGACCTGATGAAGCATTCATTACCCAGCTTCAACTGAGCCTCTCAGGAAGTGTGTTTCTTCTTGTTTTGTAGCAAGCTCCCAGGCACTGAGTTCAAACAGGTCCTTCTCCTTACCAACAACACTCCATCATGACTGGACACTCAGGTTTCCTGTAGCCAGCACAGAGGGATAATGTTGTAGTAGACTTTAAGAGAAAGCTGGAAATTTGTCCTCTGTAGCTTGCATATGTTACCAAAGTCAGCATTCCATATTTGATTCCAAATATGGAATCAAAGCACTGCATAGAGGGCCAGTGAGTGGCATTTACCATGGTTAGACTCCAAGCTTGCTGTCCTATTGAGGTGGATTAGAATAGGTCAACTGGTGCTTTGGCCTTCCTCAATTTATTGACTTATCTCCTTCAGAGATGCTCTGTAAACATCCTCTACATTTGGCTGTCTATATGTCCCTGAGCTAACTGTTAGCTATCTTGTTATATGACTGTGTGTCTTACCCTCTGTTTTTTCCCCTCTATGTATTTTTCTGTACCTAGAGAAATTATTCTAGATAGCTTTAGAAATGCCAAGCTCTTCATGTCTTTATCTTTTCCTCATTGTCATTCTACTCTTGTAAAATGTGTGTGCGTGTGTGTGTGTGTGT
>NW_022196911.1:5112312-5130220 GCF_008632895.1 Mastomys coucha | reverse complement strand
CCTCCTCCTCCTCCTCCTCCTCCTCATCCTCTCTTTCTCCTCTTCTTTTTCTTCTCCTTCTCCCTCTCCTCTCCCTCCTCCTCCTCCTCCTCTTCCTCTTTCTCTTCTTCCTCCCCTTTTCTTTTCTCCCCCTACTTTCTCCTCCTCCTCCTTTTCTTCAGGAGACTTTTGGTTTGTGTTATGCTTTACACATTAAGATGTTTTCCTTTCCCCAAAGACTAAACTCTCTCCCTGTCTATCAGTTCTAAGTTGCATTTTTAGAGTGAATTCTAAATTCACAAATATGTGGGATCATTTAGAAGATTCTTGACCATCAGGTCTCCTAGGGCAGGGACCATCTTACACCGAGCAGTGAATATTAAAGCTGAGCTTTGCAGGGACCATCTTACACTGTGCAGTGAATATTAAAGCTGAGCTTTAAAGGTTCTGAACATAGTCCACACTCAGGAAGCACCAAGAATAGAAAGAGGTGCTCAGCGTCTCATAAGCACTGTTTAAATGTAAAGCAGTACCATATTTCGGTATCAGTGATTTTTCTTGTTGAAGTGACAAAATGTACCAGGAGAAACAATTTAAAGGAAGAAGCATGTATTGTCTCATTGCTCCAGGGTGCATGTTCCAGCATTGGCAAGGAAGGGCAAGGTAGCAGGATCAGAAGTCCAGCTGGGTACATCACACCCTCATTAATCAATCAGAGATTGATGAGGGCTGCATCTCAGCTCACTTTCTCCTCTTCATTCATCCCACAGAACGATGTCATGACACTGGGCATCTCTTCCCACCTCAAAGAACCTAATCTGGATAATCATAGATGTGCTCAGAGGCTTCCCTGAGGCTTCTCTCTTAGGTGACTCCAGATATTGTCAAACTGATGATCAATGTTAGCCATTACATCCAAGGTGACAAACAGTACTAAAAAGACAAGTTTGGAATTGCTTTTAAAAGAATGGAGTATCAATGAGGAAAATGCATTATCTTTAGCCAAATTACTTTTAAAATGTTGTCATTTGCTTTAGATCTGTAAGTGTTAGCTAAGTAGTCTTTCAGTAGCAAACTGCTTGACATAGCCTGTTTAAAAACATTTATCTAACTTACGTAAATCAGACAAGAAAGGGGCTTTCTTTTAAATGTTATTTTTAGGCCTGGAGTGTTCAAAATATACAGCAAAAAACAAGAACAGTCTATCAGGCCATCATGTATATTACACACCAGATTTAACAGAAATGTTTGCTTCAAATTGATTTTGTAAAGAAGAAAGTTAAATGAGTTCTGTAGATTGAGAATACAAATTTTTGTTATTGTTAATGATGGGTGTCTCTTTGTGTATGTCTGGGAGTGTGGGGCCCAGAGAGGCCAGAAGAGGGCACTGGATCCCCTGGAGCTGGAACTGGAGGTTATGTGCCCTGCTCTCTAGGAGCCCAATTCTGGTCCTCTACAAAGCCAATGCATTGTTTTAATGACTGAGCCTTCTCTCCAGCTTCAATGTAAGTATCCTACGAAGCTAGAGCTCCTTCAAGACCTTTGTTGTGTGTGATTTTTCAGATGTTCCCAGTGTTTTGAATCCTGAAAGTACATTATTTAAAATATATATTTGGAAGTTGGTTTTCTGAATAGGTTACAAACTTACCATTCTACTACAAAATTGTCACAGTTAACATTTCCTTTTTAGCTTATTTTGTATATAGTCTATCTATTTATGAGTAGTCTATTTGCCTACTGAATTATAGTGTCTTCACAACTGTAGAAAATGTTGTGAACAATAAGCTACCATTGTTTACTTATGGCTGTATCCACGTTTTCGAGGGCAGAATTGCTTGATCTAACACATGTGTATATTGAAACTTATAGGATTCATCTTTATTTGATATATGTTCCTTTTTCCCTGTGTTTTTTTTATGTTGTCTTTCATTTATCTTCCACTTAGTATACTGTAGATACTGTAGTGAATCTTTAATTAAATTATTAAAAAGTTGTTGCCCTGACTACCTTTCTCTCTTATAAATGCCATGATGAAGGTATTATAGTCTAACCTCCTTTACAGGCCCCTGAAGTAATGGCTGATTTTACTCACTAGATATTTGTTTGTGCTTGAGGTTTAGATACCCCAACTTTCTGAGATAAACATTTTGTTTTAATCATTTGCCTTCATTTAGCAGGTCTTTGCTTTGGGTGAAAGTGAAGAAAGTATTCAAAGACTCTGAATTTGTCTGAAAAACTTCACATTTAGTAATTTCATGAAACACAATATTAGGGACTAGAGAGATGGCTCAGAACATATATAACTATTGAGTTTGGGTCCTAGACTCCACATGGAATAGCTAACTGCTCCCTCTTCAGCCCTGGAGGGAATCTGACCAATGCCCTCTCCTGGCCCCTACAGACCATGCATTCACATGTAGATTTCTACACTCAGCACACATATGTCCATAATTCAAAAATAAATTTAAAATTTTTAAAAGAATAAATTTCATAGTTATTCAATTTTTTATAAACCCTAAAAAGCTCTTATTTTAATAGATCAAAACTCTTTTTATACTTTCATATCTCATTAAGGCCCTGTATTGTTTTAAGCCAAAGAAAAATATTACTAACAATTGAAGATTTTAATGCAGCAATAAAGATATTGCCTGTACAATTTCTATACAAATGGAACTGATGAAAATGAGATGTATTGGAGAGGCAGACCTAATCTCCCATTGGGTATAAGTAGAAAGAGAAACAGAAAGATTCCTAAGTTTTATGGCTTGGAGAACGGTGACAGTGTCATAAGTATAGAAATTGTTCAGACTGTCTACACCTTCCATTAAAGGGGCTACCAAGCTAGGACTGACTTCCTTCTCTGATACCACATCATGCTGTTGCTAACGATGGAACCCAAACCAAATATGAACGCATGTCAATGGATTGTTAATTTAGCAAAAATGTATTAATTCTCTGATGTCTAGCATACTATGACCTAGGGATGCGTCTATGAAGAAACTTCCCAACATTATTAATAATCTACCCATGCAACAGTCAAATTTAATTCATTACAATGCACCCATGTAACAGTTAATATTTTTCTTTGTCACCTCCTCCCTTCAATTGCTTTTCCTAAGTGTTTTCAAACCAGAGATTTTAAGGAAGCCTTCCTCTAGCATCCACATAGGGTTTCATTTCTAACAAGTATAATTAATTGGTCGTAGGAGCTTGACACGTTGCAGGATAGTATTATTTGGCTCAATGGGAAGTAATCCCATACTTGATTAGTGATGCCGGGTAAGGCCTCTGGAGGGAGACGTGTCAGGAAATGCACTAACCATGCTGGATGGCATCCCATTCCCTCCAGCCAGCTGTAGCTCCTGATTGCTTTTATTAAAACGTTACACTTTAAAAGCATGGCCTAAAAATTGTCTTGTACTCCCAGAATCCCCGTGTAAAAGGCAACCCAGACACAGTACAAAGCGGCTGCGGAGGGCAGGGTTATTACTTGATTTTCTAATGGAATCTAAAGACCCAGACTTTAAAAGATATTTTGTTTTATGTGTTGTCTTTTTTTTTTTCTCTGTGAAAATAGAAATGGATACCGGCAAAACCAAACAAAAATCTATACATCACATAAACATTGTCCAATCTGCCAGGTCATTTTGTTTGGCCATTGATAGTGAAAGCTTTAAAACAAGGATCTTAACTGTGACCCCAAATTACTCTTTCATTTGTGTCAAGCCTCCTGGGCTTGACCGGATTCAAGGAGAAATGCCGTCACAATTAAAGGTGGTCCAGCTTCCTTCCTTTCTCGAGGAGGCTGGTATTGATTGAAGACAACTCCAGGCTGAAGCCCTCCAATGAGAGCGCTGTTGCCATGCGGTCTGTGGGAGTGGGGGTGGGGTGCGCGAGGACATGAACTCACATGTGTGAAATGAAAGGCAATCTGAGATTTCTCTAGAAAGCTACCGCAGAAACTAAAATTGGTTTGCTATTGTTGTCTACAGAGCCCAGATGAAGCCGATGAGAAAGAGCAGGAAACTGGATCTCTTGTCTTAGCTTTTCCAATTCTCATGAATTCTGTAGTTGTTTCAAAAAAAAAAAAAGTTATTCATTACTTTCAAAACATGCTGACATACAAGGTCTTCCATTCCTTTGTATAGTTTATCTTATGTGGCCCGATATGGTAAAAGAAAGTAAATGCCCTCTAAGGAGAAGACTAGTTTGCAGTGCCCTCCTGCATCGAGATTGTTCCGATTCAGATTGGAGAAACTGATGTCTACCTTCAGCCTATGCTACCAAAATAAAACACAGCGAAGCACAAGGCTGGAAATCCCAACCATAGTTCTTCTTCACATTTTTAAGCAACTGGAATATCTAAAAACAATTACAACCTCCAGCATAAACTACTCTGCCTATCTTTGTTTAAAAACATTAAGTCCTGATCTTGAAGGAAAGTCCTAACGATGCAACATTTCCCTGTTTAGAATTTGAAAAGTTAAATAAGGCCTTTTCCAGACAGGTGACTTGGAAAATTGGGTCTTTTTTTTTTTCTACACTTCAGTGTATCTTACAAAAGTTCCTGGAGTGGGATGAAGCAGAGGCTCAGTGGTTGAGTCCTCACATACAAACCATCAGGTTCCTCACGTCACTTGTAATTCTAGCTCCTAGGGGATCTGATGCCTTGGGTCTCTATTTACCTGCACTCACATGCACATGTCTACAAATTGGCACACATGTGTGCACATAATACAAGTGTCAATTCGATACGATACTACCTATTTCAAATAATTTTATTATTTGATAATAATAATAATAATAATAATAATAATAATAATAATAATAATATTAGTTTGCCCATAACCTCTTTTAATGAATGCACAAGAACAGGAAGTTCTCATGAGAAACCTCCCTTCATCTTCTCCCTCTGCCAGCAATATGTGTTTCTATGTTGGTGACATGTTGCCAGAAGTTGTGAAATTGTATGATGTGCATAAAATAATAAATTAGGGATAAAGCACATTCAAAATAATGTGGGGATGCTCAGCACATCACAGGTTAGGCTTCTTTGACTCAAAATTTTGAAGTGCTCCTATATTTGGAAGGACTTATGCTTTAACACAATACCATAAGCAGAAAACTTCACACCTGGCCTTGTGTGAAAGGTTACTGTCAAAAAGAGGTACACTAAAAATGTGTAAAATTACCCTCAGGTTATGTGAAAATATGTGCATTTGAAGTATGTTAAACATACTAAATTCCATATTTATATTTGCACCCCGTTCACCAAGATATCTCAGTGGGTTCAGGAAAATATTAAAAAACTTGAAAAATGAAATTCAAAACATTTTTAACTCCTAAGCATTTTAAGTCAAGGGTACTCATTCAATATATTTGTTCATAAGCACGTGAATTAAAAGCACAGTTTAAGTTAGATGGGCATTTATAAACACAAAAGAGTAAAACATAAAGTTATAAAAATGGATTTGAAGATTTTAAATTTACCAATGACAACTTGAGTCTCATTAATGATAATATTGAAAGCTCACTTATCCTTGATACCGCTGGACAGTCTTGCTTGACTGTATAGCACGTATTGGGCTAAGAATCCTTTCCTCACCATGTAAAGGCATTGGGCCTATAGACAATTGTTTTACCATGTGGAGGTGATGGTCTTATAGACACTTGCTTTACCATGTAAAGGCATTGGGCTTATAGACACTTGCTTTACCATGTAAAGGCATTGGGCCTATAGACACTTGCTTTACCATGTGGAGGTGATGGTCTTATAGACACTTGCTTTACCATGTAAAGGCATTGGGCTTATAGACACTTGCTTTACCATGTTAAGGCATTGGGCTTATAGACACTTGCTTTACCATGTGGAGGTGATGGGCTTATAGGCACTTGCTTTACCATGTGAAGGCATTGGGCCTATAGACACTTGTTTTACCATGTGGAGGTGATGGGCTTATAGACACTTGCTTTACCATGTGGAGGCATTGGGCTTATAGACACTTGCTTTACCATGTGGAGGCATTGGGTTTATAGACACTTGCTTTACCATGTGGAGGCATTGGGCTTATAGCCACTTGCTTTACCATGTGTGGAGGTGTTGGGCTTATAGCCACTTGCTTTACCATGTGGAGGTGATGGGCTTATAGACACTTGCTTTACCATGTGGAGGTGATGGGCTTATAGACACTTGCTTTACCATGTGGAGGTGATGGGCTTATAGTCACTTGCTTTACCATGTGGAGGCATTGGGTTTATAGACACTTACTTTACCTTGTGGAGGCATTGGACTTATAGACACTGGCTTTACCATGTGGAGGCATCAGATTTATGGCCTCGTTCCATCATTGCACCTGAAGTATTGGGAGAATCACCCTTTTCCCAAGACCACTGCCAGTGAGTGGTGGTGTTCTTCCTGTCCACTGAATGTTAGTTCCTCCTCTTAGCTGGCTGCATTAGAGTAATCATAAGGTTGAAATGTGGTATGTTACTAGATCCAGGGCTTTACAGGAGAGGCCTATGGGAACTCACCAAAACTATTCTGATCATCTGACATTCTGCCACAGTCTATCTGTGGGTGGCATTTTCATGGTGGCATTGGTCACAGTGAAGAGAAGCAGGCCTGCTGTGGGTTAGGCATGCAAAGTGAAATTCAAGACTAGCCAGTGAGAGTATGACATGGTGCGTGGGCACACTGGCATTCTCCTTGGTGTGGTAAGTGGAAGATTAGATCCATCCAAGGTTAGGGAACATCACTTCTGCTAACATACTTGGAAAATATTAATTGTTCCCAAGTTTTACATATGGGCTTCTCAAAATCAAAGGTTAAGGTGATTGGCAAAAACTTTGTAGTCAGAACAGGGCTAAACACACTACTAACTAATGAAGATCTTAGGAATATTGCCCTTCAGGGATGCTTCAGTCCTTGAGATGGATATCAGAATTTTCTCCATTCCTCTGCCTTTTTCTTCTTTCCAAGACCAGTCCACCATATCACAACCCTACACCCCCATGCCTCTACTTCTTAGCCCATCCTTTTGATTTTCTGGCTAGTCCCAGAAACCAACAAGTCCCCAGAAAGTCCCACTAGCTCCTAGTCCTCTAGATTCTCAATGCCTGCAGAGTTCCTTCTACCCAGAGTAATTTCCAAAGAAAAGCTGGACATGAATAAATATTAAAAGAGGAAGTTTACATTTAAAAAAATAGTAGAGGTTTGGGAGATGTCCGAAAAGTATTTCACACAAAAGTATGAGGACCTAAAATCAGATACCCAGCATCCCTGTGAAAACTCAGGCCCAGGAATAGCATCTGTAATCCCAGTGTTGAGGTGTTGGAGGCCTAACTGAGTTGGAAAACTCCAGGTTCACTGTAAGACCTATACCAGCAAACAAACAAACAAACAAACAAACAATTAGAGAGCAATCGAGGAAGACATTAACACTGAACTCCAGGCTCCATGTGTGCATATATTCACAAACACACACTCTTGTGCACGTGCATACACTCGAGCCTAGCATGCCTGTAATACTAATAATACTAATTTAGGATTGCCACAAATTCAAGGTCAGCCTTGATCTTGAAGGAAGGAAGAAAAGAAGGAAGGAGGGGAAAAGAAGTAAGGAAGAAAGGAAAGGAGAAAGGGAGCAATGAAGAGAGGGAGGGAAGAAAGAAGGAAAGAAGGAAGGAAGGAAGGAAGGAAGGAAGGAAGGGAGGGAGGGAGGAAGGAAGGAAGGGAGGGAAGGAGGAAGGAAGGAAGGAAGGAAGGAAGGAAGGAAGGAAGGAAGGAAAGAAGACAGGGAAGGACAAAGGTAGGATGGAAGGAAGGAAGGACGGAAGGAAGGAAGGAAGGAAGAAAGGAAGGAAGGAAAGAGGGAAAGACTGGCAGCAGAAATCACATCTGGGTTTCTCTTGATGTTAGACTTGCCAGCCTCCAGAGGCCAACTCGGCTCCTAGTAAACAGGGTATTCTATGAGGTCAAGATGAGGTTAGGCTTAGCCAGAGACAGGCTTCCATCAGAGCAGGCAGTGGGATGCATATAGTCAGAGCTAACTACCACCTTTTAACCAGTAGAGATAAGAACCACAGAGACTATTGAGTTCACAGGAGGTATCACCATTTCACACACCACGTGTTTATTAAAATCATACTTCTTATCTCCAAAAGAAATAAAGAAAATAGAACAAAATGGGGACTTTAAAAATACGCATACCTGGTCCATTTACTTAGTGAAAACTGCTTTTAATTGTACATGGGACAAAACAGCCTGAACAAGATTTCTCTTGAGGACATGTCATCTCTGTCTCAAGTAGCATCTCTAACCTTATTGAGACTAAGCTGCAATGGCAGACTTCACCTCAGGACAAAGTAAGTTCTAAAAATGTCTTCCTTTTTCCCATTGAATACTATTACTAATGATGTTAATTACTGATATGAATACATAAATCCAGATCATTTAATAACAGAGTTCAAAAACTGTCAGCTTAGCCAATTTAAGCTCTTTGGGAGGCAGTATCATGACTGAGACTATTGATTATAGCTTTCCACTTTCGTCTACTAGTTCATGCTTCCAGGGCTAATTCAACGGAGCCGACAGTTCTTCGGGGACTGTGTTGCATAAATGAAGGTTAGAAACAGGGGCTGGGAAAGGAACCTTGGACCACAGAAGTTGAGTAAGTTACTCAAGGGCACAGTGCTAGTAAAGTAGCTTGAGGATTCAGACTCAATAATGCAGGGTCCACAGTCCGAGCTCTTAGCCGCTCTGAATCTAGGCTGCCTCCGTGTGTATGAATTCAGTGCCACTACGTGCTACATTTTGCATCTCTTATATATTTCCTTACCTAGGACTGAGAGCATTTCAGAATCTTATTAAGGCATAGTCATAGAATTCATCTACCAATGTAGAGTTGCTAACCAAAACTGACACATTCATTATCTCCCTTCAGATGCCATGACTTTCAAACATGGTGGTCAAGAGTCTCCATGTCTATCATTGAGTATAGAGTTAGGAAGAGAACTATTAGAAAAAAGGGGACAGACTCACTTTCCATCTTTAAAGAAATAAAGAGGGATAATACAGTAAAACTTAGTGACTCCTCTCCTGGAGCTTGGTAGCTTTGTCCCTGCCCAAGGAAGTGAACTTTGACAGGACCCTCACTGTGGAGGGCACAGCCTGGTCAACTGCAGAGACTCTTAGGACTCATTATCTGGATTTGTGAACCTGAGAATGAACCACTCTGGAGAGTTACAGGAACCAGAAGAGACCTGTTAGCAGTGTAGCAGAGAGAGCATAGATGACAAATATCGTGATGGCATTCTTAATGAGGATGTCATATGAATTAGGACCTATTTCACAATGAGCTCAAAATAGATTGTCTCCACTTTTTCTCCTCAATCCAGTAGCCCTGTCATTCTGTCCTGGAAGATTAGATCAGTCTAGACCTATTTGTAAGGATGCCAGTGACCCGTTCTTTTGTAGATGTCTTTAAATTGATTTTGGGAATGATTTATTATGCAGTCCTTTCAGTCTAGAAATTATTAGTCAATAATGATTTGAGTTCTCTTGCTTTAAGTAGGAAAAAACATTCAGTATAGCACCACTTTCTTAGCATAAGATTTAATTCAGAACCATTAAAATATTAGCTCATTGGGTCATGATGGTTTCTACTGAGCCTTAGAATTCTTTGACGACCAGTTACCAATCTAGCCTCTGCTCTTGTCTCCACATACACAAATATCTGCCTATCCTCCTTTGAGTTCTCATATCTGGTAGGGTCAAATTGAAACCTAGCGAAGCTGTCTAAATGTTGCCACTAATACGAGCAATGACTACAGTCCTTTACAATCCTTTCTCAGGGGAATTCAATGATGTCAATGATTCAACATGAAAATATCAGAGCATAAAGACATGTATTTTTTTATACACCTAGGCCGAAATAATGGAGGGTTGGAACACATAATACATGATTCAAGGGGGCTTTGAATTGGACTTGGCCTATTTCTCAGAAGACAGAGGTGCATAAGAGTAATCATCAAAGACAAGGCACTAAGACCCACTGGTGAGGGCAGGAAAAGGATGGCTTCCATATTCTGGTTAACTGAGCAAGTATCTGGCTATGACCTGGAACTCTTTCTCCTGTTTATTTTCAGACCGCTGCAAAATTATCTCTTAGGCCACTCAAATCATCAATGTAAACATGTCATCTCTCTCAGCAGCAACCCCTCTTTACCTCACACTTTCCTTCTCTAAGGATCTTCTGCTCATCCATAGAGAGGATACTAGAATCATGGTTCCAGCTACAGTTGCAACCATTAGGCTAACCTAAGTTAAAGGCAGAATCTAAATTACCATATTTTAAAATTTATATAATGTGAGGAGAGAAGGTGGAGAGAAGGCTCAGTAGTTAAAAGGGCTTCTTTCTCTTTCAGGGAGCTAGAGTTCAGTTATAGAATCTATGCTAGGCAGCACATGACCACCTGTAACTCAGGCACCAGAGTATCTGATACCCTATTCTAGCCTCAGTGGACATTTAAACTCATATGTATGAACACACACACACACACACACACACACACACACACACATACACACACATACATACACACACTATAAATAATGTAATTATCTTTAAAATTGTATTATTATGGGATGGGACTATCTTGTTTTAATTTTTTCTGTCCACTGTCTTGTTTATTCTTCTGTGCAGCTCTATTTGATGGTCCTATGTTATACAAGAGAAAATTGATGCCTAGAAATGTTCAAGTAACTTTTACAAATTAGTCTCAAACCAGTCCTCAGCTGGCCTCCCAAGAGTCCTGTGCTCCAAACAGCATAATTGTTTGACCTCAAGGATTTTTCTAGGAAAGAAATGTATTTGATGTTTTGTTCTTTCTAGTCCTTTAGAGATGTTTACGTTATCAGATTTTTTTTCGTGTCTGGTTCTTATTTTATAAAGAACGTTGCTACTGGAATTTCTCAAAATGTGATTGAGTTATAGGCAAAGATATTTCTCTTGTTTTCTTTCTTATATCCTCTTTGCATATCTGCCCTGTGTTGGGCACTATTGCCTCAAAGTCTATAGTGGACTACTTTGCCACAGACTGGTTTGCTGCGGGGGACCTCTTGTTCCACAGATGAGTAGAGTTCTGGTCAGGTGGGCAAAAAATTCAGCAGATGATAAACAGAATAGACACAAGGAAGTGCTGAATTTGAGTGTATATTCTTAAAAATGGCATCAGACTTTTACAGTCATTACAAAAGAGAAATGAAAAATCGGGCAGCTCAGTGGTCGAGGTACATCTGAGGCCATCTGAAACACACTGGGTCTAAAACAGCAGCCATCTCCTCCTGGACAGGTGCTGCACCTCCTGGGCCCAAGTGCTTTGGGACAGGGTGGGGAGGGCTGCAGACCACATGAGGCTCGAAGCTCGAATGCTCGAGTCTCAAATCTCGAATGCTCTGCTGCTGACTGACGTACACTGTCTCACACATACACACACACTCAGCTCACACACCCGCCCATCCTTAGTAAAATGTCCACTCTGCTAACCTTCTGGGCTAATAGAGACATGTCTCTGTAAGTCTCAGTCTTGCTAATTCCTAGGAGCGACTCAGCTGCCGATGCTACTTGACCTTGCCCTGGGATAAGTCTCCCATTCTGTAAGCTTCAATGCCCTACCCACAATGCTGAAGGCAATTAGTCTGGATGGGTAACATTCTTTACGAAATTCCAAGCCGGGGTTTGGCTAAGGTATTGGAACATTGGTAAAGGTCAGAGAGCAATGTCCAATTTTGTCTAGCTATTAGTAAATCATATCTTGGTGGGCACCTAGCACACGAGTTTGCAAGGACATATCTGGGCTACCTCTGAGTTAGGAGATGCCACAAATGAACTCCAAAAGACTGGCTTCCTTTGAAGCTTTTTTCGTCTCTGGTCTGTGGCCAAGTTTTAGGGCTTGTCAAAAGACTTCATTGGAGTGGGCATGACACTATTCAGATTGCTTAGGCCTTCAAACAAGTGTTAGTTTCTGTGTGTTCGTGTGCTTTTCTTTGCTACTGATCTGCTTAACAGGCAGAGAGAAGATATTATATAGAGCCATAAATAGTTAACAAAGCACACACACACACACACACACACACACACACACACACACGCACGCACGCACGCACGCACGCACGCACGCACGCACGCACGCACGCACAAAACTTTAGAAATGGAACCTTAATCTACTTTTACCCTTTCCTGGTTTTACCAGCTAAGAACTTGTGGAGTCAGCGATGGCACACACCTGCACTCCAGGAGGCTGAGGCAGGAAGGTTCTGTGTTTGGGGTCACACTGGGCTACTTTTCTCAAAATATTAACAGCAGCGAAAATAAAAAACTTAATCATTTCTTCAACTGAATTCTTATATTTTTATCTTACTTTGCATTTGCTTTGAAGATTACAGTTTGTATATCATTTCTTCAATGCTTAATTCTACCCATTTTTTATTGCTAGATTTTAGAGGGAAAGAAGTTGATACTTTTTATTAAAGTGCAATTATCTTGTTTATGGCTTTTAATTAATTAATCAATTAATCTATTGAATTCTTTTGATTGTGAATAGATAGGCTTTGGGTTGGTACTATACCTCAGATAAGCATATTCATTTTTATGCTCAAATTATCTCATTATGGGCCAGTGGGAGGCCCCAGGTGTTTTCATCATAAGGCTCATTACTAGCTAACAACATCCCGATACTTTGAACACAATATGTGGTATTATTGTTGTTTACCTGGCCAGACCCTAGAGAATCAGCTTTTCCTCCAAGGGTTTCTGAATCCAAAATATGAGCCCTTGGAACATTAAATACTATTGGGTTGCCATTTTTTCTAGGCCTCATGACTGGGCAAAGCTAAGAGAAATGTAAATTTGAAAGAAAATAATTTGAGATTTGTATTAATATTTCCATTTCTGATCAAAGTACTCCTAATATTAACATTTTGCTGTTATAATTTTCATGCTGAAAAGTTTGATTTCTAATCATATTAACATATATTTTAATTTATGCTATGTTAGAACATTTGGCTAGATTAAAATAGTGTTACTATCAGCCATTCACAATTCTACTTCTGTAAGATTTTGAGGTCTTCTTGCATCTGTATGGAACTGAGGAACACAAATGGACATTTCTCAAACTTGCTACAATTATTCTGTACTGCTATGACCTTCACTTGGTGTGAAATTATGGTAATTTATTTCAGTCTCTTATTAGGTTTTAGAAACTATTTTTTTCCTTTGGATTAAAAAAGTAACACAATAATTCTACTTAGGCCACGAAAGGGAAACAGAGAATGGATTTATGTTCCCTGAAATCTTTAAACAATGGACAAAATATACAGAGTAGTGAAGTGATGCTGTTCAAGATACTGGACATCTTTCTTAGCCCACCCCCTTTTGGTATCTCAAGACAGGGTTTTTCTATGTAGCCTTGACTATCCAGGAATTCTCTCTGTAGACCACAATAGCTTTGAACTCACAGAGATGCCCCTGCCTCTGCCTTCGAATAGCTGAGATTAAAGGTGCACACCACCACTGCCCAGCAGAGACTGGACGTCTTGATGACGATCCCAGACAGACAGATAGCAAGAGAGTTTGGGACATGATTGACCAAATTTTCTGCCTAAGGAAGGAAATCCAGGCAGTAGATGATAGATAGATAGATAGATAGATAGATAGATAGATAGATAGACAGACAGACAGACAGACAGACAGACAGACAGATAGATAGATAGATAGATATGAGTAGGTGAACAAGAACTATGAGCCCAGGAAGGTTACAGTGAAAAGCACATAGACAGAAAGAGATGCACACAAGAGCTCTCTTGCAAATGTCATCAGAGAGCTGGTTCACAGGAGAGTCAGAGCACTATGCAGGTTCTAGGGAGCACTTCTTGGAGTTAAAAGTAATTGTAATCAGTGTGCATAGAAGGATGGCTCCCAACCAGCCTACAAGACTCTATAATTCCCAGAGCAGTCCAGTTTGCAGAAAGATCTTTCCTCATTTTTAGCTGGACATGAGAGGCCTATTAAGTGTTTGGTTTACAATTAAATACTTTATAGCCATGTCATGATCTTAAAAGCAAGATCCAATGGCATAAGACTGTTGCTGAGAAATTTAACTATACCCCAGAGTAAAACTCAAGACCATTGGTGACTATGCAAAATTATGAGGCACACAGAAAAGCAAACTGCTCAAATCTCTGGTATCTAACAAAAAACTGCAAGGCTTTCAACAGAAGAGGAGGAGAATAAAAGTCTTTTAGAGGGGGAAAACCAAAATTATAACTGATATAGAAATGACAATCATGTTAAAATTAGCAGTCGAGGCCTTTTAAGAAAGTTTTTTAATTGTGTTCTACAACAGGTTGAAGTTGTTAATGGGAGATGTGAAAGATGTAGTTTTAAGAACAATCTAGACTGAGTGTCTAGGGCAAGGTTTAAAATTACAACTCTGAATTCTTAGAGAGGAGGTTTCTGATGGTGTAGACACAGCATCAGAAAGCTATACAAAACAAGCAGAGAAAACCATAATAGACACATAAACACACACAGAGAGCCTCAGAAAACCCTGGGATGGCTTCCAGCAGACAAAGATATATACAACTAACTCCTCCAAGGAGGTGGTGGTGGGGAGGTTTCAGGTAAAAGTAGTTGAGAGAATACTAGGTAAATATACCTTTAAGCTAATAAGATTATGAATATGTAAATCCAGGAACCAGAGTAAACCATAAGCATAGAGACCAAAAAAAAAAAAAAAAAACTATATCAAAATATGGTGTAACCAAGCTGCATAAAACCAAGCAAAGGAAATAAAAAAGGGTAAAGACATATTGTAAAGGAACAGAAAAAGCATGAAAATACATTTCTCATCTGAAAAATGGCTTTAAAACAAGAATAGAAGGGAGATGAATCTGTCAACCCAGAATTTTATATTCAGCTAAAGTATTCTTCAAAACTCCAAGAGATATAGAGGATTTGTTTTAATCAGTTGGAATTTGAGTTCATTTTCAATCAAATGTGCTACAACAAAGGTTCAAAGACATCCACCAGGTAACAGAAATAAACATTTTTTTTAATCAGTTGGAATTTGAGTTCATTTTCAATCAAATGCCCTACAAGAAATGTTCAAAGACATCCACCAGGTATATGAACTTGTGGCCCATCTGTGGGTCACATTCACTCAAGGAGAGCTATGAGTGGAGACCAACACAAAAGTGATACAATTATCTAAGACATTATTAGGATTTTCAAATAATTTTTGTGATTTCAGTGTGGACTTCTGAAGCTTAAATTTGTAGATTGCTTTTCCTTACCGCCACATTGAGAGATTAGGTGCGAATACATCAAACAGAAGGAAAATGAGTGTGGGAACAAATAAGATCCACAGAAAAGAACAAAGAACGCTGGAAATTGTAACTGTACATTTTAAAATTATATATACATATAATTTTATATAATAAATTATAAAAGTTAAAAGTATCTCCTAAGGGTCCTTTACTGTTTAACAGAAATGATAATTTTTACATAGGATTCCTAATGAATGGAAAAATGCAATACACTGAGAAAGCAAGGGTGTGTCATAAATCTAATGACAGCATGGTATCAAGAATATAGAAATAGTTCATTTTGAGAAAACAGTTTTATTTGTTTTTAGTCTATGTGCCGATGTGTATAAGTGAGCATCACATGCATACAATACCTGTAACAGCCAAAAGAGAACATCAGATAACCTGGAAATGGAGTTAAAGATAACTGTGAGTCATCACATTGGTGCTGGGAACAGAAACTGAGCCCTTTTAATTGCAGAACCATCATCCCTCCAGCCCTCATTAAAAGTTGTTGAAACCCAATTAAAGGCTAGACAAAGAAGAGAAATAGACACTTGATCAAAGAGAACATATGCATCAAATAAGCATATAGAAACACTATCATTATTAGTCATTTGGGAAATGCAAAGTGAAGTCATAATGACATTCTATATAAATGCTTATTTCAATAATTGAAGCTAAGCCAACTGGCCTTCCCAGTGTTGGCAGGATGAAATGGAAGCTCTTATGCACAACGGTCATACACTTAAAGCAACAGAATCACCTTGTTAAACTTCTCACCTTTTAAAATTGTTGAGCATAGATCCATCATGTGACTATCTACTCCTTCATATTTATACCAGAGAAATGAAGGGGTGTGTGTAAATGATGCATATATACTGATAATCTTGGCTGCATCATTATTTAATTGTCAGTATACAGGAGAGGAGAGATGCAGGAGACTTAAGGATCAGTCAGTGAATGGGTGAACAGGAAGTTGTAGCTAGACAGTAAAATAGTGCTCTGCAATATAAAGAAATAAATTATTAATCCATGTAAAGATAGGCATGAATCTCAAAGCAGTTATGCTGAGGGAAAGAAGCCCAACATAAATGCCTGTGGTTGGATTACAATGATAGGCAAAGAAAAAGTAACGTAATGAATGGTGGAAAGCCAAGGAGGAGACTGGTTACCTGGAGGAGCAAAGGTCCGAGGCACAGGGCAGGATCTGAAGGGAGCAAGAGAAAAGGTTATGCTGACAGAAATAGGTTATCTTATTTACAGAGGTGATTGCATGGGCAGGTATATTCCTTAGTCACAACTTGTCTGATCATGCCTTTAAATACATGTGGTTTTTACATATGCTTACTATATTTTAGCAAGCACTTTTACATCCAAAAGAATGATAATGTGTCTTTTTTTGATGAGCCTCAGTTATCTTACATTTTGTGCTAGAATTCTTCCTGAGAGAGAGAGAGAGAGAGAAAGAGAGAGAGAGAGAGAGACAGAGACAGAGACAGAGACAGAGAGACAGAGAGAGATAGAGAGACAGAGAGACAGAGAGAGAGAGAGAGAGAAAAGGAGACAAATCTCATTTAGCACTCAGGTTGGCCTTGAACTCACTTGGTAGTCCAGGGTGGCATGGACTGATATTGTCCTATATCATCCTCATAGAGAATTGGGATCACAGTCCCACAGCACCAGGCCTAGCTTATCACACCCATGTGCTGTACTGTGTTTTATATCCCTCTCCAATATTACTTGGCTCAACTTTAAGGGGGTAGGTGTTTCACTATCTTAACCCCAAACACCATCTTATATTGTTCATCTCCCTTTCTTCCATTTTTTTCTTTTTTTTTTCCTCTTTTTTTTTTTTTCTTTTTTTTTTACTCCCTGCTATGGTCAAAGCTATTTGACTTGAGTGAGTGACTTCATTCTCAGCCCACAGAGAACAGGTTACATTCATTTAAGAAATGGTGTATGTATTAAGTGGTCTATCCATAAAGTCATTCACCAAGTGTTTCAATGAACAATGGTTCTGTTTGAAGGGTAGCACAGACATTAGGTGAGGGTAAGAATTTGGTTCATTAGCTGTGATAATTTGGAAAAGCATTCATCTCAGAGAAAGAGTAACTTATGAAGTCCTCTTCTTCAAACTTGATACAAGAGTCACAAATGTCAAGCCAAGCATTCAGTCTCACTTTGTTGTTCTCTTACAAGCCATCTCCCTAGTTAATCGTCTATGTTTCTTTTGGGTATATAAATACTTTTGAAATATATAAGCTGTTCTGAAAACCATAGTATAGTGTAAAATCATGAAATAAACAATACTACTAACAGAGAGGCTGAGATAGGAGAAGCAAGATTTCAAGACCCTTATGTTGTACACAGCCAGACACTGTCACAACCAAGCTGACAGTGTATATAGATTGTACAATGTTGAACCTATTTCTCCAATTACCAAATTAGAGAGACCATTGGATGACAATCAACAAATTCCAATTCCTCATATAATTTGGATTTCAATCGATTAGGATATGTTGGTCATATTAATTTTCAAATTAATATATTAAGAAAAAGTAA
>NW_022196911.1:5102263-5111454 GCF_008632895.1 Mastomys coucha | reverse complement strand
TTTCCTGTAGTTCTTTAAGGGATTTTTGTGTTTCCTCTTTAAGAGCTTCTAGCTGTTTACCTTTGTTCTTCTGTATTTCTTTGAGGGTGCTATTTATGTCTTTCTTAAGATCTTGTATCATCATCATGAGAAGTGATTTTAGATCTGAATCTTGCTTTTCTGGTGTGATGATGTGTCCAGGACTTGCTATGGTGGGAGAATTGGGTTCTGATGATGGCAAGTGACCTTGGTTTGCGTTGTTTATTTTCTTATGCCTGCTCCCCGCCCCCTGCCATCTGGTTAACTCTAGTGCTACCTGCCCTTGCTAAATCTGACTGGAGCCTGTCCTTCCTGTGATCCTGGTTGTGTCAGAACTCCTCAGAGTCAAGATGTATCTGTGATCCTGTGATCCATTTTTTTTTCTTCTTATATAGCAGACTGTCCAAAAGAAAGATCATTTCATCAGCATCTGGAGATTTTCACTCGTCAATTCTATGTTTGCCCAGAATTATTTCATGTCAGTACCCTGCTGAGGGACATTTAAGTTATTTTCTTTCTTTCATATGTATAAATAATGTATCTTTGAGACTGACTCAGAGAAGTAGTTTTGGTGGTGGAGTAAGATGATGATTCCTAAATATTGAGGTTCCCAAAATTATTATTCAATGTTTGTATGCAGGTTTTTATTTCAGAGTAAAGTTAGAAGTTGATAGATGGATAGATAGATAGATAGATAGATAGATAATAGACAAGACAGACAAATCATAGATAGATAAATAGAAGATAGATGGATAGACAGATAGATAGATAGATAGATGATAGGTAGATAGATAGATAACAGACAGACAAATAGGCAAATAGAATATAGATAGATAATAGATAAATAACAGACATATATACAGATAGATAGACAGTTGATAGATAATAAAAGACAGACAGATAAATAGAAGATAGATATATAGATGATGATAGATAGATGATAGATGACAAATGATAGAGAGATAGATGATAGAAGGATAGATAAATAGATAGATAGATAGATAGATAGATAGATAGATAGATAGATAGATGATAGTTAGATGATAGATTCCAATAATAAGAGAGATAGATGACAGATGGATAACAGATAATAGATCTCCATTTATTTCACTCTGAGTTCTTACTGAGTCTGATTATATTATTCTTACTTAAGCATTCAGCTCAGGTAGAGACAGAGAGGCCTCCTTGTAGGATGGAAATTTAACGTGTGTGTGGTGCATTTTAATCAGTTTGCTTTTAAACACCCGTGAAGTGGCTGGGTAGAAGAGTTAAATGTATGAAGACTGCAAATACTAATGAGATGCTCTTTCTACTACATGTTAAGAATTTTATTTAAGAAAAGAAAACATTTTATATCCATTACTTGTCTTGAAGGAAACCTGGCCCCATTTATAAGCAATGTCAGCAGCAAAGTGATCAGTTCTAGGAAAAGGGTACATAGTGACACCCAATGACAGTAATCTCTTTCCACAATGACCATCATCTTTGGACAACTACTCTTTTAGCAAGCATAATGTCATCAAAAACAATATTTTCCAATAATCTTTGTGACTGGGGGGATTATCTACTTATCATTATTTACATGGTATGCAGTTGATGCTATATTATAAAACCATGTGTCAGAACACGTGGGCATCAGTTCCACTTACATTCCTAATCTGTGAGCTCCATTGGCATGCTGTTTTTCTTATCTTAAAGTTATGAAATTAGAAAAGACAATGTGTTTGTAGATATTTTCTCCTGAAATATTGATTACAGTTTACTGATTGAGCAACCTGCATTCAAAAGCTGATACATTTAGCATAGCATTAGATCTCTGATGAGAAGGTATATTTTTTGTTATTTTCTTCCTCTGTGTTAACTGCTGTTCTTATGAGCCATCTCTGCTGAATTCTTTGTGATGCTGTGACATCAGAAAGTCTCCTGCTGTCCCCCCTTTTCCAGTGAGCTAATGCCCTGGGTTCTAGTCTCTGTGCCTTAGGCATGGATACTAGCTCTCTTACCAATAGCTAAGGAAGAGCTAAAATTCAAGAAATCAAGAGGATGAGCCTAAGTCTGCCACCTATATATAAACTTGATTACAGAATGAGCTTTTTATCACTCTGAAGAGTGTTCTCCTGTACAGAAGCTCGTGAGAATCCAGTGTCTTCCCCACAATCAAACTGAACCTTAAGCTCTCATTAGGTTCAAAACGGTGGGACTTTGGGTCTCCCTAGAAGTCTGAAGGAAGTAAAGGAACTCATTGTATGTCATACGAACCATGCAGAATTTAATGAAACTGTTAGAAAGATACCTAACCCAGAATTTTCTTAACCCCTCCTTTCTTTTCTGATTGCTCAGTGTAGACAAGCAAATAAACACAACCCCTTCTGTCAACACCTGTGTGCCCTGGTTCTTCAACCATAGGGATACAGCACATTGCTGAGATTCTTATGGCTTGGGGAATTTATCCTGCATGTGGTGACAAGGGCATAAAGAAACTACAGACACAGTACAGAAAAGCTGGGATCAGGTGGAAAGTGCTCTTTGATGGAGATATCCAGCAGTAGCCCAGAAACTCAGTGTTTGTTTGATACATCAGAATGGATTTATTGTATACAGTTGAATGACAACTAGGGGTTTAGCTAATTTCAGTCTTAGAAGGTCTCTGTAGGGAAACAGTTTCGGTTTGCAGGCATCCAAGAGGAGAAAGCTGAGGCTGACAGTTCCAGTACATACTTGTTTGAGATAATGGTCAGTCACTCATAGCATCCACACTTGGACCAGTGGAAGGGCTTGCCATTCCTCTGAGTCTGGGGAAAGTTTTGCATCCCCATGGGTCTGAGGCACTGAGGCCCTTCATATGTGCATGTTCATATCAATAGTACACATCCATTCAGGACTTTGGCTGCTTGCCCCATCATGTCCGCTGCAGGTAGGGAGTAGTAGGAGGTATAGGGTGAGAAAGAGCAAAGACAAGAGTGGTCACCAGACAGGTGTTTTCTGGGCTGGGATAGAAATGATGATTTGGACTCTGCCCTAGCCTGGCTGAATTGTGCTTGGTGCTGCTTTGGCAAAGCCATTGTGGTCACTGAAGTGACTTTTAAGTAATCTGCTGCCATGAAAACTCTCAGTGTGTACCTAGGAAGTCAGAACTTCTGATTACCACAATGGTTGGTCAGATCAGTCCATTATCAATGAGCAAATGGGGGTTCTGTGACTGTAATCAGTAAATTATGGATTTAACCAGCATCCTTGGTAGACTTGGATTTAAGCATCTGTGGAGGTCTGATGAGCTTATTATACCTATGGACCTAAAAACCTGAGGTGTAGACCAGGGCCCATGGTAAATTCAGCAAGGTATCTGGAGAGATAATTGGGCAGTTGGGGCACCTTGGCCATACCTTTATTGGAACAGAAACTCCAAATACAGGCGGCCAGGTCTGCAAGTACAGTGCTTTTGCTCTCACCTTTTGTCTTGGGTACTTCTGAGCATTCTCCTTCCTGAGCCATTGTGTGGTTCAGTATTGATATGGAAACTTCTGAAATGTTGAGAGAGCCAAGGCATTGTTACTATTAAAGTAATAAGACAATGCTCTTTACTAACTCACTGACAATGCCCTTTATCCTAAGCAAACATGCATTATTCTATCTCAGCCTAATTAATATCATATTTAATAGGTATCTCACTTCATGCTAGATTCCAGAACTCTTTTCAAAAGCAGCAAGCTGAAGAATTTTTACTAATTTAATTGAGAGCAGTCTTAAATTAATTGTATAATTAATCTTGTCAAATTAAGTAACATTTCATATACTACCTTATTAAAGAAACTTGAATATTTTAAATTGCCATGCTATTAGGCATTAATAAAGAAGTTTTTCATTGGCATTGTTCTGCTTTATAACACAAAGAAGGTAATTGCAATATAAATTGCAATATAAAAGCTAATTTCTATAGTACATTAATAATTAGATACACATTATTTCCCATTATTTCTTTTTTTAATTCAGTGGATGTTCTTTTTTTAAAGAAAAATTATTCCCAAATAATAGGGTCTATTGTGTGATGATTGATTTCAAGACTGGACTCTGGAACATTTTAGGAGTGGTCTAATTAAAACTGAAATGTGTGACTTTACACAACAACAGTGTCACCTACCAAAAACGCTCTTGGGAAATTGGTTACTGTGATGTTTGTGTGCAGGAAGCTCATCTGTTTTGTGTGTGTGTATGTGTGTGTGTGTGTGTGTGTGCATGGGCATGCGTGTGTGCATGGGCATGTGTGTGTGCCTGTTTTTGTTTATGTTGCTGCACATAAGCATGTGTGCCCAAGCATAGAGAAACTACTTTCTCTATTGATGCTGGACATTTTCCTCAAACCTGAAGGGATCTCTTGTCTTTCCCTCCCTACAGATAGAAGTATATGTCCATGCTTCCATGCCCAGCTTTTTATATTAGTGCCAGAAATTAGAACTTAGGTCATCATACTTGTTTGGCAAGCACTTTACTGACTGAGCCATCTCTCCAGTCCCTGCTCCTTTGTATATGGGGTAAATGAAGCTCTCCAATCTTAGTTAAGTCCTTAGGGATTATATAACAGCACCTTCACATCTGAACCAAGGGCCTTCTCTCCAGAGAAAGTCAAGGTGACCATAAGACAGTGTACAGTAACATGGTTTGTATGTTGGTGAGGTCTCTCTAGAATAGACAGACAGAAAAGGAATGTGTAATGCCTTATCAATATTTTATAGGAAGGTAGAATTAACTCTCAAGTCATAATTTCTTGACTTCTAGGAGCACATACATTTTCATAAATATTTGTTCAGAATTTTAAGCTTCTGGCTAAGTTCCAGTGTTAAAATTCAGAGAGCTCTGCTTAAGCCACAGGCCCCAGGCTAAGGCAATCCAGAAACCAACTTCTGCTCATTTACAGAGAAACTTCTGGTACTTAAATGTTAGAATCGGTGGCAAACAGACAAAGGGTCCATCTCAAATGCCTGTGCTCTGGCTTATAGCTCTTAGGGGACATTCAAAAAATGCTTGGGAAAAGTACATAGCTAGGTCAATGAATGGAATAAATACAAATATTCAGAAAGCTTTGCTAATGACAGTACTTGTGATTAGCTACAAACAAATAATCTTCCTAATATTTTTCTAGATTGACTTAGGATTGCTATTATATGAAAATGGTCAATTGGCTTAATGACTTTTGCTCTATAGAGTGATGAAACATTATTTGTCAAATTCCTTTTTGAAACAAAGCAATTTTAGGATGATAGATAAAGTGTGAGTATTTTTAATTCAATGTGAAACCAATCTGCGACATGCCAAATGCATGTGACAGGCTAACTTTCTTGGGGCTTTACTAGGGTCACAGTAGTTTGTCGCGTGATATTTTGAAAAGGATTTATTTGTTTTTATTTCATATGTATGATTGATCTGGCTGGATGTATGTATATGTACCACATATGTGCAATGCCCAAAGAAGTCAGAGCAAGGTACCTGGTCCTCTGGAACTGGAGTTATGGATGGTTGTGAGCTATTGGTGCTGGTAACCAAACCTGGGTCCTCTGAAAGAGCAGCGGTCAACAGTTTTAAGCACTAAGACCTTTCTCCAACTCCTTGTCATATGATTTTGGCCAGGTCAGTTCAGTTCACAAGAATGGTTGTTTGGTCTTTCTCCTAAAGAAATGGTTGGATTTAATTTTCAACCTTCTGTTTGTGGCTTGTGATAGTCTTACCTCCTTTGATACACAGAGGAAGAGAGCTCCCATGACTTTTGAAACTAACTATCTTTCACCAGCTCTGAGATCTATGGCATTCCCTCTGCTCTCCCTCAGCAATACAGAAATGAAGAGAAACATGTCCCTTAGCCTGAATTTCTGAGAAAAAAGTACATTAGAGCACAGTACCTGAAAAGACCTGATGGGTGAAGAACTTAGCCATGTATGTAGTATGAGTGTGGAGTAGATATGTGGACCTTTAAGATGCTGAAGCTGGGAGGTGTGCAATGGCTCAGTGAGGAAAAGTTTTTGCCTCCAAGCCTGACAACCCAAGTTCTGTTCTTAAACCTACATGGGAGACAGAGACCTGATTCCAGCAAGCTGTTCTCTGGCTTCTACACATGCAGTATGATGGGTTCACCCACTTCTCCTCTCTACATAATAAATAAATGTTTAAATGTTTTTAAATACTGAGACATATGGTCAGTACATAACCAGCCACAGCACTCTTGGTAAGATGATCAAATTATTAAAAAGTATGGCCAGTAGCTGTGAATAAGCCACAGGGTTGGGAAGGAAGATGGGTCATATATTACAGAGTGGTGAAGACGTAGCGGATGAAAAGATTTTGGAATGCTGCAGAACACTTTCTTCTTGATTCATGGTTTTGAATCTATCCTCACCCACTTTTATAGATTGTTCAGGTGTTTGAGGGGATGAGGGCTTGCTTCCTTTGAAAGTGAAAAGTTTAGAAGGAAGATATCTGCAGGTTGGAGCTAGGAAGGCATCTATGGTCCTTAATTGCAGCGGAGGTGTTCTATGAAGGAGTGATATAGCGTAGTGTGGATTTGTTCGATCGGAGGGTAATTTAAACAATGCTTTAGTTTTCGAAAGCATTATACTTACTTACTCCAGAAATGTTGGCAATGCAGAAAATCACAGAAGATATCAGAAGATAAAGTTTCTGGCTCATTTCACCAGACTAAGAGAGGCAATGTTATCACCGGCTGGGCATCCATTTGTCTTTTGTCTCCTTTCAAAGAAATTATAACTGTGCTATTCAAATTTAGGATGAGAGAGTAATTTCTTAAATTACAAGGCACAGAAGATCTCCTTTACACCGTTTATTTTCTTCTCTAAGAATGCCCACCTCTGAGATCATCCCATTAACATCCCCTGCTCTCTTCCTACCCACACAAGCTTCTGCGCTACTTATAGAGGGTACATACATCTACAGAGAGATTTGTGGGAAATTGTTTTTAACAGAAATGAGTTTTCAGACCTGTTCTCTAGGCAGCATACATTTCTGTGGCATTACTCAAAGAGCTGTCTCATTTGCTTCAGTGGTTGCACAATATATATTTTATAAATAAAAGTGTGCCTTCAAGTTACGTATTTTGTATAAAAGATATGTCTCTTTTATTAAACTATCTGCATATGGCTGTCCACACCACCCATGTATTTGGAAGTATTTTTCTCCCTTTGATGAATAATATGGGCTAGGCTTCCTGTCAATTGTGAGCTATTTTAAAAGGCACACATCCTACATAAAAGCTCTGGGGGTGTACTTAGACCCTGACCCTGATCTGCAGAAAGCCAAGAAAGAGCAGTGCTGCCCATAGGTTATTTCCTAGTTTTAAACTGAGCAGGCCATGCTTTTTGGTATCTACTGATCTATCTGTGCAAAGCCCAGAGCCAAGCCCAGAGCCTCTTGTTTCCCTCATGGTCAGCCATGTTCTGCAGAGGAGCCACCCCCAAGAGCACCTGCTCCCGAGTGCGCATCAGCTGCCCGTCTGATGTACAGATCTTTGTTTAGACTTCCACCCTGTCCTATTTACAATACATTGACTCTGTCCTCCTGTCCACAAGTACCAGAAATGTCATCAAGCTCAGCTAAGTACAAAGAACAAGGATCATAGCTCAGCTTTTGTTCGTCAGAGTCCCCTGTGTTGTTGCGTTTTCAACAAGGATTTGTTGTTGTTGTTGTTGTTGAGTTTACAAGCATCGTTAGTCCTGAGGATAATGCCCATCTTTTATTTTAAAACATATATTCTTACACAGTGTGTAGCTTTTACCTTCATTTCCGTTTCACTTTAAAAATTGAATAGCAGTAAAACATTTTGTTTTTTTTTAATGGTGATTTTTAATTGTGATTTTAATGGTGGTATAGGTTCAAATAAGCACCACAATATGGAAACAAAACTGATTCATTACCTTCAAAATCACTACTCTGTGTGTGTGTGTGTGTGATGTAGCCTTGCATCATCACGTTCTCTCTGAAGTCCCTAAACAATCACAAGAGATGTCATCTCCATCCCTGGAGTTCAGCGTCCTAGATCTGTAAAATTCTGGAAATGTTTAGCATGAGATGTTTGACCTTATCTATTGTACCACTCAAAAATGACTTTGATATGAATTCAAGATGTTTGTAGTGTCAGGAGTCTCGTGTGTGTGTGTGTGTGTGTGTGTGTGTGTGTGTGTGTGCCTGTCTGTATGTCTGTATCTATCTGTCTCTCTGTGTGTACATGTGTGTGTCTATAGGTGCACATGTGTGTGCATGCATGTGCATGTATGTGTCTGGCTGTCTGTGTGTCTCTATTGTCTGTGTCTATGTGTCTGTGCACATGTGTGTGCATGTGCCTGTTTGTGTATATGTGTGTGTGTCCCTGAGGATGGTGGGTGTGCTTGTGTGTTAGGTACACATATATGTGTATTTGTGTGCATGTGGAGGTGAGGAATTGACACAGGTATCTTTTCAGTCACTTCTTTACATTGTTGTTGTTGATGATGATGACATTTAAGACAAAGTCATCAAGCCTTGAAGATCTTCCTGTCCCTACTCCCTCAGTGCTGGGGTTATAGAAACCCACCAGAATGCCGGGATTGTTGGTATGTTCTAGGGATCTAAGCTCAAATCTTCATCCATGCTATCCAAACAATTTACCTACTGGACTACCTCCCTAGGAATCCTTCTACGGTTTTCATCTGTAGTCATGTACAATAGTATGCATGTTCATCCATTGAAAAGTTATGTTCCTTCATTTTCAGGCAGTTATGGATGAGGCTGCTGTAAATGTTCATTACTTTCAGTCTTTAGTGTAAACAATGCAGAATGGAATTGCTGAGTAAGCATACATTTAATTTTATGAGGAACTTCCCAATTGTGCTCCTTCTGTAAGTAGACGAGTTTATACCTCACCCCAGTCATCTCCCAGATTTCCATTTTTATTTTAAGACCTTGTCATAGGAGTGTAGTTAAATTTCATGATGTTTGCTGTATCACATTCAAATATTTTGACCATTTTTAGTTGGGTTGTTTTTTTTACTCAATTTGCTTGTTTGCTTGGATGTTTTGCATTACCAAGGACAAAACCCAGAGCCCCATCTGAACTAGGAAAGTGCTGGCTTCAATCTCTCACCCTCTTACATTTTTATATTTTAAATATATATATATATATATATATATATATA
>NW_022196911.1:5087335-5102225 GCF_008632895.1 Mastomys coucha | reverse complement strand
GTGTGTGTGTGTGTGTGTGTGTGTGTGTGTGTGTGTGTGTGTGTACATAAGTGCAGGCACCTGAGATAAGCCAGAAGTGTGCATCAGGTCCCCCAGACCTGGAGTTGCAAGTAGCTGTGAGTTGTCTGATATGAATGCTGGGAACTGAACTTGGGTCCTCTGTAAGAACAGTATCTACTCTTAATCGCTGAGCCATTTCTCTATTCTCTATGTAATTTTCTTATTTTGAGACTAAGGTCTCACTAAATTGTCCAATATGGACTTTAATATAAGCACCCTGCCATAGCCTCTCAAACAACTGATATTTCAGACCTACACCATTTGGACCAGCTTTTAATTATGTTTTGAACATCACACACACACACACACACACACACACACACATATACATAATACAAGGACTCAAGGACTTTGTTGGACATATGGTTTGGAGATATCTTCTCCCAGTAAAAAGGCTGTTTGAAATGTTCTCTCTTATTGTTCTGAGCACAGGAAAAGCATTCAATTTCAATGAAGTCCAGAGTATTAATTTTATTGTGGTTTGTGATTTTTTTGTTTTACTTTACAAACTCCTTGTCTTCTTCTAGTTCACAAATGATTTCTTGTCTTACTCTATATATTTTATAGTATTGGACATTATAATTTGTTTAGTACACATTAGTTCTTGCTTGTGGTATGGATATAAATGAAGGTTTACTGTTTTATGTCCAAGTTTTGGTTCTAATTTTCCAACTTAATTTATGAAAACTACTATCATTTTTCAGTAAATAACCTTAATATACTTTTCAAATTTTAATTGGTCATACTTGGGTGTATCTCCATCTAGACTACCCATCTGTTCCATTGATCTGTGCACCTATGCCTTCTCCAGGGTCCTAGTCTGCCTTATAAAACTGTTACTTAAGTTGTAAAGGATAATTTCATCCTTCCAACTTGATCTGTTTTAAATATCATAGTAGCCATTCTAGTTTCTCCCTTTACCTACAGATTTCACAATCAACTTATTGTATGTGTGTGCTGCCCCCCCCCCACATACACATGCAATTCTAGTGAAGAGAAAAGACTGATGGTTCAGTCAATAAAGTACTTTACATACAAGCATGAGGACTTGAGTTCAAATCCCTAGTACCAACATAAAATGTGGGTTCATGTAGCTCATACCCCCAATCCAGTGCATGGTGATGGTGGTATTATCAGGGAAAGATAGATCCTAGTGTCCTAAGATCTTTCTGGCTAGCTGATCTAGCTGAATTGTTAAGCTCCAGGTCCAGTGAATAATGTGTTCTCAAAAATAAGGTAGAGTCCTGAATGAAGACACCTCTGGCCTCTAATTACTTTCTTTTGTAATGCATTTGGCTTGCTTGCTATCAGAGTAACATTATTTTCATTCAATGAGTTGTTAAATATCTCTTATTTTGTCTAAATGCTGTGGATATTTTTTGTTTGTTAAATATTTGGTAGAATTAACCACATGTATCTGGTAATTTGTTACTTAATATTTTTAAGTTATGAATTAATTTACCTAGTCAGTATAAGATGGTAAGGGCAATTCTCTTACTTAGATGAGTTTTAGAAGCCAGTGGCTTTCAAAGCAATTGATCTAGTTAACCTAAATGTGTTGTGGTCAACAACTTGATATGGTCAGATTTACCTTGATTTTCATAATTACTTTAATGGCCGCAGAGTATAGAATCATCCTTTTTTATATTCCCAGTCTGAGCAATTTTTCTTTTCTCTCTTTCATAATTTGCCAGTATTGTTGGAATTTTCCTATCTTGCAGATCTTGCTAAAGAGTCAGTCTTCACTGATTCCCCTATTGGTTTTGTGGTTTGATTTCATTAACATTTCTTTAGTCTTAGCTAGCATTTAAAATTTGATACAACTGCTTCAGCTCAGTGCATTTTCTAGCTTCCTATTCCTTCACTTGTGAATTATTTGGCAAAGGTTTTGTCAGTTTGCAAAGACTTGGAGCTATTCCTTGCTTCCCTTGTTATAGATTCCACTTTACTTTCATAGAGTAGGCAGTCTACTTTTATGATTTAATTTCACCTGTTAAAATGTCTCCTCAACCCCCACTCTCCCTTCCTTCATGGATGAGGTTTATTTTTATGGCTGTTCAAAGTACACTTGATAAAAATCTATATTCTTCTGCTATCTGGTAACATATTCTGTAAAATTCAGTTAGACACCCTGGTGGATGATGTTCATCCATAGGTCTTGTATTCTTGTTGATTTTCTGTCTTCTACGTCTATAGAGAAATATGAGTAGAATTGTGTCTATAAGCCAAAATTGTGACCTTATCAATTTCTTCATTAAATTCTGTCTCTTTTGCTTCCTGTATTATCACGTGTGCAGTCAGTTGTGTGCCTATGGAGGAAGGTCATGCAGTTGTGTTAAATGGGTATTATCATTAAAAATTCTATCACTGGAAATTTTTGCTGTGAAATTTACTTTGTCTGAAATTAATGTTATCCACAAACCTTTCTTTTCATTAATGTCTATATGGGCATCATTTCTATTCATTTACAATATATTTACTTATTCTTTTATGTTTAAAATGAGTTTATTGTAGGTAGCATGCACTTAGGTAATTCTCGTTATCCATGTTTGTCTGTATTTTAGTGTTCTTAGACTATTGCATATGATCATATAATTTAAATATTTATCCTTGTAGATTAATGATTTTAGCCTTGTTACTTCTTTTTTTTCTAGACTTTGTTACTTCTTATAATCAGCATTTTGCTAGATTAATTGGGATATTCTGACTCAAGAGCTTTCTAATACATCACCTGATTCCGCTGAAGTTTAAAGATCTCTTTAAAGCTATGCCTATGATGCAAGCAGTCCCAGTCCCTGACAGGGTGTTAGAGAAAGGGCCTCAGCTTCTTATCATGTGAGTCAGTATATTGGTTGCTTTACTATATTAGCTTGCTTTAGACAGCCCCTGCTCCCCCTCTCTGTGTGTATGTGTGTGCCTGTATGTTATCTTATTATATTTTTCTCTCCATCTCTGTCTTTCTATTCGAGAGGACTATTGAGGCTTTTTTACATCCATTTGAAGCTACATATTGAATCTGGACTCCTCAATATCATGTTTTCTGGACTGACCTGACCCTTCCAAGTCCAGAATATATGAGTTCATTTATGACTAGTTTACAACTTGTAGGTATTATTGTGGTATGAATGCTGCTGAGAACAAGCATGTAGCTTTGAATATCTGCACTTACCTATGGTCTCTTAGCAACTGATATAAGTCCAGCATATTTCCTTAAAGTTACAAACTGTGATGGGTTGTATGTGTTGGCCCACTGAGTTCCACAGTTAGGAAGTGTGTTCTTGTTAGAGTAGGTGTAGCCTTGTAGGAGGAAGTGTGTCACTGCGACCATGGACTTTAAGGGCCCCGTCCTAGCTGCTTAGAAGCCAGTCTTCTCCTGTTTGTCTTTGGAACCAGATGTAGAATTTTCCAGTGCCGTGCCTGCCAGGATGCTGCCATGCTCCCACCTTGATGATAATCGACTAAACCTCTGAACTTGTAAGCCAGCCCCGATTAAATGCTGTCCTTTATAAGAGTTATCTTGGTTATAGTGTCCCTTCATAGCAATGGAGACCCTATCTAAGACACAAACCAATAGAAAAATATATGTGAAGATAGTCCTCCAAATTGTGGTCTATTATGACTATCTAACTCTTATAACTATTCTCAGGACTATGATACTCAAGACCAACATCCCCCTAACCTGACCCTTCTCTGAATCCATACAGAATGACTTGAGATGCTACTTGCTTTTGTAAAATCTATTAGCAAGTCTCACAAAGCTACCTGTCTGGAAGTACTGATTTCTTGATGTGGCATTTGGCAGAGGTCTGTAGTCTGAGCAGCTGCTTAGCCACATCGTCTAACAAGCATGAAGGTAAAGTGTGCTTATCTGGCCTTTTAAGTCACTGATGACATTGGAGCCCAATCATGGAATAGTGGAACCCGGGAATGGGCCTATTGGTTCCTAGGACTTACTAAGTTTGCTCCATTCTGTGAGACCTGTAGGTAGATGCAAGGGTGGAGGAAGCATCAGCTCTTCAGGTTTGAGCTTGGCTCATTCCAGCCTCTCTTCCATCTGTACAGTGTGATTGAAATAAGCCATTAGCATCTCCTACTAGTTTTGGAAGGACAAGAGCTATAGGCCAGTGGAAGCATCACTAAAGCAAGTGTGGGCAACCTCACGCTCTGCTTTGCTCTTACTAACATGGCCACCAGGTCCATCTTCCCCCCTTCACATATTTTTTTCACTTACTGAGTCACCTATGTACCAGCCATTCTAATAACCATTTAATATTCTATTGGCTTTAAGCTTAGAATAGAAACAAAAAGTGAAGGGGGGCACTGTAAGACTCCCAGGAGCCTTTTAATGGAAAGAATGCATTTTGAATGACCCGAGCCGGGAAGTGTCCCATATGTTATCACTAGCATCAACACCATGTGGCTGTACCCAGATGAGCTTCAAATGAACATCAGGCATCTCATTTGCCCATCACTTAAGACTAATACTTACTTAGGGGGCATTTGAGCAGGTATTAAACTAAATTCCATCTCTGTTACTCATGATTTCCTGTACTGAGAAATACCATCTATAAGTGATTTTTAATTCTCAATACATAAAATTATCAGACCTGGTGGTGGCTACCTTCTCAACTTCTGTATATAAGGATGCATGTTAAAAGCCTATAAGGAACCCCTAGGCAGCTTTGAGACTCAGCTCCACTCCCAAAATCTCCCAAAATAAAATATTGTCAGTAGTTTTGAGTACCTTTTAATATTTTATGAAATTAAAGAATAGCGCCCCAGTAAAAATGTTAAGTGGAGGATTTTTCCCTCGATTCTGCTGAAACAGAATATACAGAATTCCCAGCCAAAACGGAGGTTTTCTTGTGGTCAGTGAAGCCATCCAGTTGGCATCTGAAGAACAGGCATGGTCACTATGCATCCAACGGCTGTCAGAGTAACCTGTGTATCCGTCTCCTCTCTTCTCAAGAGTTCTTTAAAATATAATATTGGGCCCATGAACCAATCTATCTATCTCATTGGATAGTCACTAAAAAACAGAACAGAGATCAGAGAGCATAGAGGTTGTTTTCTTGTTGTTTATTTTGATTGTGTCTGAGTGTTTTGCTCACACTATTGATATACCATCAACACTGCCCACATGGCTGACCCAGAGGGCATCAGCTCCACTGAAACTGAAGTTTTAGACATTTGTGAGCTGCCATGTGGATGCTGGGAACCAAACCTGGGTCTTCTGTAAGAGGTACCAGTGCTCAAAACCTCAGAGCAATCTCTCCAGCCCTAGAATCTAATATTTCATTCTGTGACACAGTAATAGGGTTTCCTGTGGTTCTGTTATTTGTTTTGTTTTGTTTTGTTTTAGGGGAAGCCGCCTAAGGGAATCATAATGCTTTCCCTAAATAAGAAATGCCAACAACCATCGCTGTACATATCAGACATGTTTCTCATACACAAAGTGTCCTAGTGTTTAAACATTGCAGTTCTCATAAGAGTTCTCAACCTTGCCACACCATCAGGAATTAGGGCAGAAAGAGATCTGCTATCATTTCATTCCATGGTGTAAACGCACTTCGAGATTGATGGATGAGCAAAGTGACATTAGGTTAGAGATGGATCCAGGATGGGCATCACTATGGCAAAGTGGATGCCTAATTTGTAAATCTACCCAGACAAAGAGGGATGGTGTGCAGGATGTTTTCCCGGACAGTGGATGGCAAATTTTTGAGTATTTGGCTATTTGGGCTACTGCATTGTTTGTATCTCTAGTGGGAAACCAGTAACTCACAATGTTTGTATTTGTTTGTAACAGACAACAGACTACTAGAAGGGAAGGAAAGATTTCTCTCACAGGTTTTTCTTCCTCTAGCAAATCACTTCTGAAATTCCTGGGACAAAAAAAAAAAAAAAAAAAAAAAAAAAAGGAGAAACCTTTGTACTGCTTTTCTTTGCATAAAACCCACAAAGAAATAGACTCTCTGGCAGGTTCATTAAAAGTCATAAAACCATATCAAATGAATCCTTCTGATTCCCATATCCTTGGTGGGAGGGTTTAAAGGTTCAGATATGAGTCAAAATGCTAGACTGGAGTGAACTGGGAAGCTGTGTTCCATAAAGACACGTTTAGATGACCATTCTTAGCACATGCATGTGCAAGACAGTTAACATGAAGGATGGCCGGGCGGTGGTGGCGCACGCCTTTAATCCTAGCACTTGGGAGGCAGAGGCAGGCGGATTTCCGAGTTCGAGGCCACCCTGGTCTACAGAGTGAGTACCGGGACAGCCGGGGCTACAGAGAGAAACCCTGTCTCAAAAAACCAAAAAAAAAAAAAAAAAAAAAAAAAAAAAAAAAAAAAAAACATGAAGGAGATCCCAGTGAGAATGATAAGTTTTCCCCTCTCTGGGTTTTCTTTGTCAGCTTTGGGGGAAGGATAAGACTACCTGAGAAATCCAAGAACTACGTAATTATAACCCAGGAGCTTCTCCTGGGAGAAAGCAGTGTGTGCAGTAGCAAATGAGTGAATCAACTTACATGATTAGTTAAGACTCAAAGATATAGGAAGACATGCAGATGTCATGATACATATAAACGTTACCAGAAGAAAGAGAGATTACGAGATGGAAACTAATTCCATGAATCTTTCCCTTTAAAAAAAAATCTTCTCAGATTTGATTAATAATAATAAATCATATAACAAATGAAATTTATGCTTCCTCACACAACACCTAATTTTTAACACTCATAATTCTCCAAGCTCAGGTATTATTATAGCAGTTTTACAGATGAGGTAAGACAGAGCTATGTAAGAGACTTACAATGATAAAATTGCAGAGCAGAAAGGAGCTTAAAGATCATCATTTAATTTGTAAAAGATTCATTCTCTCTCTCTCTCTCTCTCTCTCTTTCTGTCTCTGTCTCTCTGTCTCTCTCTCTGTCTCTCTCTCTCTGTCTCTCTCTCTCTCTTCCCTCCCTTCCTCCTTATTGTCATTCTACCTGGCCGAGAAAAACATTTTTACAGTTAGAATGTCCATGAAACAGATCAAGGAGCTGTCCTTATATTGACTTTTAATTCACATACATAAGATGTTTCTCTTTAAATTGATGATTGTGGGAAAAGTGAGGTTCCCTTAACAAATCTAGAATTTGAAATTGATTAGAAATGTCAATAGGCATATACCATTATAGATACATATTTATAGTACAAAATCATGCTTTACTTCCTTTATTTATAAATGAGTTGCATCTTGTTTCCTGTTTATTTGTGCAATTTTTAGTTGTACAGCATAAGAAATGATTGTCATTTGCATTAATTAATTAGAACTTGTAGGTGGTAACCTATTTTGTTCCTTAAATAGACTGTCTTGTGATTTCAGAGTATACTTAAATGAAAAATAACCCCAAATCTAAAATATACATAAGTGAACAACTTTCTCCCACTAATAACCTTCAAACTTTAATTTACTCATTTAAAACTCCAAGGAATATAAGTTTAACATACAATTTAATGTTGGTGCATAGTTCCATGTCATGTCCCAGAGAGCTAACTCACTGCTAACTGCAACACAAGCCAGTATAATGCTATGATAAGATGGCACCATGAATTTCCCTGACTCTAGGCTGTTGCATGAATTACACACCCATACTGAAGTTTCCAGGAGAGGCCTGCTCAAGTCAGGCATGGCTCCATAGGTGCTTTTCTTTGGAATGTCACAAAAAGAAGAAGATAGTTTCCATTCCTTTTCTTTTCCTTCCTTATAAACTGAAGAGAACAAAGAGACTAGGAGACAAACATATTTAAGAAATAATGCCAAGGGGCTGGAGAGATGGCTCAGTGGTTAAGAGCACTGTCTGCCCTTCCAGAGGTTCTGAGTTCAATTCCCAGCAACCACATGGTGGCTCACAACCATCTGTAAAGGGAACTGATGCCCTCTTCTGTTGTATCTGAAGACATCTACAGTACTCATAAGCATAAAATAATAAATAAATCTTAAACAACAATGGAAAAAATACCAAATTTTGAAGAAAAAAATGGTTCACTGAGGAGTATTGATATGCACGCAGCAAAAACAAACAAATAAAACCAAAACCAACAACAACAAAACAACAAAAACCAGTACACTCTTTCAGGTCACAGAGAAAGCCACATGCTGGGGTAATCAGGTGAGTTGATACTCCGGGAAGAACACAGAGGGATCTCCTCAGTGTCCATGTGTGGTACCCTCTGATTCTCAGGAAGCCCCTCCTCCACCACACGGCTAGCAATAAACATTTCCTGGACCTCACAGCAGGCCATCGATTTATCCTCTGAAAGGATTTTTGATCTATCTGGAGCCTGCAATGAACACTGACAGGCCTGTGGGAGGTTTTGTAGTGGGAGAAGCTGAATTGTCCCAGAATAGATCCATAGAAATCGGCATTTCACGCATACATGAAAAAAAAATCCCAGCTTATGTTTTTTATTTATTTTTTCCTCTCCCACTCTAGAGCACAGCTGTGTGCACGTGAGCAGTCTCCTTCAGCTACCATCTCCGTGCTTATTTCTCAATTTGAATGCCAGACAAGGTCATCATGGCTTACTGGACAGGCTCCAGCATGGAATGAGACTACACTGAACACATCCTATGAAGATTCAAGAAATAGACTCCATCCAGGTAGAAGAAAGATATAAACATACACCAAATGCTGGACTAGAACGGATGGATATGTTGGTCCATTTGGTGGGAAACAAGTTTATTGTAATGTCTCAGAGAAAAGTCTTACTCATCGTTTTATCAGATATAGTCAATAAAGGCTCTATGCTGTGGAAAAAGAAAATCAAAGAAAAGCCAAGCAACCATCAACTACAGATTCATAGGAAGAAGGAAAAATGTAGCAGAAAGAATGGGCCCTAGGAGGACCAGGGAGAAAGGAGAGAGGAAGAGGAATTGGAGGAAAAAGCAGTATTCAACAGTAAGCAATGTTTCAAGGGAGAATCAATCAAACCTTGAAGACAACATTTTAAACAAAAATTGGAACAGTCAGGTAACATAAGGGAAGATATTTTTCCTCTTGTTGTCTAAACAAAATATCATTAATAAAGATTTAAAATGAGGTCTCTGAGGTCTGTGAGAGTTTCTACTTTGGGTTAAGGTGGATAGAACTACCTTAAATGTGGGCAACAGCACTTCATGGGCTGTGGTGCTAAAATGAATACAAAGAAGAAAGTGAGCTGAAGATAGATGATAGGAAGGTAGGTAGATAGATAGATAGATAGATAGATAGATAGATAGATAGATAGATAGATAGATAGACAGACAGACAGACAGATACATACATACATACATACATACATACATAGAATGAAATTATGAACAAGCAAACTAATAACAACATGAATTTAGGACCTGAGACTGTAAAAGGTTGGAGCAAAGACGTGTGTGTGTGTGTGTGTTTGTGTGTCCCTGTGTCTCTCTTTCTCTGTCTCTATTCCTTTCTATTTCTCTCTGTCCCAATCTTTCTCTGTCTCTGTGTCTCTCTGTCTTCCTCTGTCTCTGTGTCTCTCTGTCTCTGTCTGTCTGACTCTCTCTTTCTCTGTCCCTCTCTTTCTCTGGATTTGACACTAGTTATTTTCCTCCTTTTAAAAACATTTGGTATGACCAGTGTGACATTTTAACATAAACATACATATATAATATACATACACAGACACATATAATACACACACAGACACACACATTAACATTTTTTTTAAAAAAAAAAATTGTGTCCTTTCAAGGCACTGAAGTTGATTTTTCAAGCCAATGTCCTTATCAAAACTCCTGGACATAGGACAGGCCTTCTTGTTTCACCTCTATGGTTACCATCTCTTGTGGCCTTGTAGCTAAGCATATCTTTAATTCAGCCACATTCCTTCTTGCTTTCCAGATGCAGAGATGCAGAGAAAGAAACAGATGCCTGGATGCAGAGAAAGAAACAGTTTGCTAGTATGTGGAAGATAATCTGCATCAGTAGCTTTGAAGAAGACTCAATAAACATGATTCTATGGCATGCTTTGACTTTAGATATATTTTAAATCCAAGACTGATATTTTATTATAGTAGATACGGCTAGTAATTTTGACCTTTCAAAGCCTCCCTATTTGAGACAAATTAATGAGCCATTTATTTCCTATTGTTCTTGTTCCTGCAGAGACAGGCCATGAGACCCAAGTCTCAACTCTTGCACAAGAATGAGGTTTTTGTTTTTTTTTTCTCAGAGAAAGCTGATCCAGAAGCATTTCTTGGATGAATATCTCTGAACCATAGGACTCACTTTTGACATGCTGCCTCCTAATTGCTTCTCTGTAGATGTTACAAAAAGCCTGTTAGTTCTGTATTTCTGACTATGGCGTTGAAATGCAGAAACAGCAGGGGGTGGGGGGTAATTAACATTGTCCAAATATCCAAACACTTGTATGTTAATAAACACAATCAGTAATTTACTGGTAAAATCCAGAGCCCAGATAATTGATACAAAATAATTCTGATATCACTGGATAATATCAAGTACTGATAAACTTAAGTATAAATGGGCAGCAGCTGAGTGCTTTTTAAGAAGTGATCTTTGATACCTTGTGGTGTGACATTCCAAAGTGAACCCTGGTCCCATCTTCTATTGCAGTTCATTGTGCCCTTGCATTCTAAGGCTGTCTGGAGGCAGAAGGCTCTGGTACCTGGAGGTTAGTTTCAAATACAAAGACATAGTATCCTCTAGAGCAGAAACATTATCTTCAGGGCTAACTGGTACTTTGTACTTCTAACTGAGACAGCAAAAGATACTTATACATACATAAATATCTGTCACTGGGACGGGACTTCATCAAATCCAGGAAATCTACATCTTTTCCATGTAGAAGAGATGGTAAGTTGTGAAGGAAAGGTGACCATTTTCACCTTGCTAAAATGTCATCATTCTGAACAACTTTGATGCAAGCACTGCCCCAGGTCTTTAGTTGTATTTTACAAAAGTATAATATAATAATAATAATAATAATAATAATAATAATAATAATAACAATAATATGTGGCATTGGGTGGCAAGTTTCTTGGGATAGAGGAATCCCAGTGCATCGCTT
This sequence comes from Mastomys coucha, assembly GCF_008632895.1. NCBI lineage: Eukaryota > Metazoa > Chordata > Mammalia > Rodentia > Muridae > Mastomys > Mastomys coucha. Next base: position 5,091,075 of record NW_022196911.1, on the reverse strand, counting down.
TAGTGATAGCGCCAGCAGATACCACAGATAGCATTAGATTTCTCTGCTGTGCCAAACCCCATTTCAGATTGAAAATGCCTAATGATTACATGCTACTATTTGCATGGTGCCCCTGTTAGCTTTTAGGTCACTCTTATTTTGTCAATCAGTCCTGGAGTGTTATTTATTTATCTATCAGTTAATAACCATGCAGCAGAGGATAATTTCCTGGGCCTACCATGGTAATTTGTACCATAATTTCGCCCCTGCTGCTGTAAACTTGAATTCAGCTACAGCTATGATTGCTAATATTAAAATTTCTAGGTCACCCTTCAGCCTCTCTGGTTCGGGCATCTCTCATTTTACAGCGGGCCGTCTTCTACCATGGAGCATGACTGACTCATCAAACATATAAGCAAAGTAGCAGGCCTACAGTTCCTTTCAAGATGCCGCGTATACATGACAAAGCAGGCAGCTTATTTATGGGAATTTGAATTTTACACCTCAGTCCTGTATATCCTAGGGTTAAATTTAGGCAAATGTGGAAGAGAACGATTTAGAATCAGAGTCAAGAGACTTTTTAAAAAACAAACAAACAAAAAAAAAAACAACCCTCTTTGCTAGGTAAACCCAAATGATAAAAGTGAAGGGACGCTAACTGGAAAGACCAGATACATCAGCAAATATGTCGACATTGTGACAGACTTTCTCCAACCCATCTTAATTTAGAGTCTTTTGAAAGGAGCTGCTTCTTTCTTTTCATCTGTTTAGTTGCTTTACTTATGGCTAGGACCAAATGCCCTACCGGAAGGAGTTTAAGGGACTCAGGATTTATTCTGGCTTTTAGTTCCTGCTCTACCTTCCACCCAAGACCGGAACAACTTGGCAGCTTGAAGCTGGTTGACCACAGTACCTCCATACACAGGAAGTAGGCAGGAAACAGGAAGTAGTGCTGGGCTAAAATGGTCTCAAGTCCCACCATCTATGACCCATTTACTTTTGTGAGGCTCCTCCTCTTTAAGATTCCAGAAACTTCTGGAAGCAGAGCCATCAGCCGAGGAGCAACTGTTTAAACCCATGGCTCCTGTGTAATGCCTCTACGAAGGGCAGTACATATTCAAACCACACCTTGCCCCAGCAAGTAGATCTTGCATTGTATTAACTTACATAGGACACAGATAGTACTTGGGCGATAGGCTGAGTCCTTTTTAAGTTTGTTCTAATTAAAATTTGAACTACAAGTTGAGGTCTATGCTAAAAGTGTTCACTGCTGTCAAGATAAGGGTCACAAACGTCAATGTTTGATGCTTTAATTTTAAGGAATCAGCATTCAAATATTATTTATAGTGGAACACTACATTCCATTTTCTCTCAAATTCTTCAGTATTCTCAGTGGTAGGTTTTGTCCATTTATTTCTGTACTTTGGGCTTTTCTTCTCTTTTGGGACAAATCGGTGAGGTCTGTTTCTACTATTATGTAACTCTAAATGGTTAGAATGAGTTTATTATAAGCCATTGATCTTGCCCAAAGAGACTGGAATCTCGTCTGCAAAATTAAGAATAGGAGATATTTCCTTTTCAGGATTCATAGTTGTGGATTTTATAAATGCATTTATTGCAGGCATTCACAGAATAGAGTAAATCACTTGTCTTGAATCTTTGAGAAGCCAAGCACGGCAACTTACACAAGTTCCTATAGCATTGTAAGTTACAGATATTAGGTGGCTTAATAGCAACCTAGTAGCTTTAGTGGCAGTCTACAAGAAGTTACTCTGTGAAGGAATTCAAATTGGAAGCCTGCTTTCCACACTTTCGAGGTGGGACTTCCAACAGACCACTCACATTCTCTGACATCTTTGCTTTCTCATCTGAAACATGGAAGAAATAGCACTGCTCAGTTAAATATATCATGAGTATATCGTTAATGCTGAAAATGTTCACGATCCTGAATATTACACAGCGTCTGTCTGCATCCCATGAATGGTAGAATTCTGCCCCCCCCATACATAGGGGCTGCCTCATAAATTACAAAGCTTTATGTGCATGCAAGGCATCCTTATTAATAGTATGTTACTTCAAGTTCATATTTTTACTCAGTTGTATTGGAAATAGGAAAGAAATGTAGGCATTGTCTTACAGTGCCTGCCTTGATTTAGGCATACAATCGAAGTCATTTCTCTCCTCAGGTACTAAGCTTGTTACAGCACAAATACACCATGTCAAACAAAGTGTGCTCCTACCTCAAAGCCATTCTTCTGTTTTATAGTTCTTTTCTGGCATGAAAAATTACAATCGTTTTGAAAGCTCACAAACATGATAGAAATTAGTAAATTCTAGTAAACTCCCCTTATTCTTAAACAAAAATGGGATATTTATACATTTCTGGAATTCAAAAGAAGAAATTGTACTTATTCTCATCTGCCCCACAATGTTAAAATTTGAACTACAAGTTGAGGTCTATGCTAAAAGTGTTCACTGCTGTCAAGATAAGGGTCACAAACGTCAATGTTTGATGCTTTAATTTTAAGGAATCAGCATTCAAATATTATTTATAGTGGAACACTACATTCCATTTTCTCTCAAATTCTTCAGTATTCTCAGTGGTAGGTTTTGTCCATTTATTTCTGTACTTTGGGTTTTTCTTCTCTTTTGGGACAAATCGGTGAGGTCTGTTTCTACTATTATGTAACTCTAAATGGTTAGAATGAGTTTATTATAAACCACTGATTGGGTCCCTTCTCTAGCTCCTTCCTTGGGACCCTGTACTCAGTCCAATGGATGGCTGTGAGCCTCTACTTCTGTATTAGTCGGGTATTGTCAGAGCCTCTCAGGAGACAGCTATTTCAGGCTCATGTCATCCAGCACTTGTTGGCATCCACAATAGTGTCTGTATTTGATGATTGAATATGGGAAGTATTCCCAGGTAGAGCAGTCTCTGAATTACTCTTCCTTTAGTCACTGCTCCATAGTTAGCCTCTACAACTGCTTCCATGGGTATTTTGTTCCCCCTTTTAAGATGGAACTAAGTATCCTCACTTTGGTCTTTCTACTTCTTGAGTTTCTTGAGTTTCTTATGGTTTGTAATTTGTACTTTGTGTATTCCAATCTTCTAGGCTAATATCCACTTATCATAGAATGCATACCATGTATGTTCTTTTGTGATTGGATTACCTCACTCAGATATTCTCCAGGTCCATCCATTTCCACAAGAATTTCATAACTTCATTGTTTTTAATAGCTGAGTGGTACTCCATTGTGTAAATGTACCACATTTTCTGTATCCATTCTTCTGTTGAGGGACATCTGGGTTGTTTCCAGTTTCTGGCTATTATAAATAAGGCTGCTGTGAACATAGTGGAACATATGTCCTTATTACATGTTGGAGCACATTCTGGGTATATATACCCAGAAGTGGTATAGCTGGGTCCTCTGGTAGTACTATGTCCAATTTCTGGAGGAACCACCAAACTGATTTCCAGAGTGGTTGTACCAGCTTGCAATTCCACCAGCAATGAAGGAATGTTCCACTTTTTCCACAACCTCACCAGCATCTGCTGTCACCTGAGCTTTTTATCCTAGCCATTTTGACTGGTGGGAAGTAGAATCTCAGGGTTGTTTTGATTGCATTTCCCTGATGACTAAGGATGTTGAACATTTCTTTAGGTGCTTCTCAGCCATTTGGCAGTCATCAGCTGAGAATTCTTTGTTTAGCTCTGTACCCCATTTTTAATAGGGTTATTTTGTTCTCTGGAGTCTAACTT
>NW_022196911.1:5060465-5086037 GCF_008632895.1 Mastomys coucha | reverse complement strand
TTCTCTCCATTTAGTTTGATGTTGGCTACTGGTTTTCTGTATATTGCTTTTACTATGTTTAAGTATGTTTAAGCCTTAAATTCCTGATCTTTCTAAGACTTTTATCATGAAGGGATGTTGGATTTTGTCAAATGCTTTCTCAGCATCTAATGAGATGATCATATGGTTTTTTCTTTGAGTTTGTTTATATAGTGAATTACGTTGATGGATTTCCGAATAATCAACCATCCCTGCATCCCTGGGATAAAGCCTACTTGATCATGATGGATGATCACTTTGAAATGTTCTTGGATTTGGTTTGCAAGAATTTTATTGAGTATTTTTGCATCGATATTCATAAGGGAAATTGGTCTGGTTTTCTTTCTTTGTTAGGTCTTTGTGTGGTTTCAGTATAAGTGTAATTGTGGCTTCGTAGAACGGATTGGGTAGAGTACATTCTGTTTCTATTTAGTGGAATAGTTTGGGGAGTATTGGTATTAGGTCTTCTTTGAAGGTCTGATAAAACTTTGCACTAAACCCATCTGGTCCTGGGCTCGTTTTGGTTGGGATACTATTAATGACTGTTTCTATTTCATTAGCAGATGTGGGACTGTTTAGATCATTGATCTGATCTTGATTTAACTTTGGTACCTGGTATCTGTCTAGAAAACTGTCCATTTCATCCAGATTTTCCAGTTTTGCTGAGTATAGGCTTTTGTAGTAGGATATCTTGAATTTCTTGGATTTCTTCAGTGTCTGTTGTTATGTCTCCCTTTTCATTTCTGATCTTGTTAATTAGGATAATGTCTCTGTGCCCTCTAGTTAGTTGGGCTAAGGGTTTATCTATTTTGTTGATTTTCTCAAAGAATCAGCTCCTGATTTGGTTGATTCTTTGTATAGTTCTTTTTGTTTCTATTTGGTTTATTTCAGCCCCGAGTTTGATTATTTTCTGCATTTGACTCCTCTTGGGAGAATTTGCTTCTTTTTGTTCTAGAGCTTTGAGATATGCTGTCAAATTGCTGGTATATGCTCTCTCCAGTTTCTTTTTGGAGGCACTTAAAGCTATGAGTTTTCCTCTTAGGACTGCTTTCATTGTGTCCCCTAAGTTTGGGTACGTTGTGGCTTCATTTTCATTAAACTCTTAAATTTAATTCTTTCTTTATTACTTCCTTGACCAAGTTATCATTGAGTAGAGTGTTGTTGAGCTTCCGAGTGTGGGGGCATTCTATTGTTTATGTTGTTATTGAGGAGCAGCCTTAGTCCGTGATGATCTGATAAGATGCAAGTAATTATTTCAATCTTCTTTTATTTGTTTAGGCCTGATCTGTGACTAATTATATGGTCAATTTTGGAGAAGGTAACATGAGGTGCTGAGAAGAAGGTATATCCTTTTGTTTTAGGGTGAAAAGTTCTATAGATATCTGTTAAATACATCTGTTTCATAACTTGGTTTCTGTTTCCATGATCTGTCCATTGCAGAGAATGGGGTGTTGAAATCTCCCACTATTATTGTGTGCAGTGCAATGTGTGCTTTGAGCTTTAGTAAAGTTTCTTGTATGAATGTAGACGCCTTTGCATTTGGAGCATAGAAGTTCAGAATTGAAAGGTTTTCTTGGTAGATAATACCTTTGATGAATATGAAGTGTCCATCCTTATCTTTTTTGATCACTTTAGGGTGAAAGACAATTTTATTTGATATTAGAATGGCTACTCCAGCTTTTTTCTTGGTACCATTGGCTTGGAGACTTGTTTTCCATCCTTTTATTCTGAGGTAGTGTCTGTCTTGGTCACTCAGGTGGGTTTCCTGTAAATGCAACAAAATGTTAAGTTCTGTTTACTTACCCAGTCTGATAGTCTATGTTTTTTTTATTGGGGAATTGAGTCCATTGATATTAATAGATATTAAAGAAAGGCAATTGTTGCTTCCTGTTATTTTTGTTGTTAGAGTTGGAAATCTGTTCATGTGGCCATCTTCTTTTAATTTTGTTAGAAAATTACTTTTTTGCTTTTTCTAGGATATAGTTTCCCTCCTTGTGTTGGAGTTTTCCATTCATTACCCTTTGAAGGGCTGGATTTGTGGAAATATATTGTGGAAATTTGGCTTTGTCATGGAATACTTTGGTTTCTCCATCTATGGTAATTGAGAGTTTTGCTGGGTATAGTAGCCTGGGCTGGCATTTGTGTTTTCTTAGGGTCTGTATAACATCAGCCCAGGATCTTCTGGCTTTCATAGTCTCTGGCAAGAAGTCTGGTGTAATTCTGATAGGCCTGCCTTTATATGTTACTTGACCTTTTTCCCTCACTGCTTTTAATTTTTTTTCTATGTTTTGTGCATTTGGTGTTTTGATTATTATGTGATAGGAGGAATTTCTTTTCTGCTCCAGTCTATTTGGAGTTCTATAGGCTTCTTGTATGTTCATGGGCATCTCTTTCTTTAGGTTAGGGAAGTTTTCTTCTATAATTTTGCTGAAGATATTTACTGGCCCTTTAACTTGGAGGTCTTCACTTTTTTCTATACCTATTATCCTTAGGTTTGGTCTTCTCATTGTGTCCTGGATTTCTTGGATGTTTTGGGTTAGGAGCTTTTTGACTTTTTTGTTTTCTTTGACTGTTGTGTCAATGTTTTCTATGGTATCTTCTGCATCTGAGATTCTCTCTTTTATATTCTGTTAGTGATGCTTGCATCTATGGTTCCTGACCTCTTTCCTAGGATTTCTATCTCCAGAGTTGTCTCTCTTTGTGATTTCTTAACTGTTTCTACTTCCATTTTTAGGTCTTAGATGGTTTTGTTCAGTTCCTTCACATCTTTGGTTGTGCTTTCCTGTAATTCCTTAAGGGATTTTTGTGTTTCCTCTTTAAGGACTTTTACTTGTTTGCTTGTGTTCTCCTGTAATTGTTTAAGGGATTTTTGTGATTCCTCTTTAAGAACTTGAACCTGATTACCTGTGTTCTCCTGTGTTTCTTTAAGGGAGTTACTCATACTCATCTTAAATTGCTCTATCATCAACATGAGATATGATTTTAGATCCAAGTCTTGCTTTTCCGGTGTTTTGGAATATCCAGGACTTGCTGTGGTGGGAGTACTAGGTTCTGATGAAGCCATGTAGTCTTGGTTTCTGTTTGTAAGATTCTTGCATTTGCCTTTTGCCTTGTTGATCTCTGGTATTAGGTGTTCTTTGCTGTCTATGGCTGGAGCATTCTTCCTGTGCATCTGTAAGCCTGTGTCAGCACTTCTGGGAGATCAGCTCTCCTCAGGTAAGAACTGAGTCTCTGGGTTGGAGCACTTCCTGAAGGCAAGCTCTCTGCTTGTGGGGAAGGGGCAGAGAGGGCTGTAGATCTGCAGAACCTCCTCCTAGGTGGAGAAGGAGGTAGAAAAGATCTTGCGCTGGCTGCCCTGCCAATTCTGAGGCCTGTGCCTCCTGGCTGGTCCCACCTTAGAAGGTCACCAGAGAGGAAATGGAGATCTCACCTAAGTCTCTGGGTTGGAGCACTCCCCAAAGGCAAGCTCTCTGCTTGCAGGGAAGGGGCAGAGAGGGCTGTGGATCTGCAGAACATCCTCCTAAGTGAAGAAGGAGGTAGAAAGGATCCTGCACCGGCTGCCCTGCTGCTTCTGAGGCCTCCAGCTGTCTTTCTTACAGAACCTAGGACCACCTGTCCATGGATGGCACCACCCACAAGGGGCTGAGTCCTCCCCCATTGACCACTAATTGAAAGAACACCTTACAGCTGGATCTCCTGGAGGTATTTCCTCAATAGATACTCCTTCTCTGATGACTCTAGATTGTGTCGTTGATACAAGACCAGCCAGTACACTTGTGCAATGACCTTTTTCTTGTGTGATTTGCAAGAGTATTTTGGCAGAAGATAACAAATTAAGCCTTTCTCTTCTGCCTTGTTTATTGTTGCCACATAATTCCCTTGTAGCTTCAGTCACACAGCTTTGGATAGTGGCTTAGGGTTCAGTTTCATCTTATATAGAGAACTGCAGATTTTTAAACTTGGTTTATAGTTAGAAATTTAAACCAATCTTTTTGAAGAATATGATTTAGTAATTTATAACTATTATAAAAGAACACATTTTCATATAAGCTCTTATTCTAATGCCATATACTTTCAAGTAATACAGAAAGAAAACCAATGTCAAGGTGTACCTTTTAAGTAAGTTGCTGTATTCTTCAGGACGTTAGCTGCACTACTAACATATAATATCTTATTGTTTACCATTGAGACATTCAAGCTGACTTCCAAATGTAAATCGGGAGTGTGTAAGGCTAAAAGCAGTAAAAGAAATAAATTTTTAAAATCATTTATCTGGACATACTGGACATATTATCACTTAACAGAATATATACTATGTATTTACCTTGGTCTGGACAATCTAAGTAGCTACTTTGAATGCTATTCAAAGATACTTATGACATCAATGGAAATGCTCACTGCAGAGTTCCTCATTGGGACATTTTTATAAATCTTGAATAGTTTTCAATTTTTTAGTTCAACATGAACCAAAAAAATCTTATAAAATATGTAATGCTGTAGGGTGTGATAATCAAGTAATTAAAGCACTGTAGCATATAATATCATGTGTATTTCACAACATAAGGCAGATTTACTAAATATTCATATCACCTCTGACAAATCAGTTATTTTTCTCATTTCCAGTAATAAACATATTAACCATGAACCATATTACACCAAGAGTCCAGAGACCTACCATGTCACCAAGGAATATAACATAACCAACCCCTTCTTTGCTTCCTTACTGACATAAATGCTGGTGTATTGGCACCCCCTTGCTTTAAAAAATCTACTATGTATATTTACTAATTCTTGGTAATAAATATTTTTGCATGTTGCTAAAGTTAATAAAGCTACTGTATGGATTCTCCGTCCTTCTCTGGTCAATATTATGTTTCTAAAATTTGAGGCCAATGTTTGCAGATAACTTATTTTCTACTTGTGCACAGTATTTAACTAAAGCCATTGTCACCACAAACATTGTCTTGGTTACTTTTCTATTGCTGTGACAAAACACCACAACCACGGCAACTTATAGAAGATAATGTATAATTTGAGGCTCATGGTCCCAGAAGGTTAGCCCATGACCATTATGGTGAGGCCTATAGCAGCAGTCAGGTAGAGAAGGTACTAGAGCAGTAGCTGAGAGTTTAAAGTTATAGCAACTATGAGCAGACAGAAATATCTACCTGGGAATAGTTTGAACTTTTGTAACCTCAAACCCACAACCACTGACATGCCTCCTCCAACAAGACCACACCTCCTAATCCTTACCAAACAGTCCTATCAACTGCAGACCAAGCAGTATATATTAGCCTATGGAGGACATTCCTATCCAAATAACAGGACATTTTTCTGTCACTAAAAGTTATTCATGAACATTCTCTTATAGAATTGCCCTAATCAGTCTTTATTTGTTTGTTTGTTTATAGTTTAAGACAAATTCCATTTTATGGGAGAGGAAGCTTTTTGAGATAAGACCTTTGTGCTGACCTTGAATTCACTAAGTAATAAAGGCTGCCTTAAACTCCTGATCCTCTGGTCTCTGTCTCCCAAATACTGATATTACAAGCAAGTGCCAGTATAGGTAGCTATTTATATAAGCTTTTCTCAAGAGTGTTTATCTAGGGGTGAACCTGCTAAATCTTAAGGTATTTTTATTTATATTCTGCAAAATCTAGATTCGGAGACAAAGGCTTGGGTACATGAGCTTATCTATAAGTTCAGTGAGAGAGCAGCAAGCAGAGTAGGGTGGGAAAAGAAAGAATGGTACTGAATGGTGGGTCAGTGAGTTACTAAAGAAAATAACTCTAATGCGAACATTAAAAAACTTGGAAATATTGCTGTAAGGGCTAGAAATCCAGACTGTTGATCTACTGCTCCCTCACACTCAATATTCAGGGGTTCTCTGAGGGAAACTAGCAAAATAAAAGACTCCTCCAGTTTACAAAACAGAGACTGACAAATCTTGGCTGACACTGACAAAACCATCTACACCAAGGTGAGTTGGTGAACACCTGAAGCTGAGGGCAAAGGTAATGGTAGAACACTGTCTTACAGAGCTGTGCATGTTTAAAACACCACATGCTATTGCCAAAGCTATTGGTTTCTATCTAAAACCTGACTCTATTGCTCAAAGCTACCACATACTTATGACACCAAACATCAAACATGGAGAAACAGAGCTGGGGCTCAACTAGAAACTTCACTCTTTCTGATCAGGATTCATAGTGTTAGGGAGATTCAAGTAAACATCAATATCACCCAGCTAGAAACCCACAGAGCTACAATGATGATTGGTCCAGGAGTGGCACAAATGTTATAAAAATATCCAGCCAGTTTTTGTTGAAGTGGAATCAATCGTGTATGAGACAGAACTGTTATATGGAGCCCATACCTGACATTGAAGATGAGATCAAGAACCTAGATAGGTCATAGGCCTTAGGGAAAAAACCTGCTATTGTTTTGTTAAATAAGCACAGCAATAAAACGATATATTGCTAGATTCATAAGTAACAGCCTCATCAGAATTCTTCAATTCTCATGAGAAAAATTTATTTCAGTAGGTGGTGATTAATACAGAGACCTGGGCACTGTTCAAATGGTGAGAGACTCTGTAGCACTCAGCCCTAAATGGCATGTCTTTAACAAACTCCTCCCCTCAAGGCTCAGGGTCCAATGCAGAGGAAGAGGGAGAAAGAAAGAAGTAATAATAGATAGCCATAGGAAACAGCATTGTTCAGGTACAACAGGGTTCATACACATATGAACTCATAAAGTCTGTGATAGCATGCCTAAGAACTGCACAAGCACAAGACAGAAAATATAAGCAGAGAGAGGAAAGTGGGTACATCATTCCACCTCTATCCAAGAGTCTATTTGTAGTTAACAGATGCTGGGGAAAGTAAAATCAGTTTTCTTTAGTGGAGTGACACTGGGTATACAGCCATACTCTGGGGCACATCTCATGCTCAAGAGTAGTTGCCAAGTCAATAAAGACTCCACATTTGCGTGTATGAGTGTGTGCTTTGTTTTGTTGTTATTGTTGTTATTGATGGTTTGGTTAGGTTTGGGGATTTAAGAGAGAGAAATACGCTAGGGACAATAAGTGGGAGAGGGTGGGGTGGCAAGCAGGGGGAGATGAGAGGCAACAGGGGATTGTTCTTGTTGTTTTTTGAGTTTTTTTTTTGAGGGGAAACTGGGAAAGGAGAAATAATTTGACATATAAATAAAGAAAATCTCTAATTAAAAAAAAGAAAGTCTCTAAGACAAGAGAAACAAAGAGAGAGAGAGAGAGAGAGAGAGAGAGAGAGAGAGAGAGAGAGAGAGAGAGAGAAATAAAATGAAGTTTAATGGGTAGCAAGGTTAGTGAGGGTCTGAGGAAGGGAAAAGAGTATGATCAAAATATGATGGAGGAGATCCAGTGGTGAGCTGCTCTTTACAGTAGGTTTGTCCATTTTAATTTCCATGGACAGGAAAATTGAAGGACACGGGCTCAACATTCCCAGTGCCAGACTTCCCAAGTTCTTCTCTTCTAACCAGGCATCATCAGTATTTTTAAACACAGTGTTCTATGTGTCTTGCTATCAGATGGATTACATTAACAGGATTCCCAATGTGAAGCTATCTCTATTCTCCTATGAGAAACATGACTTGCTAATGATGTTCTGGTTTTTTCTGGAAAACAAGTTTATAACCTGCAGTTAAATAAGCAATGTCTCTGCACTCACAAAGTAAGTTCTAAGATTGCCAAGGAGACAGAGCACTTTTATATAAACTTCTCAGACATTTGTATATCTGTTCATATCTATCTTCTATTTTAAATTGTTGTTTTATGTACTTTCATAATTTTACAAATAACATAATTTGAATACTAGATACAACCATAAAAGTGCAAAGAAGCTCTTAGTTTTAACAAAATCTAATTTGTCAAACATTTATGGATACTAATTTTGTATTTTATATGAGAAATCTCTTTCTACCTCAAGATTATAAAATGTTTCTATGTTAAACTTTTTATTTTCAACTTTTTTCTTTTTCAAATATAGATATTAATTTTTTTCTGGCATTTCTTGAGTATATTTTCTGGCATATTACAAAGAAGCCAGCTTTAGTTATTTTCTTATGAGTAATGTAGTTTCCAGCACCATCATTTGTTGATACTCACCCTTTTCCACTCATGTGCAAGGTCCATCCTGGACTGCATTCAGCTTCCTGCATAGTTAGGCTCTCTGCATGAACATCTCTTTCTTTTAATTACATGCCCTCATATCTAATGCTACCACCCTTTATCACACAGTTCCTTATGTTGTGGTGACAACCAACCATAAAATTATTTTTTTTGCTACTTCATAATGATAATTTTGCTACTATTATAAGTCATAATATAAATATTTGGATATGCGAGATAACTGATATGTGACTCCCATAAAAGGGTCATTCGATCACCAAAGGGAGTCCCAACCCACAGGTTAAAAACTGCTGTTTTAGGTAAAGTTTATCATATTTTCTTTCTTTTCCCTCTGGGTCACCTATGTCAGGACCTGAAAAGTGTTTTCTCTCCTAACTTCCAGGAAGTCTACTATGAGGGAGTGTTGAACTTTAATGATGTTTCTACTTCTAATCTGATAATCAGATGGCCTCCACTTCATTCATTCATAAGATGGATTATGTTTTTGCTTTCAATGTACCAATATTGTCTTTTTGAGGCAATACTTCTTCATGATATTCTACCTTTTTAGGCAATAAACTTACAGCAAGGAGTCAAATAACCAATATCTTATTTACAAAGTTATATCCCAATGTGGCTGGAGAAAGAAAGGGGTACAAACAAACGGCTACCGATATTATACAATATAGAAATCAGTATTCTAGAAAAGACATATATAAAACCACTTCTAGTTTCCAGGAAATAGTTGCCAATTAACTGAGATTACAAAAACGTGGCATTCTAAAATATTTGAATTACATGACATTATAAAAACAAAAACCAATGCATGTAACATGAGTGATCCCAAAGGCCAATAGAAGTGGGGAGTGCTCTCTCTCTCTCTCTCTTCTCTCTTCTCTCTATCCCCCCTCCACTCTCTCCTTTATCTTCTCTCTCTCTTCTCTCTCCTTTCTCTCTCTTCTCTCTCCTCTCTCTTCTTTCTAGTCTCTCTTCTCTCTCTTCTCTCTCTCTTCTCTCTATCCTCTCTCTCCTCTCTCTTCTCTCTATCCTCTCTCCTCTCTCTTCTCTCTATCCTCTCTCCTCTCTCTTCTCTCTATCCTCTCTCTCCTCTCTCTCCTCTCTCCTCTCTCTCCTCTCTCTCCTCTCTCTCCTCTCTCTCCTCTCTCTCCTCTCTCCCCTCTCTACTCTCTCTCCTCTCCTTTCTCTTCTCTCTATCATCTCTCTTCTCTCTCCTCTCTCTCCTCTCTCTTCTCTCTCCTCTCTCTCCTTTCTCTTCTCTCTCTCCTCTCTCCTCTCTCTCCTTTCTCTTCTCTCTCTTCTCTCTATCCTCTCTCTTCTCTCTCTCCTCTTTCTCTCTTCTCTCTCTCTCTTCTTTCTCCTCTCTCTTCTCTCTTTCTTCTCTCTCTCCTCTCTCTCCTCTTTCTCTTCTCTCTATCTCCCCTCCTCAGACTCTCCCTTCCTCACTCCCTTTCCCCCTTCCCTTTCATCTCTCACTCTCCCTTCTTCCTGCCTGCCTCCCTCCTGCCCTTTCTTCTGAGAGACAGGTTTTGGACAGTATCTCACTCTAGACTCGTGTGAAACTCACTGGTCAGAAGAGCATAACCTCACTTAATTCTCTGCCTCAGTCTCTAAAGTGCAAGTATTACAGGCACAACAACCACACATGCCCGAAACTGAGACTAGATTCAAAACTGGAGAGCAACAGTGCTGTGAAAACCCTTCATGAGTGAAGGAGAGAAGAGCAGGAAGCCAGCACGTGATGGACCCTGTGATGAAGGAAATTCTGAATTAGGATTTCTTAAGCTCCTTCTCTGGCTTCATACTTCTTAAAGGTCTTCTTTGGACAGTTTAAAATATATTTTACGGCATCTGTATAAGTAGTACTAAAGGGAATTTGTTGCATTAATTTCATGAAATCACTATAGAATAAAAACCTAGAGGGTAGTTATGCAGTCTTTTTTTTTAAGTACTCAGAAGCAGGGCATCAGGATCCATCAATATTTATAAACAAATGTATCCTCCTGGCATTAGCTATGAAATAAGTATCCCCCAGGCTGCTCTGGCTGTGGCAGATAAAACTGGCCTATCTTTCTGCTCTGTAGCCCAAGATTCTGGGACTGCATACAGAGTTTAAAGTGGGGCATGAGTTCACAGCAGAATGGAAGATGCTCAGACATGTAGCATGTCTTGTAATAGAACCTAGAGTGTTTCCAGCCAGGGGTGCACCACACACACACACACCACACACGGGAAAGCTTGAGAAGCTTGAGAAGCCACGAATGGATCAATAAGGTGTGTTTCACAGGGAAAGGCCTGCAAGAGCTGTGTGGAATCCAAAACGGATTTCAACCATAGCTTCCAGTTTCATTAAAACCAGTGAGGAACAGAGTGCCTTTTGGGGAAGGTCTCTGCCTCAGGGAGTTAAGATGCTGCCAGAAACAGATGCAGGAGGCTATCTGTGAAGGGATGTATAGCCAGTGGTCAGGTCACCCTGAAGTGTGCTGAAGGTTCTAGAAGAATCTGCTCTGGGAGTAAGGGTAAAGACAAACACAGAATTTCCTAGTCAGCATTCTCTGGAGAAACAGAACCAGCTGGATGTGTTAAGAAACCAGAACTGTTGTGAAATTTGGCTCAAACAGATATGGAGGTCAAGAGGCCCCACAACACATTCTCTGCAGGCCCAAGACCTAGGGAGTGTCCACGAAGAGAGTGACTCAGTCTAAGTTCAAAGACCCGGAAGTCAGAAGGACTGATACTATAACTTCCAATTAAGTCTAATGACCTGAGGACTGGGCCGACCCAGAGACCAATGCCATTCTGCTATCTGAGAAGGCAAGGATGGTAAGACAGACCTTCCAACTTGCTGATATGGATTAGATCTGGCTTCTGCATTGGAGCTGTAGACCACCAGCGAGGCAATGGCCAGTTCTTTTGGGAATTAATTAGATTCCCAAAGTTCTGATTTTATCAATTAATCAATCCATTGGTGAGTTGACACTTTTAAAAGACTATTTGGAGGTGGTTAAGTCTATGAGGTGAGCATATTTGGAGGAAGATCATAGGATCCTATTGGAAAGTATAATGTGTAATACTTTTCTCTCCCTCTCTTTTTGTCTCTGTCCTTTCTGGCCACCATGAGGTGAAGAGTTTTCCTAAATAATGTTTTGTCCTATAATATAGGACACTCTAAATGTTCTACCTTATCACACAGACATAGGAAAATGAAGCTAAGTGACCATGAACTCAATCCCCTGTCTATGGAAACGTCTCACTTTCACACACACACACACACACACACACACACACACACACACACACACACACACACAAACAAACAAACACACAAATGAAACTCTACCAGACATATGGGTATCTCTTACTTAACCCAGTCAAGTGGACACATGATAAATATCACATCAACCTAAAGTCCATGAACTGAGTGTCAAGTGCCTCTTCAAAAGACACTACAATGCAGCTAATCACGGCAGTTTTGGGGGCCTTGTCATTAGAAGAAACTATGGTTAGAGCTATTTGGGAGTTTAGTGGTGACTGTAGCTAGGAGGGTGAAAAGGCATGAGTGCCTTGGCTAACATGCCAAGCTAACCAAGAAGCAGAAAGAAGTAAGATGGATGAGGTGAGTAGACCTAGATGTGGTCTGCAGAGCAGCTTCCAAAAGCACTGTGCTAACCCTGATGTTACTGTATTGACCATTGGGCTACATCATTCCATCAAAAGTTTGCAATAGATCCTACCTGAGTTTGAATCCCATCTTTTCTCCCATGAGCAGGGTGGCTCAGGTTCATTACTGAACCCTTCCTCTCCTTGGTATTCTGACTTCTGAGATCCAAGCTCACACACATGTGTAGAGAGTATGCTGCAAAGCAAGTTATAGCCATTTCTCAGCAGGGCACTTAGCTAAGAAATGACATTTAAAGGCTTAATCTGCAAATGACAGCTCATGCTTGTCATAGCTGCTGGAGGAAGGAAGACAAGTGCTTGGCAGGCTTCTGGTGGGAGTGGGGGTGTTTGTGAAAACCATGAAAGATGAGGTGTGGCTTCTCATTTGGTCTAGAATCTAGAGGTTGGTTCTGTGGAACAAGACAATTGCTTTGCACTTTACCTTCCCTGGGTCCTGGCTTTCCCTATAAGAGAAATTAGCCACAACACTCTTGGTGCAGGATCAGCATTACTTACAACCTACTTCATTCTAAGTTCAGGTTTCTTGAGTGAATAGAAGTTCGTGATCTATCTACAGCCACCACTTTCTGATGTCTGTCTTAATAACTGGAAGTTCTGAGGTGGGCTGGATATAGTGACTTCTCCATGGCTTCATTCAGCCACCCTGTACCAACACAAAAATAAATATGTTCCAGCCTCGACACAAACTCTACACTGCTTGTGTTGGGGATTGTGAAGAACTGCTTAGTCTAAAGAGAGAGAGAGAAGAAACCTTGGGGCAACTGCCATTACTAGAACTGTTTAAATTGATTCATAGGGGACTCTTAATGAGAGCAGAAATTGAAATTACACTGGACTGAATTCAGAGCAGTGGATTTTTATTAAACAGCCAGAAGGAGTACATGATACTCTCAAGAATAAAGAAAAGGTATAAACCCTGCCCTTGAGGAGCTTAAAATCTGATTAATTTATCCATGCTAATGACAGAGCAAAGAAACCTGGGTATGCTAAAGAACCCCACTCAGGTAATCCTCAGAAAAGGATTGCCTGAAAGTCTGCATTGATTAAAGGCAAAATCTTAGGCTAAAGTCATTTATTATTTCATTATCAGAGTCATGTATGGCCATTGTAGAATCCATGAAAAATTGGCAGAGATAGATAGATAGATAGATAGATATAGAGAGAGAGAGAGAGAGAGAGAGAGAGAGAGAGAGAGAGAGAGAGAGAATGGATAAACTCGTTACCCAGATACAGTCATGATTACTTTTGTGGTGAAGATGTCATGACAATGTTTTCTAGGAGTCTATATGTGCTTATATGTACCTGTTTACAATTCTCCTGCCCATGCCCATCACTTCATGTATTAGAAGGTTTTTTTTTTTTTAGAAGATAGGTAATCCTATGTAGTGTGTTTAACAGTTAACTCACATTTCTTTATAAAATATCATATCAGAGCCAGCAAGGTGGTTAGTGGGGAGAGCGGTTACCTGACCATCCACATTCAGTCCCTAGACCTTACACACAGCCCTATGAGGTGGCACATATCTGTCATCTCCACCCTACCACAGGGAGACAGAAGGCAGGAGCTTATGGGACACTCACTTAGCCTGGAGTATGCAGCATGGGAGAAAAAAAACAAAGAGGGGCATTGCTGTGACCGGCAAGGTTTAGGGCCTCACTTAACCAGAGCAACAGGGAATGGAACCACAGACTCACAGAACCTGGATGAGGTGGGCTATGTGCTAGTGGTGACAACCAACAGCAGTAGCGAAAGTCATTTGCCTTTAGTTTATACATGTGAATGGAGGATGTGGGTCCATCGTAGAGAGCTGAACAAAGTGGAAGGCTTATCTAACCTCAATCCAGGGTTTTTAGTAGGGAGAAATCCCAGGCTGTAAATATGCCAGAGGGAACGATGGTTGATGTTTTCTGCACACACTGTCCACAGGGATGCACACAGACCAGAGGAAGGTTTTGCCATCCTCATGGATCTGAGGCCACAGTATCCTTCACATGGCTATGTGCTTGTCAACAACATACATCCACTCAGCCTTCATCTGTCCCTTACACACTCCCTGAGGGCTTCCCCTTCTCTCCACAGGACTCCACCTCTCTGAGGTGAAAGGAGAGAACAAGCTCCTAAATGTTGTCATATGAAGTCCCCATGCACCCTGTGCACACGCACTTCTATACAAATGATAGCTTTTAAATAATAATGCACTATCAGCCTTTTTCTACCCAACTGCCTTGAAATTGAATATTTGGATTGCTTTAGAACTTTGTGGCCATAAACATCATTCCAACATTCTTTTTTTTTAGATTTATTTGTTTATTTATTTATTTATTTAATGTGTATGAGTACACCATTGTTCTTCAGACACACCAGAAGAGGGTACCAGATCCATTACAGATGGTTGTGTGCTACCATGTGGTTGCTGGGAATTGAACTCAGGACCTCTGGAAGAGCAGTTGGTGCTCTTAACTGCTGAGCCATCTCTCCAGTCCATCCAACATTCTTAAAATTAAATCTATGTGTAGCAATTCTTTCCTTGAAATGCATTCTTTTATGTGGAATTAAACGTTCTGCTAAACAGTGCCACCCTGAATTTCAGAAAGGTTATCTCAACATAGATTAAAAATGCTGGCCATCATATGTAGATGATGGAGTGTTAATTTTTCAGCATCTGTCCATTTAACTGATGACAGGCCATGCCCCACTATTTTAACTGAATCTCTTTGATTATTAAATGTAGAAGATTTTGAAAACAATTGTCAAAAGCTTTTCTTCAACATGAAATGCCTATTTTATATAGGTTAGTAACACTCCTAGTTTTAAAAGAAAAAAATCCTTTGAGCATCTACCCTTTTCTGTATTTGATATACATACTGAGACGCATTAATGACTAAACAGTCCTACCCTAGGACTACAGAGATGGCTCAGTGAGTGGAGGGCTTCCTGTGAAAGAGTGAGGACCAGGGTTTGTCCATGAGATTCTATAACCCCACTGCAATGGGGCAGAGACAGGTAGAACCCCAGAACTCACATGGCAAAGCTTTACATTTCACAAAGGGACTCTGTCTGTAAAGAAAAAAAAATAAAGTGGATTTTTGATTGAGACAAAAGCCGACACCATCCTCTGGCCTCAACATATATACACAAAGATGGGTGATTCCAGATATAAGTGAGTGCACCTGCGTGCATGCGCGCGCACGCACGCACACACACACACACACACACACACACACACATCAAATATACACTCATATCACACACAGAGACAGGGAGGGAGAGGGACAGGGGCAGGAAGAAGGACAGAAGAGGGAGCCCTGGCTCTCTGATCCTGGCTTTGAGCTACAGACTATGTTTTAGACTTTTCATCGTATTTTCTTTTTCTCTCTTCAAAAACAGATGGCTATGTTCCCAAGCAATAAATTTATAGCACCAGAGTGTGACAGTATCCAAGCTCAAGCTTGACTTGGACTGTAAGACCATGTGGTAGAATGCCTTGATCACACACACACAAAGAACCAGAAGAGATCTAGAGAGAGGGGGGAACTTGTCCAGGTTCACATAAAGTTTGTAACGGAAACAAATCCCAATGGGAAGGCAGGATCAAATCAAACAACTGAGGATGAAATAGCTTCTCTCACTAGGTGGTTCTATTTAATGTTTATCTCTGTATTATTCAAATATTAGCCACCATTTGCCCTATCTCTCTGCACACCAAGCACTGTATGCCTAAATTCCTTTGGCTGGTTCAGTAGATACTCCTCAAGTATTACCTGTTAAATGTCAGGCAAACCAGAGCTTTAGATGACTTGAACACTATGACAAGGGACCACTGCCAAAGAACTTTCCCATTTAGAAGTCAACGCAGCCCTGTCTTGGGGGAGGGTAAAATCTAGCTCTCAAAGAACCACCACGGGACCGAGTTGAAAAGCAAGCATGGTGCACACACATTTGAGAGTAGACACTGTCAGCACTGATGAGCATCCGTGTTCTCAGAGCCTGAAAGAAGAGCCCAGCACAACATAGCACAGCCACCTAAATGGATGCCAACCTCATCTAGCGGTTAAACTCACGGAGGGTTGTCTGACTTACCTCAGAATCAATACTGCGCCACAGAAAAAGAGAAGCCTAGTGCTCCCATCCAAACCTGAACCAAAGCTGAATGTGATCTTTGGATGACACTCCTGTGAATGAATTGCATGGAAAACACCTAAGTCATTTTCTAGTAGTGTTATCTTCATCCTCAATCTTTTGATTCAGGGTTCAAGTTAATTCATTTCAGATTCAAATAGAAACCCTGCTCACAGCTTTGGTCCCCGGGCCTTGTCGTCCAGCTGAGTCTGCTCAATGTAAGATGTCTTAGCCAGGATCCAATGGAGAATATCTCTCCTCTAGGTATTGCTAGGTGATCCATAATTATACAATTAATACAAAAGGTTTAAGAAAACATAACCCTGAAGGGGCCTGATGTTAACATATAAGAAATTCTCAAAATCCCCTAAACATTTTATTTTGATAAACAGTCTTTAATTAAATGTCTCTAATTTGAAGTCATCTTGCTGGTTTCCTAGGTCTCCAAGGATTTGGAAGTTATTTTCTTGTTGTTATTGTTAAGCATCGTGAATTAGCCCCCTGGTGAAGAGTTTTTCAGACACACAGACCTCTCTACACTTCTCGCCATCTAATCCATACTAAGACAAGCTAGGGAATAGGTCTGTGTATTTTTTCCATGAAGACTTAGTTGCTTCCAAATAGGCTAGATCTAACTACAGGCTTTGAGTTGACCAAAGTGTATAATCAAATGAACAATGGAGCCATTAAAAAAAAGCCACAGAGTGGAGAAATCCAAGTACCTTGGAGCTACTAGGTGTGAATCCAGATCTCTGCCCAGGGAAAGAGGTGTCCCCTAGTGTGGAAATGGGGTATTGTAAAAATACAAATGTTCAAGTTCATAGTATTCAAGTGCCAACTAGCAGCAAATGTGGCTTAAACGTTTATCTGTTGTGTTCGTAAGTGCATGTGAGAGCATGTGACACTATTGGAGTTTCAAAGTCACAGGACAACTGTGGGAGTCAGTTTTGTCCTTCTACTATGAGAATTATCAGATTAAACTCAGATCATCAGGCTTGGCAAAAACACCATTACTATCTGAGCCACCTTGCTTTCCCCTAGTTTGTTCCTTCCTTCCTTTCTTTCTTCCTTCCTTCCTTTCTTTCTCTCTTTCTTTCTTTCTTCCTTCCTTTCTTCCTTTCTCTCCTTCTTTCTTTCTTTCTTTCATTTTTCTTCCCTTCCTTTTTAAAAAAAGATAATTAAACTCAACCATCACAAATCACTCTGAACACCACCCAGATTCCACGGCTGTGGTCAACTGCCTGCCAGTTTTTGTGTATTCTCTGATATTAGATCCTCCCCCAACCCCAGACCTTGCTGGAGTCTATGACACTTTCTTAATACGTATCTTTGACAATTAGACAACATATTTCTGTTTGTAGTGTCTGTCATTCATCCAGCATTTTCTCCCAAAGACAAAACCCTAAATTTTCTCTCACGACATTAGCTGTGTTCTCTATGAGCAGTTCTTTTACCACAGTATTTCACTCTCCTATCTTTTAGACAAAAGGGCTTTTCTTCAAGGAAATCTTTTGGGTAATAAGTGAGATGACAAAGTTATCAAATTTTATATGAACATATATTTAATTTACATATAATTATATAGATATATATTATCCTTGAAACTGCAAAATAGACATGATCAGGAACATCCTCCTCTTCAGGAAATTTAGATGCCATTTATTCCTAACAAAACTGCTTTGAGCTGCCTCTTGTTTTCCATAATTGATAGGCTTGCTCTTTAGCATGGATTTGAGCCTGAGCACAAAGGTCAAAGCCAGAAGCGTGTGAAATGTGTAAATCTTAAGGCAGAAATCCCTTCTCCCATTACTTATTTATCTAATGGTCCAATGAAGGATTGCAATCTTGTGTGCTGTCTGTCTTCTTTGTAAGATGCACACACTCGCCCCATGTCATGCCTTATTAACCTTTTCTGTTTATTTCTACTTCCCCGTGACTCCTTCTTATGCTCACCAGTTAATCACAAATATATGAAGAGATTTCTTTTTAATCTAGCAGTCTTCATTGCTTTGAGGCTCCATCAGGAGACTGTCCAATGACACTCCTGGCCAGGCAAACCAAGACACCAGCAGTTAACTGTGCTTCTAAGGTAGGGGATGTGAAAGCAAATTAGCTGTCTAAAAATAAACACTCAAATTAAGGCTAATCTAATGGAGCTCGGACTTTTCTCATCACCAGCTCATTTACACTTAATGACACAGACTGACCGTGGCATAGGTGAGTCTCATCATGTCCCCTGAAGTGTGTTTTAAAAATGGCTATTCCCCCACTTCCTTTAAGGATGGATAAATGGACATTAATACAACAGAGCAAGAACTCTTTTTGTACAGTTCTATGTTAATGTATTTCCAGTATTGGTCAGAGAAACATGAAATGGTCAGTGTTGAACATGGAATCATAGTGACTCCATCTTGCCCAGTTTACTCCGAATTCTGGGAGCCAGACTAAACCTATAAAGAATAAGAAAATGACACCAAAATCATCCTTACCAAAACTCAGTCCATGTTGACTTTACTTGGAAGATAGTCTCTTTTAGCAGCCTAATCTATAGAAACTTCTTCCTCTTTAGATGCTTGGTGTGGTTCCTCTTAATGTTCATAGAAAGCCTCGTGAGTTGTGATCACAGTCTTATGTTACTCTCTCAAACAAGACAAGCCCCTCAGTATTAGTCAGTGTTCTCTCTAATAACAACAGAACCGAGGTAATGAGTGCATATGTCTAAAGGGGATTTAATAATTTACTAGCTGCTTACAGGATATGGTCTCAAGAGTCCAACCACGGCTTGTCTCACAATAGACATTCTGAGATTCAGTCAATTGGGCTGGCTATCCTCAGAGGCCCAAGTTGGCCTTTAGAGTACTGAATCATTCCTGGAGAAATGCTGGTCTTCTGTCTGCATTGGAAGCCTGAAGAATCTGATTCTAATGTCAGTTAAGGATGCTCTAGCAACAGGACCAATGGTCTTGCCATCAAGAGCAGGAGGCTGAGCAGGCGAAAACATACATGTCATAAATCTATACAACAAACAAAACAGAAAGGCATACAGTGAGAATATACAATTCTAAAATTCATAGTAATTACTATTAGCATTACTCATGCCTTTTGAGTAGGGACACCTGTGTATACAACTGTAGTGAGCAAATGGAGTCCTGAGCAAATGTGTGTTGTTGACAGGGGCAGGACCATGTCAAGGACCCCAAGGATTTAAACCTATGGCACTGAAAAAAACCTTCCTGGGAGAGGCTTGGAGGGATGGCAAAGCCTTCCACTGGTGTGAACAAATATTGAGAGTGTGTCCAGAAAATGTCTATCATGGCTCTCTGCCCTGGGATGCTTACAAAACGAAGACAGCTCACCTGCAGAGACTACTCCTACTGAGATGATCTAAACCTGCCTCCTTCAG
The DNA here is from genome assembly GCF_008632895.1 of Mastomys coucha. Lineage (NCBI taxonomy): Eukaryota > Metazoa > Chordata > Mammalia > Rodentia > Muridae > Mastomys > Mastomys coucha. The sequence goes on along the minus strand of NW_022196911.1, from coordinate 5,066,648 downwards.
CTGTATATAATAACACGGACTCCTTGCTTATCTGTATGTGATAACCTCACCTCTCGTTCAGGGGCATGCAATAAACCCATCTCCCTGTGCAACTCTATATAATAAACATGCTGAATCCCCAGGTATTTGCCCTGCCTGTCTGAAAGCCCAGATCACCTAATCCTGCCATTTCTGTGTCTGCTTCTCTGTCCTTCCTTCATCTCTTAGCTACCCAAATCAAGTCAGTCCTTGGGGCCGTGTAGAACAGGGCACACAATTAAACCTGGCTCCAGTGATGTTAGATCATCACTGTTGGTTGTATGGTTTGAATTCATGTGCTATTTAACACTAACTGCTTTATAAATTTGATTCATGTAGCTATGATATCTGCCACTTAATGACATCCTCCCCCCCCCTTAGCTTTATTATGTACACCTTTCCAGGTCATGGAAGAATTTTCCACAACCAAGAAGACAGTATAGTTTTTAGTCTACCAAAACTTTCTTTAAATGTGAATATTTCCCATAGAAGTATGCGTGATTTCATATCTGCTTAAACCCTAAACTTTACCTTCACACTTTAGAAAACAAGTCAAATGAGTTACTACACCCCCCTCCATACACACACACACACACACACACACACATACATTTTTTTTTTTACTTTCCCTCTCCTTATATTTACTATTTCATAAAAATCTCTATTTTTCTAATTTCATTTAGAAAATTAGGTAAACCCACTGTATTTGAGTCCCTTCTGATACCAGACTGGTAAAACTGTAGAGGTTTATGTCATAGGGTCCCACCACAGAACAGCCTGGCTAGGTTCATTGCCTAACTTACCTTGGTATCTCCTAAAATCATCTTTATGAAGGCCTACAATGGAATCGAAGCTTTAAAGAAAGGCAGCTGTTCAATTCAAAAGTAATAAAAGGTCAATCTGTTTCACATCTGTCTGCTTTTTTGGGGGGGAATAAACACGGGGGAGAAAAGTATCATTTCTCTCCCCTTCTTTCTGTTTTCTTCTCTCTTGTGCATGCTGCCATGAAGTCTTAGTTGCTAAAATCCCAGCAAATAGGTTTTTCGCTAAGTCTATACGTTTTCAATGTTGATAGGAAAGTGCCTGTTGATGGTGGGCGGTGCAGAGGCTACCTCTGAACTCATCTCATGGGCAGGACCACAGCTGCTGCCTTAGAATTGGCTCAATATATCCTGTCCATTTGGGAGGATGTTATGGACTTGGCTCGTTTGTCTGTGGTAACAGGTTTTTTTCTTTCTCTTTCGGTTTTTGTTTTTTTTTGTTTGTTTGTTTTTTTGTTTTTTTTTTTTCATTATTGAGAAAGGAGGAGAGGGAGTGGAGATGACAGAAAAGAAGCAAAAGGAAAAAAATAATAATTTGAAATCATCACAGGATCCAGCCGTCCACCCTTGGCGTTGTTTCTGGCTTCTAGGAGTGGCTTTGGTGGTGTGAATGTATGTAAGTTTCCTGCTTCCTAAGCTACATAGTTTCTGAATGGAGAATTGGTTTTTAAGCAGGGGTCCAAAACCAGCTCCCAGCTCCTTTTACCTCAGTCAAACGACCCAATTTAATCAAGATTTGCTCAAATGTTCTTGTTCATTAAAAGGTTACATACAGCATCATTTATTTTTGCTCTGCATGAAAAAAAAAAACATGAACCCACATCACTAAAAGTGAAGATACACTCAGTCCACTGACTCAGCCTGAAACCCATGTTTTTGAAGTAGAGGTTGAATTAGTCAAAGATTTACATATTCTATCATAAGTGGAACTGTGACAAGAAAAACTCTATCAGATGCGTGATGAGCTTGAATTAAGGAGCAATGGATGTTTTTATTTACACTGTTCCTCAATGTTGCTATCAACCCTCATTCTGTAGTGCATGTTTGTAGCAATGATAAATCAAATAGTTACCAGTTTTAGTGACTTTCACATGGGCAACACCCAGATCTTAGCTATGGTGGTCCATCTTTTGGGATACACATGGAATGGATATTAGAATTTATACTTTGCAGAAAGTCTGTGTATTTCCTAAGAACTATTCAAACTCCAAGAGAATTCTTCTACAGTCTTCATTGGAGAATTAGTTCTATTAGAGCATTTCCAAGTCTACACATGAGGTATTGCACAGAAGGCAATTGCTTCTTCATTCAGGTCAATTTTTCTCTATCTGTAAATGTTGGAGACTCCACAGCTTAACTTCCAAAAAATATCTTGTTTCTCTCCACACTTATTTATGCCACAATGCTCTTACCTAGTAAATGGTGTTGTCCTTCAATACCATCTGGTGAGCTGGAGCGATGCTCAGTGATTAGGTGTATACACTTCCAGGGGACTACAGTTAACTTCTCAGCACCCATCCAGGAAGCTCACAACTGCCTGTAACTCTTCCTCCAGATGACCTATTGTTTCTGGCCTACTTGGGCATCTGCATATACATATGCACCTACACACACACACACAAACACACACACACATCATGTGTACATGACATTCAGATTTAATTTAAAATAACACAAACAGATCTTTAAAATACAATCTATACATTAGCATATCAGTTTTCTGGGATGCTGTGTCAATCTCACACAAACTTGTTAGCTTAAAACCACAGAAAGTTCTTTTATCATATCTCCAAGTCCATGTCACTGGTCTTAACAACAGGTACTTCTTATGACGACTGGTATACAGAATCCTTTAGTCTCTTCTAGAAAATTCATGCTGTGGCAGAAGCAAAATTGGACACAGTTGACTTCAGAAACTGATATGCCTTTGGGTATCTACTTTCAAACTTCAAATTTTCTGAGTTCTTTCTTTATACTGTTCTCAAACCTCAACCTCTTTTTCTGAAAACCTCCCGACGAGACCTTAATTTCTTAAAATGTAAGAAACTTACCTGAGGACAGCAGACTCAAGTATATAATTTGTGAGGCCATGAGCAAAATGAATTGGCAGGGCCCGTGTTAAAATGACTAAGAATGCTGCCATAGGAGTGCCTAAGAAGAGAAAACCTCAATTGAGGAATCACGTTCATTACATTGGCCTGTCTGCTTACATGTGGGGCATTTTTGTATTGTTAATTGATAGAGGAGGGTTCAGAACACTGTGGGTTGTGCTGTTCCTGAGCTGTATAAGAAATCTATGTTAGCAAGCTAGTACACATACCAGCTTATGCATTACTCTATGGCCTCTACTTCAGTTCCTATTTCCAGATTTTAGTCTTGGTTTCCCTTGATAATGGACTATAGTCTGAAAGTTAAAATAAACCCCTTCCTCCTTCTATGGTTCTTGGTTAGGGTTTTCTTACAGCAACAGAAAAGTAACGAGAGCGTTGGTTGCTACCAGAAGTGAAGTGTGAACACCACTTACATCTACTTACCACTTACATAGATATAAATCCACTGGATCTTGAGAAAATTCACCAGAATAAATGTCTGAGACAGTGATGAGCATTAAGATGATTTCTAGTGGCCTTTTAAAAAACGAATTTAAAAATAATTATATGCTCACAAGATCTTGCAAAATAAAGCAGAGAGGTCTTCCTGTAAGCTTCACCTTCTATTTATTTTTAATAGCATATTTTCTTAAAGAATCACAAGTTAAGGGGGTAGTAATTGTTCTTGTTGAGTTCTAGCATGTGACAACAGGTGAGCCAATTCTAGTTCACATAACATACTGGGCTTGAGAGGGTGCCCTTGATTGATGGGCTGTGATGTCCTTTCTTTGTGTTTCAAGAGTATTCTGATCTCACATTATTAAAGCATATGTCAGAAAACATCACCCTTTCTTGCTTGCTTTTCTCTCTTCACTAATACATTAACAGTAAAAGGTAAGGAAATGTTTATTTGCTTTAAAACAGTCCCAAGACCTTAACAAGTATAACAAACATGGTAGACATCCAATAAAAAAAATATGCACATATATGCTGTGTGAAAGTATAACTTGTTTCGTTACAAAGAAATGCCTGGCAAAATCAGTTTAAGGAAAGGAAGACTAATTATTGCTCCTCATTTGAGAGTAAAGTCCATCGCTGGGATATGGAGGTGGTATTATAGCATCAGGACTTTGAGATAGCTGGGCCGTTACATTCCCTGTTAGGAGGCAAGAATGATGGATGGATGTGGTCAGTTCATGTTTTCCCTTTGTATTTAGCTCTGAACTCTACCCCATGGAGTGATGCTACTATGTTTGTGGTATGCCTTCCTACTTCAGAACACCTAATCTAGACCATATCTTACCATCAAGCCCAGAGATTTGTTTCCATGGTGATTTTAAATCCCATCAAGTTGACAATCAAGATTGACCCTAACACAAATAAACAGACACCTCAGTAAGATGATTGGGCAGCTAGGGGATGATACAATTTACCTCCATTTAGTAACAACTCTGTTTAATGGCAGCCCAGATTTGGAGGCATTCTTTATGTGTGGTCTGCTAGGTTAAATGAGATTTATATTAGCAGCTTTTATTTCACAAATGAAAAGTAGGGCATAACAGGAATCTGGATGAAGCAGAAAGCATTATTTTGTAAGTATGGGATTGTATGATCTCATATTGTATGTTAAGTATGGGGTTGTATGATTTTTGAAGTCTGCAGTAATGGGGGTGGTGACATGACTCATCAGATGGAGGTGCTTGCCACCAATCCTCACAACCCTAGTTCAATTGCAAGGACCCAAGTGGTGATCGAAGCAAAGGAACTCCTCTGATCTCTACATGCATGCTTCCCCCCACACAAACACACGTGCAATAAATATGATGCAAGAGAAGTCTAAAGAAAGGATGTTTGGTTCAGATTGGGGGAAACATTCTTTTTTTAAAACATCTATAATTCTTCTTCTAGTGGCTTAAAAATTATTAAAATCCAATAATAAAAAGCCCATTTTCGAGGCTGGTAAACTAATGAAATAGCTGGGGAGGAAAGGATATTGCTTGTTATGAAGTAGGTTAACTTCCCTTTCTTGTAAAAAATGTCAGAAGTGCTATTTTTATTTATTCTCAAGGTGAATTTATAATTCTTATCTACTTATCATCCCAAGTAGACCCGTCATCTCACTTTGAACAAGGCCCAGGAGATCAATATCAGAGTGAGCTCCGACCCCAATGAAACCTAGAGAACCATTCACAGCAAAGAAAAATCACAATTGCAGTCGCTAGCAGGCGTTGCCTGGGCCTTTTGTCTCCAGGTCAGAGCAGTTTTGGATAATCATGTAACTATCCTTATATGACTCTGAGCAGAGCAAATCTGGGTTTTAAAAATTGATTGTTGCTTTGACTTTTTTAGAACTATTCATTTGGAAAAGCCAGAACAAGACCCTGTAGTTAGAAACTTAAGCGAATCAGACAATTGGATAAATACACACACAAAGAACAGGACCCACTGGGAACTAAAACGGCTACATTTTGTAACACTATAATTTATAACTTGCATAGCTACAAAAGGGACAGAGATTCTAAATTATCCTCCTTTTTTTTTTCCTGTTTTAAACCATAGTACATAAGTCATGTCTTCACAGAGAAGCTAGCAAAATACTGATGTTATTTCTTCCTCTCTAAAGAAAGACTCTGAAAAGATTGCCTGTGACCTGCTGCCCCTCACACTGATTCGGGTATTGTCAGCTGCTTGGTTAAGGGCTCTTGCCACTCCCAGCCACTCATGGTCCTTCATTTCAGGCTGTATGATCAGCATGATGTTTTTGTGGGAACCAAGCCACCCTATTGCTGATTGCAGAGCCCCTGAACCACCCTCTGCTCTTGCAGCCTCCCAGTTAATGACAGCTATGCTGAGCTTCCCAGACTGCCCCAAAGTGTCCTTGAAGGGTTCTGTTGGTGGCTGCTTTCCAGCCTCACTGCCGGTGTGGGCAGACTTGCCAATTGCCTTATTCGCTGATGGCTGACCATGTGTTTGCCTCACCTCTGCCTTGTCCTCTTGTGGAGGTTTGGATTGGTGAGTACAAAGTATTCTGGCTTCACTGGGCTGGGTTTCAGTGGGTGGTTTGGAGATCTGTTGGACAAAAGTTTCCTTCAGAAACAAAGTAACAAATGCAGGTTAGCTCTTCAAGTCAGTCTGTCAAAGGCCAGCTTGTAACCATCCTGGCAGGAATGAACATACTGGAAAAAGACATCCATGCCCTCTCTGGCAAGGAGACTAGGAAAACAATCGTTCCCTTAAAAAAAAAAAACAAAAAA
>NW_022196911.1:5058407-5060130 GCF_008632895.1 Mastomys coucha | reverse complement strand
GAGAGAGAGAGAGAGAGAGAGAGAGAGAGAGAGAGCGCAGAGACTAGGAGCTCAGTAAAAGCCACAGTAATTGCTTGAGGGTGGAAAAGAGATTTCTCTGTGTTCTAACAAATTTTCAGATTATTGGGTAGGAGAGGAGACTGAAGCAGAGACAATGATGGGTCAGTAATTCCGGGGCTGTTTAACTATGCATACCTTTGCTCCTCTTCCCCCTTGTAAAATTAAACCTCTCCAACACAGACTGGCACGGCATGGTTGGACAGCAACATGAACCTCTGTTCCTCTCCACAACATGATCACATTGAATAAATCTCCTTTTCTGTCTCCTTTTGCTATTAGTTATGTCTTTAATTGGTATCCAAGCCTGGGTGATTAGGGTTGTCAGTGCCCAGGCTCTGACCCTAACAGTGCTGATGATAAAGTGGTAAACCTGAAATACTACAGACTGTGAGATGGAAACAAAAACCTACGTAGGATGTGGATATAAATGAATTTCAAGCTATGTCTGATAGGTTTGGGGTCAAAGTATAGCCACTAATGGCATTCAGGTGAGAAAGCCTAGGAAGGTGTGGGGCTAAGCTTTCAACCTACAATTCTAAATGGCCACCCATGTAGGTTCTATGCAAAAGTCTAGTACTTTTGAGACCATACAGCAATTGCCATCAGCTGAAGAAAATAAGGGCTCTCGACTCTTAATAGGAATTACTCTGAAATACCAAAAGCTAAGCCAGGACAGGAAAATGAGTTTTTGATAGACCAATTCTGTATCTGCTAGGAGAGGGTTCTGGGACCTTAAAGTGTAGCAGCAGCTTGGTGAGAGGCCCATCCCTACCTCATGCCTACTAGAAAGAAAGTGCATTCCACTCCAGCAGGACCACTTCCTCAGTGGAGCCGTCTTTCTGCACAAGATTCTATTTTCCTGACCCTCAACATGACTTGAATCAGTTGTTATAATGTAGATTCAAAGGGCCTCTTGTGGGACTTCACCAAATCACAACCCTATAATCAAGAGGATGACCAATCAGCTGACAGATGTGGATAGAAATGGTGATATTGGCCTATATCATGTGAAGATAGGACCTGTCAGTCATCTAGATATTGTACATTACACCGGAAAAATTCACAGACCACCACAGCTTGTAGGAACCCAAATGAATAGAGAACACAGGCAAGAGGAAAGGGTCCATTTCTTTATTTCTTTTTTTGGTGAGCATATTGAAAGGTTTGTGGAATATATCTATGTTTTCCTATGTGTCAATATTTGCATTGAGTGGGCAGAGACCCAGCTCCATTTATACCTTTACCCACAATATCCTGAGGGGTTCTCTTGGTTTTTTAGGGACCTAGTCCCAGGCCAAACAAAGATGAGTGACTTAGATATTGAAAAGAATTTCAGAGCAGGAAGTAAGAAGCAAACTCAGAAATTTTATTAGAAACCTAGTATCTCCCAGAAGTGTAAGGGTTCAGGAGAAATGGGAGGGTGATCAGAAGTAAAAAGCCAGAGGCATGACTGTGGGCTCCTTTCAGCAAAAGTTGTTGACAGTAAAACAACCAAGTGTGAATATGGATTCTACCAAACGATAGTCAAGATTGATTATCTTGCCATTGACCATATATAACATTTTGGTGTTGAGCAAGGCACATAAAGGTTGCTGAGTTTCCGGAGGAACCGCCAAACTGATTTCCAGAGTGGTTGTACCAGTTTGCAATCCCACCAGCAATG
>NW_022196911.1:5038111-5056108 GCF_008632895.1 Mastomys coucha | reverse complement strand
GAAACTGGGAAGGGAGAAATTTACATGTAAATAAAGAAAATATCTAATAAAAAAAAAGAAAAAAAAAGGTTGCTCAGAACACCTGACTTGAATCAATTTTCTTCACTCCTCTTTTGATGAGTGCAATTATAAGGTAGATGGCTTTGGGAGAGTTCTTGGGTGAAATTACAATATGGCAAGGTAAGAACAGAAGGTACTAGGGTTGCACAGCAGAGGGTGAGGGGTAGGGGTAGGTGTTACCTAACCCTTTTCTGCAAATAAAAATGTGTTTTCTGGTAAGAATTCTAGAAATGTTTAGGTTCATAGCTGGAAAAGCAAAGCTGTTGAGTGTTATCTGTGCTAGAATCCTCACTTTTCTGCTGGAGAGAGACCAGGTGTCAGCCAGGTCCTAGGAAGAGGGACTTCTAATCATTTCTCTTGTCCCCATAATTTTTCCCATTTTTATAGTCTGCCTACACTCCTCCCTCTGAGATCTTGATTCCTCAACTTTTACGGTTTACTAAGACCAGGTGTCCTATTTTCTGTAACCCTTACCACGCTGGACAGGGATGTAGACCTTAACTACTCGGAGATGGAACATTACAACCTTCCTGTAATCAAGACGACACAATAAGCAAGAGACTGGAGGTCAGAGGGGCATCGTTTGAAAGCTATTTGAAGGAGAGACTGGCATCACTCAAGATATCAACCCACACACACAATAAAGCATACCACACATTGATCCAACTAAGATTAGCATCAGAGAGAGCAGGGCCTCTTTATCAGGAGATACCTGACAACCAGAAAGACAGAACGTGTCAGAGCTTCATTTTGGGAGCATAAATCTTGGAATACTGAGGACATGCTGCCTTGGTTACCCAGTATGTATTATACACACCACCTAAATCATCCTACAGATTCCACTTGAGCTCATCAGATCATGCAAGATAGATGTCTCCAGCTTAACTCCTTTATTTTGTTGGTTTTTCTTTTAGACAGGGCCTTCCTATATAGCACTGGCTGACCTGGAACTTGCTATACAGATAGGTGGGCCTCAACTCATAGAGGTTGCCTGCCTCATTTATCCATCTGTAGCTATAAAGGGCATACCATCGAGATGTAGTTAAATCCATATGGACTCAGATGAGAGAGCTTTGTTCTAGAAAATAACCTTTGAGTTCCCTCATTCATGGTGCCGAAGGCCTTTCCTCATCCTGAGAGGTGTCAACAATGTCAAGGAACCATCAGAGCAAGCTCTAATCATCACCTCTTCCCTTAATGTGCCTGCCTTGGTGCTAGGCTATGGGAAGGAAGGCAGTAGGTTGGGTTTTCTTCTGTGTCATCAGAGAGGCAGAATAGATGTCCTGAAAGACTTGGCCATAATTAACTTTGCTTTCAGTCAGTGTCTTGCCTCTTTAGATTGTGTTTAATCTAATCCACCGAAAGGTAGGCTTTGCTAAGAGGTACTAGCCACTGAGGTGAGGACACTGTAAGTGTCAGGATTTGTGTTAGCTTAGTAGGAACTGTCATGTGTTATTTATATATATACATATATACATAATGTATACATATATAATATATACATATACATAGATAACATGTAATATATAGTATGTAATAAATAAAACATGTAACTTATAATACATAATATATAATGCATGATATAAATAAATATAAACGTTTATATTTATAGCTGCAGCAAATGCATGTATGAAGGTTTCAAATTAGCATTTGTTTTACTCCCCTGGTGACAGTGCCTCACCTTGGGTTCTCGTGGAGAAGTACTGTGCTTGACAGATCTGAAACCTAAGCTTTTTAAAAGTAAAACCCAGTTATATTATCTTCATCCATCTCTTCCATGCTACCCTTTCCATGCCCACCCCTCCCTACCTTTCATACCTATGCCCTCCTCTTACTTAACCTGCACAGAAACAAAGAAACACACTCTGCAGAGTCCATTCACTGTTAACCTGGATGCACATGTTCCTAGGGCTGGCCACTTGGTTTTGGATAACCAGTCAGGAGACTCACCCCTGGGGAGAACTAATTCTCCCTCTCCGTGGCTGTTATTTGCTCTTGGCTCTTCATTCAGGGTTGGGGTTCCTTGAAATTTTCCTCATTCACATTGGGACTTCAACTGTTGTTGGAATTGCTCGAGTGCTGTTGAGAGTTATTATTTATTGTCCTTCTATATCATGATTACAGGAAGCAAAGGTGTTCTGTACTCTACATGAAGCTCTGTATTTTGGTGGCCCACTTGCCCTGAACCATGCCCTTCAAGATCATATCTCTCTCTCTCTCTCTCTCTCTCTCTCTCTCTCTCTCTCTCTCTCTCTCTCTCTCTGTCTCTGTCTCTCTCTCCCTCCCTCCCTCCTTTCCTCCCTCCATCTTACATAAGATAGGAAGGTTAGAGAGAGAGCGAGAGCTGATGTCAAAGAAATAGCTTTGCTCAGGTGGGATAAGACTGTTAAAATTCTCCTCCAAGAAGCCTTTACTCTGGGCAAGGCTCTGGCACTTCATCATGATCCCACCCCCACTCCTGCCTCTGCCTCTTTTACAGAACCAGGAGGGGATGTTTTTCTCCACCTCACCATGACCTAGATGCTCATGTTGCTATGTCTACTCCCAGTGCTGCTGCTTCCGAAGTCCCCAAAGCCAGACTCCGGGATAGCATTTGCATTGTTACTTAACCATTCCTTCTAGATCACGGTTCCTGAAGCTTGTGCTCCAGGTGAGCAGACTACATCTGAGACTCATTGGATTCACCCTTCTGTCGAGATCGTAGGGTTTGGTTTTCTCTCAGCTGTCATTCATCAGATGGATCCAGGAAAGTCCATGACTTGTGCTTGGCTTGTTGTTATAAGGACAGGAGTGATGATATCCACATGTCTTGACCCATCAGAGGTGAAAACAGAACTCTATATCTGCTGTTACTTAAAGCTCTACGCTGCTGATATATAATCCAGAGTGCTTCCAAAATCAGGCCCTTCCTTGTGAGAATTAGAAACAGTACCATAGGCAGGGATATCTCTGCCACCTACTAGGTTCTCATTCCTTTTGTTATAACTAACCCTTAGTGAATGTGTATTTGATATTGGGAGTAGCCAAGTGACAAATCTATACTAGCTCATGTTATCTACCCCCCCAAATTCTTTGTAAGTGAAGATAAAAACAAAACCAAACCCAGGCAAAGAATATGTCAATAATGCGTCCCAAGTGGCACAGCTGATAAATAGTGTCACTAGCTCTTGACCCAGAAAATGTGACCCGGGTGACTCTCTCTATTTAGTTTGTATACTCTGATCCTTGTAAGGGGGTTCAGTGGCATGTTTGTAAAAATGGTTCATGTTGGAATAAAGCCAGGGAAAATTTGGTACATAGTCACAATAAATTAACTGGATGAAATAGAAGATAGAGGTATTCTTTGAAGCACTGTCTATCTAGGAAATGTATATGTTTAGCAGAGGTGTCACAAGTTTTAGCCAGCTGCCCTTTAATCAGGAAATTCTGGTTATCAACAAGTATTTCCCACTAACTTCAACTTGGAACAGTCTTTTGTGCATTTTTCTCGTGTTATGTTCATTTATTAAAATAAATTATTATTTATTAGAATAAGTTATAAATTGAGGCTGGTTTAAATATTCTGAATTTGATAGAGTTCATATATATAGCTCAAACCACAGTAACAAAAAATATTTAATTCAATCAGCAGTTTTCCCAGTATGATAACAATGAATTATTTTGATTGACTTTCTTAAATGCTTAAACTTCAAGGCTTTATTGCAAATGGCAAATATTATGAGTTGATAGATAATCTTGCTTTGAGCTAAATGTTTAGAAAACCATAGAGATAGTTAAAATTTCGATATCAGCATACAGCCAAGTAGCATAGGCTGCTTGCTTATAGAGCAGATTCATATTTCCCATCTTTTACTGGCAGCTTTCTTGAGAGGTCATGTATTACTATAGCGTCGCTGACATAATTCAAAACTTAAGACCAGGGTTTCAACAACCATCTTCAATGTGGAAATTGATTTTATTAAATATACTAGCAGAAAGCAATCTTGAAATGCAATCAATTGTCAAAGCTGAAATCCCCTCACAGGGACCATTTCCACCCCTCCATCCTGCCACCGTATTTGGATCCGGAGAAGGATAAGATGCTGATCGTGAAAGCACTCTCCATGATAATGGACTAATAATGGTACAAATGCAATCTCTTGTTGCTCTCAGTTTAGGGAATTCTAAAAGGCTTTCTTATATCCAAAGCAGTCTTGAAGATTCTTCAAGGAGAGCTAAGCTACAATCTGCTTGCATGACTTCATCATCCTAAAGAGTCCTCTCTGCATAATGTAAAACTTATACCTCCATCACCACCTAATTCAACAGAGCGATTTGCAATATGGTGATTACCACTGTGATTTGATTCATTAATTCTCAGTAACAGTGGTTAATCAGCTCATTAAGCAAGTATTGTACAGAAGAGTTCAACCAGGGGAACCTTTTAAGGACCACTAACCTCTGTGTTTGGAGGGGGATGGAAAGTTAGAGAGGTTTAATGTCTGAGGAGTCGTCTGTACGAATGGTGGTTTATCAAATTCGACAAAAGTTTACATTATTGTACATTTCAAGCTATATACATTCTGAATATTTGTGCCTTTACTATCAAATAATGAAGTGGCTACTTCAGGTCATCTGTGTTCACCTTGCTTCCCTGGAATATAACTCTTTCCTCATTAAGATGTAGGAAGATGTACTGTTCTGGCCTTGAATCTCATACTTCAGCCGCACTGACTAATTTCTGTTGTTCCTATCTATAATATGGAACTCAACTATGTGTTCAGAAATCTACGATCTCAAGAATTAAATTTAAGTATTATTTGAGAATTGCATTAGTTCCTTCTAAGCAAATTGTTTTATCTTGAAATATGCAAACTAAATGTCTATGAGTGGCAAACAAATTAAATCACTTTAACAATAACAAAAGGTTAGGACTTCCACATTTACAAAGAAAGTTCATATATATGACCTGCTTTAATCCTTACAGAATCTAAAAGGCAGTTAACTCAAATTTACCCACAAAACCCTGCAGATCAAATTAAGTGACCTGACAGATGGCAAAGTATGAAATCCCCTCACAGTGTTGAGTTCTGATTGCAAAGTGCCTGCTCTTTCTACCAAGACATCTAGGTCCTTTTGGTAGCTGGCACCATTCCTATGGGAATGTCTTCTTATTGTTAAAGAGAAAAAAACCATCAATGCTACTTGGTAAGGACAGCAGGCAAGACTCACTCAAGGCAGTTTCTCTAAGGAGAGTGGGACTGGGCTGGATTCCAAACATAGTAAGTTGGGATTTATAGCCAAAGAGGGTGTGTGTAAGGTCAGCGAATGGAAATGTACTAAGAAGCATGGAAATCGCCACACGAAGAATCTAGCAGGAATTTTTTTGCAGATGCTAAAGCTAGGGTGAACTATCCCAAGGGTGGAGAAGGATGCTTGCTAAACTGACTCTGCAGAATTCTTGCTGAAACTGAGATGAGTAAGCCAAAGGCCCAGTTCAAATGTAAGCCTGGTCAGGAAGAGGTCTCCGAAGAGGCCTGGCTAGAGTTAAATCAAAGCAATCCTGGCCTGAAGCACACACTGATCGGAAACCAGCAGTGTCCCCACGGAATCCTAGAGAATGAGACTTTCAGCATAAAGATGAGAGCAATCTTGTTAGCACCTAGAAGGAAGTGATACAGAAGCAAGCTCCCAGGAAGGTTTTTGTGAAGGCTGCTTACCTTTGGAAAATAACTATGTCCCAAACCTTAAAATACACCATCCGTCACCTTCCAGGGTCAAGTGAAATAAAAAAGTAGAGCAAGCTCAATGACGTGGAGCCAATCAAATGTGGCTGACATTATTCCAGGAGAGTTCTGATATCAGCATCTTCCACTATCCAGGGGTCAGTGTCTTGTGAAGCAGGACACGCACTTGGAGTTCTGTCTTTCTGAAGTAAGAAGCATGGCTAGCTCATGCGTACACACAGTGTACACTTCTTGGTCTACCTGGCTGCTTTAGTCCATGAAGTGGCTGAAGAACAGACATTGAAAATTTGCTCTGGTTTGCATGCAAAATACAATATTGATGGATTTCAAATAAGCCCACCCTACTTAGAGAAGCCATCCGTTTACCTTACCCTCCTCGTGCATTGTCTGCTCTGGTCAGTATTCACTCACCTTTGCCAATGCTGAGGCCCATTGTATACTCTGCTTTACATCAACCAGCTAATATCAGTAACAAATGTCTCAGAAGTTGCAGCTAAGCAAGTCAGTCTGTTAATTGGTAGTGAAACATGTAATTTTAGTATCTGCTTTAAAAACACAACACCACACTTATTGAATATATTTAAGTTATATGTTACAAAAGAATTACAAAGTCTACCTGTTTCATGAATAAAATGGAAATGTTATTAGAAAATTTAAACTACCAGTTTTGGTAAACACTGTGATATTATAATTTTCATTTTGGAAGTCATGGCATGTCTAACTTGGACTCAAGTATAGCTTACCTACAATAATAAAGTGTGCAGTTGCAAAATTTTTAAACAGAAAAAAGTTAATATTAAAATTTTCAAGGGGGCTTTCACTCAATTTTTCTTTGTATTTCTGTTTTCCGCGTATAAGGTAGTTCATTGTTTACTGTGTTATATTTCTTTCCCTAGCTTGTAAATATTTTTTCTCTTTGATTCTTAATCAACAGGTCTATTTTATGTTTTGGTTTTGCTTGGCATTGTTGTTTGGGGTGGGGTGGGGTTGCTGTTTGGTTTTGGTGAGTTTTTTTTTTTTCTACAATTCTGCCTTAGAAAGATAGCCCAACAAGAACTGATTTTCTTTCTATTCTATTCCAGGGAAGTCCCTAATCTGGCATTTGGCTCTTGTATATAGTCAGTCATCAGGCACATGAGCATATGTGACCCTAAAGACATATGTCGTAAACCTACAGGGGTTTTTTTGTTGTTTTTTTGTTTTTTTGTTTTTTTTTTTTTGGTTGTTTTTTTTTTTTGCAAGCAGGTGGATAATTCAAAACATGTAAACAGCAAGGGTGGAGATATTGCTCTGTGGTTAAGAGCACTAGATGCTCTTCAGAGGACCTGGGTTCAATTGCTAGCAACTGCATGTGAGCTCACAACCATTTGTGACAGCAGTTCTAGGATGTTCCATGCCCTCTTGTGGTCTCTGCTGGCACCAGGTACATGCATGGTGCACAGAAGTACCTGGAGGTGAAATACATAAAATAATAAAAATATGTCTAATGGAGTATCAATATTTTTTTCATTCTGGGCAAAAGAAGGAGTCAGTTTTATGACCCTAAAGACATCTAGGTAGTGAGATGCTTTGCTGTGCATTAGAATTCAGTGATTCTCAATCATGAGTCAGGAGAGAGAAAGGGGATAAAAGATCTAGAAAGAGAAGGGTACTTGTTATTTTCTTTGGGGCTTGGAGTGTAGCTCACTTGGTGTGGTAGTTTCTTAGCTTCCATAAGGCCCTGCTGGGAAACACCTCAAATTCCAACAGGAAGATCAAAAGGTCAAGGGCGTTCTTGACTCCATGTTTGAGGATAGCCTGTATTACATGATACCGTATCTGAAGAGAAATAGACAACTCTTGAAAGCCAATCCCATAGCCTAGATGAAATTAGTGGGAAAGTTTGCAATCAAAACCTTGCTTTGGCATAATCAGGAAAGGGATCTTGTTACCTTGACACTCCCTCCCTCATCTGACACCATGGGAACTATCTGGTTATCAGTTGTCTAGACCTATGTAGTTTACTAGACCTGTCAGATATGATTATATGATATAGTTGCTATAGCTTGGAATATTGGAATTGTACAAGGTAAAACCTGCGGGCCTATTTCCTCTGAACTGACAAAGAGCATAATATACCATGTTTTATTATTCAAGATGTCTGCATCAATCTGCCTGTAAAAAAAAATCTCAATGCTGGAAACCTGAGTGTGAATATTGAGCAGACACAGTCTGCAGGGTTGAAGCTTCAGCAAGGGAATTCAGAAAAATTTGAGTCTGGAGAGAAATTTTTAAAAACAACACATTCATAAATCATTATATTGAATACAGTAGACCAGATACAGAAAAACTATGTGTTTTGATTCATATATGGAAACTATTTTTAAACTTGTGTGTTGTATGTGGCGGGGGTGGGGAGGAGACATCGTCATGAACTGGAAAAGTACTGTCCTGGTTAGGGTTTCTATGGCTGTGATGAACACCATGACCAAAAGAAACTTGGGGAGGTAAGGTTTTATTTCACTCACAATTCCATATAACAGTTCGTTATCAAACACAGTGAGGGCAGGAACTTAAATGGGACAGAAACCCACAGGCAGGAGCTGATTCAGAGGCCATGGCAGGGTGCAGCTTGCTTCTCATGGCTTGCTCAGCTTTCTTATAAAAATCCAGGACCTCCAGCCCGGGGATGGCCCCACCCACAATGGGCCGGACCCTCCCTCTTTAGTCACTAATTATGAAAATGCTCTACAGGCTTGCCTACAACCCAGTATTATTAAGCAAGGTGCCCTCCTCTTGAATGATGATAGCTAGTGTCAAGCTCATATAAAACCAGCCAGTACAAGTAACAATTGAAAAGAAGAGACTTGAAGGCCTAGGAAGTGGAGAAAGGCATTGAGATGCATGTGATGGGAAAGCAGAAGGAGACTTATTGTGGAATGGAAGGACCCATGTGAGACTGGCAGGACAGGGGATAGCAGTGCGAGCATGTATGCACAGAGGGAGTTATGACTACAAAACACACACACATACTCACATACACACACACATACACACGTGTGCACATGGAGAGTTATGACTGAGATATATCTGTGACAAATTATATATACACACATATACACATATGAGAGTACCATACCATAGTTCACTCTTTTGCAAGCTAACATAAAAAATTGTTGAAGAGTAAGTAAAATTTAAAATACAGCCAATTATTGATATGGAAATTTGACAAACGCCAGCCAGAGGAAGAGTTCTCTTATAGAGGGATTTACTGGATGAGTGGAACAGCTTAGCAAAAATGGTGTTAAATCTGGGGCTGAGGCTTGGCATTGAACATTGAGGATACTCAGAATGAGAGACCTCTAGTATGACCTGTTTGGATTCCTTTAGGCTTTGGTGAAACCTGGCTGTATGTAAGATCACATAGTTTGGTTGTGTAAAATCTACACCAGTTAAACCCAACCAAAATAAAATCTTGAATTTAACATAGTTCACTGTGATTCCACATCTAGAAAAAAAAACTATATAGATTTTAAGAAAAGAGGCTGAGATCAAAGAGCTTTTTTTTTTCAATTCCAGCTTTTAGGACTCACGTTACACTTTCCCAAATCCTTAAAAGAGGATTTCACTTTACACCTAGTTATGTTCATCTGAAGCCAACAAAGTTTCCCAATGTGCTTTGAATAATATTCAATAAGAAGAGAAAAATTTATTTGTGAGAACTTAGTTAGACACAAGTCACAGAAAATGCACCTAAAATTAGTCCATGCACAGGAATTTGACATTGTACTTGGCACATTGGAGCCCACCCTCCATCTTCCTTTCAGCTATGAGGTATCTGGCTTGACCTTCAGACTCTTAGTTCTGATAAGCCATCTTCATCACTCCCATGACTGGCTTCTCTCTAATCCAAAGAAAGAGGAAGTAATAGCTATGTCTTTCCCAGCAGGCACACCAACAGCCCCAGGTTACAACTGATTGGCTTTGATTGAGTGTTTGTAGCTTATGACTTTTTGATTGGACAGCAAAACTCTATATGTCATTAAAATTATAAATTTATCTACCAATTTATAACTGCTAACTTCTTGATCATATGGACTTGGCTTTCTTGTGTATCCTATCACTTTAGATAACTCTTGGCTGTAATAGATACCCATTGCAGTTTCTTTAATGGATGTTTTTACACCAATTATAAAACCGACAAATCTATGTGGAAGATATTTGAACTTGAGTTGGTAGCAAGATATCTATAGATATCTTGGATTTATGGCAGGGGTCATATGGGGTCAGAATGTGGTGTCTTTGCTTTCCATGGAACAAAAAGTCTTTCATAAACTCTGAGGGGATATGAACTTAGGAAAGAAGACTGGGGCCTCCCATGCTTGTAGATGTTCAGGAATTGTCACCACAGTAAAACTCTAGGCACCCCAAGAGCAGTTGATACCGGCTTTACTTTGCTGTGAATGTTTCCCAAATGTACATTAAGAATTATTTGTCACAGAATTCATTTTAAGAGGCCATAGATTAAAAGTTTACATGGTAGGAACAAGAAAAATGAATAACTGCTTGACTTAGGTGGAAATGGAGGAACTTGTAGATACATGAGGCCATTGAGGGAAACCTAATGAGTGGTATAGGGATTTGCTAAGATTCACTACAAGGAGAGGAGCCCCACAGAACTAAAATCATAAATGCATGAAGTCTCATGCAACAGTTTGTGGTATGTGATCTGTGTCTTGCAGGTGATAATACAGATTTGTTTTCTGATTTTAGTTTTTTATTAAAAATAAGTAGACAATAAATATTTGCATATGAGGAAAAATATCATGTACAAATGTATTCAAATGAGATGAGGTTTATGATTAATTTCGTGTATGTGTGTATATACACAGACTTCTATTTCTTAGTCCTGAGGATGTATTCATTTTATAAAATAATTTTATGTAGAAATCTTAATAATTTTGAAGCTTACATGTTATCAAGTGTGACTCTACCACTTCCTGTGATTTTCCTTCCTAATTTGAACATAAATTGATGCACTTTTAACACCACGTACAATTTCAAACTCATATGCCTTTATTCTTTTCTCAAAAATAAAAAAAAATACTTCTAGGTTCTACAGAAGTCAAAAAGAAAGGCTTGTAGGCAGAGCACTTCAAACGCTCTTCAACCGATTCATATTTCGTCTGCTTCAGTCCCAGATTTCAATGAAGCACATAAATCAGGGCAACTTGACATTCACATCAGTCCAATGGAGATGTCAAAAGTATAGGGTACAATTAGGAGCTGGGAAATAACAAAACATGGGGACACCATCAAATCACAACAGAGATGATGAAAGCTCTTGACACTCGCCACATAATATAGCTCATTGAACAATCCAGTGGCTTTTATTTCAGGCATGAAGAGAAGGGGAGGGGGAAAGCACCCTGGCAATGGACAGAGAATCCATGATAGAATATCTCCAAAGGGAGCCAGCTGCTGAACTGGAATAAAGCAGGCACATTCTGGAGTCCATGGTGGTCTGTCTGTGCCATACATTAACAAGCCACAGATGCAGCAGGGAGAAAGATGGGGTGTTTAGAGCTGGACATGTGAAGTAAGGTTATTCCTTTACTATACACACCAATGCAAGGTTCCAGAGACAATAAAAACATCTATCCCTCAGCCTCATTTTTCTTTCTCTGTATTCAATGCTGTGTATGGCACATAAAAATTGCTTCTAGGGCAGAATAGATACAAGCAGATACTAGCTTGGAAATTATCTCACATTTATTTCCAAAGGAAAACATGGTCTAAGTTGTGGCAGCCGGTGCTACTGCAAAAGCCTGTTCTTACTTATAGATCTTGCAGTAGATAAATGTTGAATGGGATTTTTTATTCTTTGATGTATTCTTATGAAAATTTTAAGGATGCAGAAAATTTGGAAGGATTATACAATTAGGACTTAGGTATTCATCTCCTGGAATCCATAAATTTGTCTCATGTTTTTATCATGCATAGTTTATTTATATACACGTTCCATGTCTGTGTTTTTGTAACCACTTGGAAGTGAGTTACATGAACCATAATGTTACATTTCTAAAAATCTTTCTTGCACATCTATCTTGAAAAGAAAAACATCATCTTCCTGTGTCAACAAGCGAACCCTGTCATTTGTGATAGGAGGAAAGCCCCTACACCACTGTAATCTTGTTCATAGAAGATTGACCGATTGATTAATCATTCATTGATAAGCTTTAAAATATCTCTTAAAGCTGGTCTTTTAAAAGGAGGGTCTAATCAATGTTTGTAGTCTACACTTGATGTTATGAGTTTTAATTGGTAATTGAATTTTGTACTTTAAAATCTGATTGTGTGTTATTGAAAAACATTACTAATGACATCCTACAATAGGAAGTAAAAATAAATATTTATCTTATTACACACACACACACACACACCACTCACACACACACACACACCCCCCACACACACACACAAAGAGAATTTGGAAGTATATGACTGGGGCCTTACAAAATTCCAAGTCAATACAACATCTTCAGAATCATCAGATTTTGAAATGAAACTAAAATCTGAGGTAGCCAGTCATTTAATAACAAAGTTTTCCCAAGTCTCTCCACTATTATTCAATACCAGTTTTCTCATTACAGTCTTCTTTCCCCTCTCAATAACTCAACCTCAACTGTCATTTTCCACTTAAAAACTCTTCTGAAATACCCAGGTCTTGATAAAATTATGAATTCCTTCACTTGTTTACTTAGAGAATTTTATTTCTCTCTATAACACCCATTCCCCACTCTGTTTTATTCTTCAGTAATGGGTTAGGGTTCTCTAAAGGAACAGACTGACAAGATACACAATATATATGATTTATTAATTTAATTGATTGGTTTACACAATATAGTCTGAGTAGTTCTAGAATTGTTATCTCACACTGGAGACCCTTTAGTCTGAGAATCCAGTAGTTTCTCAGTGCACACAATATCTTCTCAGCAGTCCCAGTCTTGTGCTGAGCGCCGGGATGATTTCCAGAGAGCTGCTGGTCTTTAGTCTACATTAGAATCCCAAACAAGGTGGTTCTAACATCACAGACAGAATGAAGCCGCAATAGGTAGACGGACTTGCCATCAAGATTGAAAGCAAGCAGGCAAAAAGTAAAGTTTTCTCCTTCAGTGTCCTTTAATCTGGGTTGCCACCAGAAGGTATCACCCACATGGAGTGTGGGTTGCCCCTCTTCAAAGATTTGATCAAAAAGAATCTCTTCACAACAACGCTCAGGAGCTTGTGTTTCAGCTGACTTCAAATTCAGTCAAGTTGACAACAAAGATTAGCTGTCACAAGTATGTCTTTCTATCACACTTGAGGATGATTTTCATGTCTGATATTTTTTATAATTCCTAAGACCTAGTATAGAGAAGGCCAAGGGAGGAAGGAAGGAAGGAAGGAAGGAAGGAAGGAAGGAAGGAAGGAAGGAAGGAAGGAAGGAAGGAAGGAAAGAAGAAAGGAAGGAAGGAAAGAAGGAAAGAAGGATGGAAGGAAGGAAGGATGGAAGGAAGGAAGGAAGGAGAGAGAAGAGAGGAGAAGAGAGATGGAAAGGAGGGAGAGATGGGAGGAAGCAGGGAGGAGGGGGATAAAAAGCTATATTTTAACTAAAATGAGTTAGGTATTTTTTAAATTGTAATCACATGATGCTAAGGCCCCAAATCAATATTTTCTTTTGTTTTTACTTCCTATTCTACGAAGTAACTTGGGATGTTTTTCAATGACACACACACATAACACACACACACACACATACACATTCACACATGTCAGCATCCACATGGATATGATGGGGCCTCAAGATTATGAGACTGTTTATCACAAATGGAGAAGACTATTTGTAAAAGATCAGGCATTTTAGTGAACTAACTTTCCATGCGTATTTCCTGCACAAGTGCATAGTTTCACAGCTACTATTTGAGTTCAGTAATTTTTAGGTCATTTAAGTGTCAGCCACTACACTGGGTTTTGCTATTACAGGATTATCTGCTATGTGTAATGAAAATGTATTTCTCTAAATCCAGATACGGCTTCTTGAGAAAGAAAAATTCATTCTTTCAAGTGCACATGAGAGCTCTAGAATAAGGTGACACCTGCAGCCCCCTTTTTTTGATATAAATATTATTTTGTTGACCTTGATGCCCAGAGGCACCAGACTTGCTGAGGACTTATCCCATCATTTATTGGCTGGGATAGGTTGCATTCTCTTCTTGCCTCCAAGTACTGGATCTCAGAGTCTTTTAAAAAGAGTGTTTGTGTCTCCTGTAAGCAATTATTGCTACAATTATTTTAAAAGCACACACAGAATTGTTCTAGGAGGAGTTAGACCCAAATCTCTAAACTAAGTGACAGCATTATTGATCGTTTAATAATTAGCTTTGATTTGCTTCCATTCTTGAGCAGGCACTTTTAGACTGGGTTGAAGTCATCACTTGTGCTATAAAATCTACTTAGTCAACATCAGCTCCATCAGTACAAAGGGCAAAGGCGTTCAGTCCATTCCAAAAACACTGTAGGGAACATTTAAGTATATGGTATGTATGTGAGTGTGTCTGTGTCTGTGTGTGTGTATGTGTGTGTGTGTATATATATATATATATATATATATATGCCAGAGATCTGCCTTGCCTGTAACTCCCCAGAAACCATTCACCTTGTTTGTTGAGACATGGTCTCTTACTGCCCTCAAAATTATCCATTTGGCTAGGCTAGCTGCCCAGTGAACCCTCCAACTTTCTTCTGTCGCCCTCTCCCTAACACAGCAATGGCAAATGGCCACCAGCTCTCTTGACTTTTTACATGGGCTCCAGGGATCAAGTGTAGGTTCTCAAGGTTGTGTTGCAAGGAATTTATTGACCAATCCGATCTATCTCCTCAACCCACACCAGGTTTCTAACACTAAATCAGGAAGCAGCAAGGATGAGCTGTGGCAAGTAGCCCTCCATGACAGCTGTGTGTCATGAGGACCAGGATGGGGGAAGTTCTGTCACAGTTATAAACATAGAGTCTGACTCCTGGGGCTCCAGCATTCAATGTTGTTGCAAAATATTCCAAACTAATTTCTAGAATAGGAAGTGAAAATAAATAAAACATTAGTCTTTGAGAGTTTAGAATCATACAACTACAACTCAAGAGGCCTGCCTTATTTGAGTTAAAACAGCTTTCTGCCCACCTCCACCCCTCCTTTCCTCTCTCACTTCTGACTTCCTTCTCTCCTTCCCCCATTCCTTACTCTATTCCCTTTCTTCCCCTGTCTATATTATTAGCAGTATTTGGTGTCCCTCTGCCTTTGATTTTGCCAAAGAAAGTGTTACATTGTATCAATATTTCTAATGCAATTTCTATAGGTATCTTCAGTTCTCTGAATATAATGAATCAGTTTTCTCAATATATCTCCTAAACAATTTGACCTACCTTGTTGATTTATCATTCTGTAAATTGTCAAGGTATTTGAAACTAGGATTCAGAAAATGTGGTCATTTCACAATATATTCATTCAACCCATAATTCTAGAATGGTCTTAAATAGGGTGTGTCTATCATCATTATTAACTAACAGAAATAATAGGATTGTGTGCTGCATATTGTGGTGGTTTGAATGAGAATGTCCTTCAAAGGCTCATATATTTGAATGCTTAGTCACAAGGGAGTGGGGCTATTTGAAAAGATTAGAAGGATTTGGATGTATAGTCTTGAAGTACATGTGGCCTTGTTGGAAGAACAGGTGAAATTTCAGGTTTCTTTTGTTGTTGTTGTTGTTTGTTTGTTTGTTTGTTTTTTCGAGACAGGGTTAACTTTCAGGTTTCTTAAGTTCCTGCCTGACCCAGTCTCTCCATCTCTGTCTCTGTCTCTCTGTCTCTCTGTCTCTGTCTCTCTCTCTCTCTCTCTCTCTCTCTCTCTCTCTCTCTCTCTCTCTCTCTCTCTCTTTCTGTGTGTGCAGATCAGGATGTAAACCTCTCAGCTCTAGTGCCATGCCTGCTTGCATGCCACCATGCTCCTTGTCATGAACACATTGGACTAAGCCTCTGAAACTATAAGTCAGCCTCCAAGAGTTGCTGTGGTGGTCATGATATCAGCAATAGAAGAGCAACTAAAACACATATCATATTGTGTATGTATATGAGTACATATATGAACGCATGCATGACTGGTGTCCATGGTAGCTTTGTCATGACCTTTAGTTTTGAAGATGGAATAGTCCTGGGTTGGGGAATGTGGGTGTGGATGGCAGACAGACTTGGGTTTGAATTCTGGGTCTGCTTGTCAATTAATATTGGGCCTCTGTGCATATGGTTAAACTTGTGTCTAAGCCTCAGGCTCTTCGGTAGTAGCACAAAGACCTGACATATTAGAGTTCATTGTGAGGTGGCTTTACAATTACTGTTCCTCATGTGACATGCTGTGCTATGTATGGGAGGACTCAGGGTTCCAAGTCTCTGTGTTCTCAGTGTTGGAAACCTTAGTGTTGGGAACCTCTTCTCTCACGGGAAGAGTGTGTGCGTGCATGTGTGTGTGTGTGAGCGCGCGCGCGTGCATGCGTGTGTGTGTGTGTGTGTGTGTGTGTGTGTGTGTGTGTGTACATGTGTACGTGTGCGTGTGTGTGTGTGTGTGTGTGTGTGTGTGTGTTTTAGGCACATTTGAAACTCATATTGGTTGACAGCAGCTTAGCATTGCACTTAGAAAGCGATTAAATCAAACTCTCTGAGATTTCCACAGCTGAGTGACAGGTCTGCAACTCAAAAGACCTCAATTTACAAACCTCACTTACTCAGAAAACCAAGGGCATTGATGCTTTGACTATAGCGAGAAACAATGTAGCCCAGGTACCCCCTCTGCAAACCATAAGCTCCTAAGAGTTTTCAAGTATTATGGGATGCCACCAGGACAATGTCTCACAAAATACAGGTGACCAATACATAAAATCAGATGTCACTGTGGGGGTCCCTGTCTCCACATTCTAATAAAAGTCAAAATTAAATGTTAAAAAAATACTGCAATATCTACATATACCAGAAGGTATCATGTGATTGTATGTGTAAAACAAAATCACCTTGGTAGTTATATCAAGATCATAGACCATTATGTTTTAGTCTTGGTGTCCTTCGGCATGTCTCTGCTATTATTGTCAGCTTACTTCCAGAGAAATGCACTTGGACCCTTGGACCCTATAGCTTTATACATTCCTTTTTTTTAAATTTGTGCCTTAATTTGCAGCCTTAGCTTAATCCCTTGTACAGGTCAACAAATTTCAGGAACAGGAAACAGAATGCAGAGAAGACAGAGACAGGCAGGGGCCTGGGGCTCAGCAGGCAAGCAGCCTAGACATTGCATGGCCACCCCAGGAAAAGGAGAAGCCATGCCTTGGTAACAGTAGTGGACAGTCACTGAGGAACAGGGCTTTAGACTTTTCTCTGACCTTCATAAGCATGTGTGCAGCTGTGCACGTGCGCACACACACACACACACACACACACACACACACACACACATGCACGCACGCACATATACCTACACAAGAAGTCACAAATTCCAGTGAGATAAATGGATGACTAAATACAAAATCCTCAAAGACCTTTCGTGAATTACTTAAATTCTGTTTATATAACATATCAATTCCATTTACTCCATGATTATCTAAGAAACCAGCAATTTAGCTGGATGACTACATATTAGATTTATGCAATTTCACATAAAAAATTCACACAAATATTATGTAGGAGAAAAATCATCTCTTTAGGTAGAAGTTCAACATTTTCTCTTGAGTCAAAGCCATCAATAAACCCTTTTCCTTGGCTACCGGTAAGCTCAAAGGTGTATTTAATACTCTTTGGTAGTAATCAATGCCTTGACGAAACCAGATCTTTTCTTATCCTTCTCCCCCTCAACCACATTTTAAATTTTATTTTAATTGTTCTGTTTGCTTGTTAGTTGTGTCACTTAAGGAAAATATTTTATGGAAGAAGGCAACATAGAAATCATTAGTAAACAATTACAAAGTAAAATATACAGCAATTTGCTTTAGGACCAATACACTCCGGAGGCTTCATCCATTTGGCAATTAGCATCCAGCAGGTTTTAGCACCCATTTGCCACCTGTTCGGTTGTCTTAACATTGTACTCCAGAACACGGCTCAGCCTTGGTGATTTCAACAAAGGATTTTGTTTCCATTGTCCCAGGGAGCTGAGTG
>NW_022196911.1:4998962-5038101 GCF_008632895.1 Mastomys coucha | reverse complement strand
AAAAAAAAAAAAAAAGGAGTGCCCAGAATGCACCGGATTACTTAACAGAAGCCACTCAGGGCAGTATGAGAGATCCCACAAAAGGCAATAGAAGAGGAATCCTGCTTGACATGGTGGGTAAGGGTGCTATAAAAGAAAATGATACATGGATGTGGGGATGCACCTGTGGATAAACTCAAAAGATCTGAGTTCGGATCCCCAGCACCCACATTAAAATCCAGGTCCAGGTATAGTGACCTGCATGTGTGACATCAGCACTAGAGGATAGAGCTTGTGGCAAGCAGGTCCAGCCAGTCCTTAGACATCAGGTTTAGTGAAAGTCAATATACACTGGACAAAATCCAGCCTCTCCACACACATGCACAAGCACATGGACACATACATATACACACATGTATACAAGCTCAAATGAACAGTGTGTACACATGCAAACATACACCAAAGAGACAGAAAGAAAGGAAAAAAGAAAAGACAAAAACAAAGAATATGGCTTACAGTCTTATAAATTTATTCTTTCTCAATTCTAGAGGCCAGAAGTCCCAAATTCAGGTGTTGGCACCCTGAGGAAGCATCCAGCCAGGCTCTTTCTATTAGGTTCCAATAATTCTGGAAATCCTTCACATTTGGCTTCTGACTACAGCTCTCAGATCTCTTCCTCTAGTCATGAGACATTGTCCTCATACTTCCTGTCTCTCTGTGCTTCTTCCTAGTCTACATAGGACAACAGTCACATTGGGCTGAGTAATGTTATCCTGTTCAATCTGAACTGCCACACTCCTAGGTTCAGGGGCTAAAAACATGGGAAATCTGTTATGAGAAAAGACTTGTCCTCTCTGCATCTTCAACCTCACCCAGACTCTGCATCCTCACCCTGCAGATTCACACCAATGGTGCTGGTATCATTTTGTCAACCAAGCAGCTTCACTTCATCCCTTGGCATTCCCTTTTGTTGTCACTTTGTTTTGTTTTTATTTTGTTTTCATTGAAAATAATTTTTTCATACAATATATTCTGATCATGGTTCCCCACCCCTCCCCTCCTCCCAGGTCCTCCCTACCTCACTACCCTTCCAATTACATTTCTTCTTTGTTTCTCTCTTAAGAAAACAAACAGGCAAATTAAACAACAATGAAAAGAATTGATGAAGAAATTAACAAAGAGAAAGAATATGCAAAACACACTCGATGGAGCACACACACACACACACACACACACACACACACCAAAAAGTCATAGAATCACAAGCCATAATATACAATCAAAAACCCAAAGGTTTAAAATAAAGCAACGCCCAAACAAAGCAACAAGAAACAAAAAGATGAAAATATCCTCACACATGCCATCGAGTCCATTTGTGATGGCATCTACACTGGGTGTGGTCCCCAGGACCCCCTATGCTAAGTTTTTCATCAGTTTGCACGATGTGAAGTTTCTAAGATGCTTTTCAGGATAAGGCTACCTCTCCTTGTGCTCTTACTTCCCACTCCTATCACAGGCCTGTGTGATAGATTCCCCCAGCCTTATGCATACAGGGCCCCTGAACTAAAAGAAAAGCACACACCCGATCTCCTCAACTAACAGTCGGTGTGTAAATACAAGGAGGCCATCAAAAGACACTCCTGAATATCGGTGCGTCTGCAGTGTGTATGGATTTGAAGCAAGGCTTTTGCTTATCTCTCTCTCTTAATGGAATCTGTTCTAAAGTGGTCTTCAGTGATTTCTTTTTAGGGGTAAAATGTTCACTAACATCAACAGCTCTATTTTCTCTTCTTGATCAGGACAAAGGGAACCTTGAAATGTGCTCCTGTCCATTCCCACTCCCTCTCTGATAAGCATCAGAGATTTGAACCGTCTCTCACGCCTCTCCCCAGAATGAAAGACTGAAGTTGGTATATTATTTACTTCTGATGATTTGGGGCATTTAGCTCATTTTAACTGTGAGAACCTTGCTCAGATTTTATTGTTATTGTTATTGTCAACCATAATCCCAGTTCTCATCAATTAATGTGTCTTGATTGCTAGGTCTGTGGTATTTTGCTAAAGTAATCACTGAGAAAATGACCACAAAATATATTTTTAATATAGAATACCAGTTGTTACAGTGAAGTTTCTGAACTAAAGCATATTTTGAGACTAAAAAGCAGGAAACACATTGATCTTAGTAGATGGGAATCAGAAATTAGAACACAACAGAACCAAATCATTATATATCTTACATCTCAACCCTGTTTGATCTCAGGCCACTTATAAAACTGTAGCTCAGATCCTCAGTGCCTAGTGCATGGATTCTAGCCACCTCTTAGTGGCCTTCTTTGTTCCTGTTGACACTGCCCTCAGGCCTAGGGACATGGCTCAGTAAGTAAAGCATTTGCCTCAAGAGCCTGGGGTCCTAGTTTCTGATAGCCAGAGCCCATATAAAATGCTAAGCTCTGTGGCACTCACTTACAATCCAAACACTTTAGGGCAGAGACATGAGGATTGATCTGTAGAGCTCATTGGCTAGTTAATCTAGACAATGGTGAGTCGCAGGTCATTGAGACACTCTGTCTCAAAGGATATCTATGCATTCCTAAGGATGATACCTGCAATCATCTGCCTCTACTCTTCTACTACACACACACACACACACACACACACACACACACGTTTATTAAAGTACTACACCCTGGAGTAATAAAAACCTACTGTCCTACTGTGTGTCAGTTTACAGTTCATGCAGCACTCCCACATCTCCACAATACTGTCTAGGGGATGCTGGTCATGGAATGCTTGGGTTCTACACAGGCTTCAGGAACATAAGGGGTTAAGTGGGACTCATTCCGACCTCAACCCTTTGTCTTTCTATGCCACGCTACCTTACTCATAAATCCTCCAAAGCTCTCTAAGACCTTCACAATATCTCAAATATCTGTGTGTCCCACTTAGTCCCTTACCGTCCCTGTCAGCACCCAAAGCTTGTTAGACAAATGTCCTTCTCCCTACATCACCCAATTCCAACCTCACAGGTTTTTTTTTCTTTTTGTAACCCCCCTCCTCATTACAAAACTGAGTGGAGAAGTTTGCAAAATATTAACAATAATAAAATGTTTCCGAATGTGCAATGATCAAAAATTATTTCAAAAGCAAATGTGTAGTGAATCAGAGCTGTTGCTGGCAGACCTCATGCATGTTGCATTGTGGGACTTCACGGAGGCCTGAGTTCTGAATACACACGCCATGCGCACTTTGAGCTGTGCATACTGTCATGCCATGGAGCTCCAACAAATGCTTCTTGGATCCAGGCTCCAGTTCAAGATGCCTGTACGTTGTGAATTGCAGGGCCTCTACTGTGAGTGTATAGACTCTCTGCTTTTCCAGAAACACAATGGTTTAACTGTGTAAGACAAAGATTTACTATTTTCCTAATACGATTTCTCAGCATAAACATGTTCAATTAGCATTTCTTTGGGTTGTGTTTGATTGTAATAATATTTGCAGTTTTAAAGGTTCCTGTTTGAGTTGCTGGCATTGAGTCTCATCATAGGCTTAAGACAGAATTTCTGAGACAGCCCTAAAGTGACTTCTAGCACTTTATCCTACACATGCTATGTCATGTTCTCAGCACTGACACTGATAAAAACAAAAAATCCACCAACTTTAAAACAAGGGAGAAGCTCCCCATTTTGCAGTGTCCACTATTCAGCCAAGGATTTTATTATTTATGTAAAAGTAGACAAACCAATTCAATAGCATACAGATTTGCTTTCATCTTTAACAAATGGTAAGTGTTTTGGTTACTAAAAAGTTGCTTTAAATCTGGGCGGTGGTGGAGCATGCTTTTAATCCCAGCACTTGGAAGGCAGAGGCAGACGGATTTCTGAGTTCGAGGCCAGCCTGGTCTACAGAGTGAGTTCCAAGACAGCCAGGACTATACAGAGAAACACTGTCTCAGAAAACAAAACAAAACAAAACAAAACAAAAAAACAAAAACAAACAAACAAAAAAAACAAAGAGTGGCTTTAAAATAAATTCCTGTGTGGTTTGGTTTGTTAAAGTAAATGTTTGATTATACAGTATATACCTATAAACATATAAATCTTGTAAATGAATTCTCAAGTGAAAGGGGTCACTGCTCTAAAACAACTGTATCTGCCAATGACATCTCCTCTGTATCCTTGCGCCTCTGTTTAAACTTTCTTCCAGGTTATTCAACATTATGCATGCTTCACTGTTACTTATAAGTTGGCCATTATTTTCTTACCCAATGAGGAACCTTTTAAATGCCTTGCTTGACATTTCTTTTCTTAATGAAAACTTATACATTTTTCTCCTTGATATGCACACTATAAAAATCCGCATTTGGCTGATAATAGATATATCTAAGTTCCCTAACTTTTTGGTGCCAACACATGCATAAATATCCTATAAGATTCAAATATCTAACTAGAAATCATAATGAATCTAAATTAATATTGCTATTCTATTACATCATCCAAAATCTACACTAACACTTTCAAACTACTAAATAATCATGTATTATTGATTCTGTATTTTATATCCCTCTCAAGAAAAAAAAATAATACTTATGGATTCTTATAGCATCTGGAATTTGGTTTTGAAATGTTTATGTGGAAGAGAAATGCCATCTTTGACTTTTCCAGCTTGACGTGGTTGTACATCGTCCAGAATCATCAATCAGTCTTCAGGAGCTTGTTTTCCTTTGATTCTGTGTATTGTCTGTGAACTTTCTGAGCATTGTTTACCAGGCCATGCCATGCAGGGGTGCTCCTGGACTCTGTAGAGACAAGAGATAGGTGCTCCTCTTTGGTTGATGCATTTGAGAAGTAGGGGAAAATGCCTTTAAGTGGAGTGACCTTAACTACATAGAAGTTCTTCGAGCCCCAAAGGGGAAAAAATGTTAATTCCTACCCAAAGCTTCATTAAACGGTGCTTGGTAAAAGGGGCTAATAAAAGTACTGTGATCCCATTAGGTTCAGGGGAATGCCATACAGCAATGCTGCAGACAGAGCTGTCTGTCCTGCTTCATCAGTCGAGCATCTTAGATGCCCACTTGAATGGGGCTTCTCTCCCGGGCTCTAACTGATACTTTAGCGATGTTAGACCATTACCCAATGGCTGACTAGCTTTATGGGATTTCTGCACTGCTGCAGCCACAAAAGCAAGTTTTTATCTCCTGGACATGTAAAGGTCCACAATAAATTAAAGATTCTTCTACTCTTGCAGCCTTGAAAGTTTCAGCCTTGCGATAGTACCAATGCATTCAA
Source organism: Mastomys coucha (assembly GCF_008632895.1). NCBI lineage: Eukaryota > Metazoa > Chordata > Mammalia > Rodentia > Muridae > Mastomys > Mastomys coucha. The sequence continues at coordinate 5,032,837 of NW_022196911.1, read as the reverse complement.
GTCTCTTTCCCACTCTCTGTTCTATTACATTTAGTGTATCCTGTTTTAAGTTAAGATTCTTGATCCACTTGGACTTGAATTTTGTGCAGGGCGATAAATATGGATCTATTTGCCATCTTCTACATGCAGACCTCCAGTTAGACCAACGCCATTTGTTGAAGATGCTTTCTTTATTTCCATTGTATGCTTTTGGCTTCTTTGTTGAAAATCAAGTGACTATAGATGTGTAGGTTTATTTCTCAGTCTTCAGTTCCATTCCATTGATCTACCTGTCTGGTTCTGTACCAATACCATATAGTTTTTTGTTTTGTTGGTTTTTTGGTTTTCTTGTTTTATCACTATTGCTCTGTAATACAGCTTGAGGTCAGTGATGGTGGTTCCCTCAGATATTCTTTTATTGTACAAGAATGTTTTGGCTATTCTGGGTTTTTTGTTTTTTCATATGAAGTTGAGAATTGTTCTTTTAGCATCTGTAAAAAATTGTGTTAAAATTTTGATGGGGATTACATTAAATCTGTAGATTTCTTTTAGTAAGATGGCCATTTTCACCGTTAGTCATACTGACTCATAAGCACGGGAAGTCTTTCCATCTTTTGATATCTTCTTCAATTTCTTTCTTCAGGGGCTTGAAGTTCTTGTTGAACAGATATTTCACTTGCTTGGTTAGAGTCACACCTAGATATTTTATATTATTTGTAGCTATTGTGAAGGGTGTTGTTCCCCTAATTTCTTTCTCTGCCCGTTTATCATTTGTTTAATAAAGGGCAACTGAATTTGTTTGAGTTAATTTTGTATCCAGCCACTCTGTAGAAGTTGTTTATCAGGTACTGTAGTTCTTTGGTGGAATTTTGGGGATCGCTTATGTATATTATCAGATCATCTGCAAATAGTGACACCTTGACTTCTTTCTTTCCAGTTTGTATCCCCTTACCCTCCTTTTGTTGTCTTATTGCTCTAGCTAGAACTTCATGAACTATATTGAATACACATGGGGAGAGAAGGCAGCCTTGTCTTGTTCCTGATATTAGTGGAATTACTTTAAGTTTCCCTTCTTTTAATTTGTTGTTGGCTATGGGCTTGCTGTATATTGCTTTTATTATGTTTAGGTATGTGTCTTGAATCCCTGATCTCTCTAATACTTTTAACATGATTTTGTCAAAGGCTTTTTCATCATCTAGTAAGATGATCATGTGATTTCTGCCTTTCAGTTTGTTTATCTAGTAGATTACATTGATGGATTTCCTGTAATGAACCATCCCTACATCCCTGGGATGAAGCCTACTTGATTTTGGTAAATGATGTTTTTGATGCGTTCTTGGATTTGGTTTGCCAGAATTTTATGGAGCATTTTTGCATTGATGTTCAAATAGCAACATTTGGAAAATCATGTGTGTTCACTTGAAGGCAGCCATGATGAAGAAGTCTAGGAAAGTCTTCTATACAATTGCTTGGATTTCTTCTTTTTTTTTTTTTCTTAAGTACATAGAATCTCCCTTGAGGGCTGGTTTATATACAGCAAAACACATGATACAGTTCAGTTGATGAGTGCCTGACCACAACCAAGCTTTGGAATTTGGAAAGTTCATAACCACATTGTCCATTTGCATATCACCTAGACAAACAGAGGGAAGGATCTCCAGGCTTCAAAAAACAAACGAAACAAAACCAACAAAACAAAACAAAACAAAAAACAGCATTCATTGGCAATGTGTGGATAACACAAAGTCTCAGCAAATAAATTTACCATTCTATGGCATAAGCCATATTTTTGCTTGCATATTTGAGAAAAATATGGTACAGGTGTGATACCCTATCACCATTGCCAAGTTCCTGTCTTCCTTGTAGTGACAGATAAAAGTGTGCGGGAGACAACTGTTGCCCTTGTCACGGTAACTCAACGCCTTTAAATACATAATGGTCCAGGCTCATATATATCTATGATACCTGTATTTCTGATGAACAAATTTCTAGCAAATATCACTCAGTTGTAGCATATAGGAGATATCACTTAAACTAAACTATAATAAGCACCGTTTTTAAAATAAATGGTCTCATCAGGATAATCTTTTGTTTAAAATCCTAAGATTTATAAACATGGTGATCAGAACTTTTACACATCAAATGCCACAGATGCTCACATACACAGCATCTTGTAGACCAAAAAGGAAAAGTAGACATGGTGCCAAATTTAGCATGAAGCCTGTACAAAGGGCAGAGTAAAGTAACTCTTTCACCAGACACTTTTATTATGGTTAAGAAAGAAAAGAGAGCTAACCTCATCGCTGGATCCCTGCAGTGCACAGGAAATCAAAAGAAATAAAATTAACACCATTGAGCCAGAGAACTCACAAAAGGCTGGTCACGGTAGGTATCATCAAATATTTGAAAGACTGCCACGTGAAACAGGAGTTAATTAGATTTACTCTGTTAATTCTACCGGACAATAAAAAGGTGTGGAGGGAGCTCTGTCTTGCCTCAGCCTAGAGAACACTCTAACAGTTAGAACCCTTTGTAAACAGGTTGAGCCAAGCCGAATTGCCATGTAGGACATGCCAGGCCCATCTCTGCCTAGGATAAATGTGGATGGAACTCAGTGGAGAGATGTGCTCACGTGACCTCATCCACCCTTCAGCCACCAACAGTGAATGAGTTCCTTGAACTTGGTCAATGAGAAAATAGAATCTCATCCAAATCTGCTTGCTTATTTTTCAGATTCTCTGACAGTTAAGAAAGAACTTTACTCTTATTTCCAGCTGTCTTCTGTGTTGCCTGCAATAGGAAAAAAAATGAATTTTAGATGAGCACTTCTGTAGTTTCTGCAATATGATTACGTCGGGCAGTGTTTCAAGTGTAATTAAAATTCTGTTTGTGCTCCTTGAAATACACAGAGATAAGCATGGTGGAGTGGGATCCTTCTGGTTTGCGTAGTCATCTAATCGAGCCGGTGACAGAGTGACTTTGGATCTGTGACATTCAAGTGAAGACTAATTCCCTCTGGTCAGTGTGGTGCTCTGAGTATGCGCCTGTGGTGTTCTAGAACAAGTTCACCATCACTCAGAAGAAATGAAAAGCTGGGGACATGCTGGCCTGGATGCTTAATGTGTAGCCTGTTCTAACAAAGCAATCTGGATTGCATTTGAAAATAAACACTACAAACGTGCATTCCAAAGCCAGGTGGAAACTCACTTCCATATCAATTGAGTAAAACAGAGCTGTGAATTAAAAAAAAAAAAATGAAAAAAATAGAAGCAAGAGCGTTGTTGCCTTCCAAAAATCAGGAAGAATAATAACTCACATTATCAGAAAGGGCAGCACAAAATTACCCGTGCAAAGAAGGAGTAAAGACTTCTTTGCTTTCCTTTCTGGCCTCCTTACTAGCAATTTAAGATCAAGATCTTAGAAGGAATTACATTCCATCTTAGGCAGAACTGACAGAAAACACATTTTCAATTACCAGCAGGTGACAATCGAACACCGATGTTAGTGTTTTTTAAAACAAGGTTATTTCTTGCTTTACAAAGGTGACTATATATAAATGACTGAACACCGTATCTCTAGCAAATCATGCTACTGCTTTCAAAACATACAACTGCTTTAGGTGTGGATGCCAACACAGCTAATGTGTGCTTTTGTTGTGTCGTAGGGGGTCCTACTAAAGGGAGGAAAAAGATATCATGCCACAATTATTTGATAAAAAGTGTTAAATGCTTATTTATAGTAAGTCCTAAGGGACCTAGTAAAATACACATGAACATTAGTCACTTCTACTAAATGAAAATTCAGGATTTCACTTTTGGTGCTTTAGGGTCTATTTCTTGGGACATATTAAAATATCTATGTATGAATGGTCATATGTAAAATGATGAATGAAATTAGTCTAAGTGAACAATGCACTTCTGTGGAGCATGCTCATCCTATATCCCAGAGGGTTTTACTCATCCTCCATCCTAGAGGCTTTAACTCATCCTACATCAGAGGTTTTACTCATCCTACACCCTAGAGGGTTACCCCTTGTTATCCTGAAGGCTCTAAATGATTCCCAGATAAACTTTTTTTGTAACTCAAATTAAAAAGAGAAAAAAAAAAACCTCTCCTTTTTCTCAAATTATTCTACAATTTACCCTTGTAGCTATCAGTATGAGCTCCTGTTTTCTTTCTGTAGACTTGGTTTTCAGTGAAGTCGTTTATGCCAGTTCTAAGTTAAAAGCAGCCTGAGAAGACTTTGATGGCTTCGTCATATCCTTCCCAAAGGCAGACACTGGCGGCTCTCCCTGCTCCCCCCTTTCAGATTTTCCAAATAGCTCCCAGTTGTTTGGTGCATTTTTAAGGCACGAGTTAATGTTCACATATTTAACTTAGATTATCTCCCATCCAAGATGAAGGTTTTAAGGGTGCCAAATTATCTCACCAGCTCCCCCCACCCCCTTGATTCCATTAACCTTAGTATTTCAAAGCAATCTAATTTTGGATAAATTGCTTTCCTGTGTTTTGGCTGCTAGCTTTTGACAAACGTGTTTTAAGTTTCACTCAAAGGCTAATTTTTCTTATTTTAACCATGGAATGCTTTACAAATTATGCTAGCAAGATGTCTTTTATTTCTCAAGTTTTCGTTACTGAGAAATTATAATTTTTTTGAAGCTAAAAAAAAAAAAAATCTTGAAAATTTGATCCTAAGCTAAATATCACTGAATGGCTCACATCGTAGAACTTTATTAGGAAAACTTGATTATTACTGCCCACCTAATAATATTTAGAAAATACAATGGTAAACTTGATCAATTTTAGATATTTGCTTGTTTTGAATTTTTAAGTGTTTGAGGTTTTCCAGTGAGAATATAGAGTTGGCTGCCTCTCAAACCCAGAACTTTCCATTTAATCTACTTCACTTTCAATATATGTATATGCTCTGTCTTTTCTTTCTGACTCTAAACACACACATACACACACACACACACACATACACACACACACACACACACAGAGAGAGAGAGAGAGAGAGACAGACAGACAGACAGACAGACAGAGACAGAGACAGAGACAGAGAGAGGCAGAAACAGAGACAGAGACAGAGACAGAGAGCAAGAACATCATCACCCACTATTTCATGGACCCAAAGAAGAAACAGTCACTTAAGTAGTATTTACTAAGTAATAGGATTTTGTGTTGAGATTGATGTCTGAGCTGAAGTGGGCATGTGTCAAGGATGACCCATAACTAAGAAGAGTAATAGAGCTGTTATAGCTACTGATCTTCAAGATGTTCTCCTGGGCTGGCCTTGGACCACAACTTTTATATGTATTATGTCATTTTTCCTCCAAAGCCATACAGACATTCTTTTCCTTACAAGCAAATTCGGAGTCTTGGAGTACAGTTTACCTATGGATATGTAGGAAATTCTCAGCTCCATTTCAAACACAAATCTGGCTTGAAACCCCATGTCTGTATACTTTTTGTTTAAAATTCTATTTCAGAATGTTCTAAATGTAGTGTTTCAGAAATGGAAATGATTATTTACAGGAACGACTTCCCAGAGACAGTGGTATTTGGGTTGAAAAATGAAGGTCTGGCTGACTGGATTGCATGGAGGAACCAGGGGTGGGGATGAAGGGGTGGGGCTGAGAGGGTCAAGGGGTGGAGCTGAGAGGGGGTCAAGGAATCATTCCAGGCAAGTGGAAACATTAACTTCAAGCAAACCAAGAAGTTGGGGTTCGAGTAAGGTTTGAGGACCAATAGACAGTCCAGGAGGACTAAAATGAAACGGGGTTGGAAAAGATAGATTGGGGCCAAAGGAAAGACAATAGTCATTACTATAGTATGCATGTTGATTATAAGAAATTTGAGAGCTTGGTAGCAAGATATAAGAAATAATAAAAGTTTAACTTTCCATAAGTGAAGCTTAGCAAAATCTCAAATTATCATCTGAGGAGAGGTAGGTTATTAATATTCTCTGTTTTTCCTTCTCAAGTGACAGTCATTATTATAATGAGGGATCTCCAAAGTAATTTGTATTTCTTGGAAAGAAAGTATTAAAAATTTAAATGCTTTCACGTATTAATTTGTGAACCTATGCTACTTGGGAATATTAACAAACATATCCAACACCTAGGAATGCTACAGCAAAGTGAACAATAGATTGTTTATCCACACATACTCATTAGTCACAATTCCCTAGAGATAATTTGTCAGTCTTTTACTTAATCCCATGGCTTATTATCTGCTAAAAAAGGAGGATGGTATTTTATTCATAGCAAGACTGTGGTCAATTCTTATTATAGACATGGATCTTTTGCATATTCAAATCTACTTGGAGATATTTGTTTTCTTATGCCCTTCTGAAGACATATATTTTTAAAGTGTTAACGTAACTGTTTTCAGTATAAACATATGAACATATACACATGGTTGTGTTTATTTTTTCCCCATTCAGCTATTAGTGATTATTCCAAAATGCTCAGTTTAGCACTTGCCCATTCTAGGAATTTAGTTGCTCATGAAGAGACTGCACCCAGCAACACAGTTTTCTATGCGCCCCCAGCCCCCTCTTTTTGAACTGCATGGAAATTATTTTTGTAAGGCTACAACTTGTTTGCCATACCACTGAGTCAGAGATAGACTGCATCTCTGTCTTTTGATTAGCAAGCAAGAATTCAAACAAGCCCGATCATGCATGAAGGCATCTAATGGAATTCAAATATAAATATAATTGACTAGTGCCAGAAGCGCAAAATTTGTGTAATTTGCGTGGCAAGGGCAGGGTTAATAAATAGAAGAAAAAGACCCAGGAGCAGCTTCCAGAGAGGCAAAGATGCGAGAGCTGAGCATTTCCCTGAGCTTCTCTGAAATGGGAGTTGATCAAGCAATTAATACAGTTAAAAACACAAAAGCACCCTTGGACCTTAATCTACCTGAGGAAAGCGATCCAAACCAAATACATAAAATTGATTAACTAAGACAACTTTCCAGTGAGGTGGAAAGTCTCATAAAAATCCAGAAATGGAATACAAGGAACAAGGTCATTTGGCCCATCCTCTCTGTCAGCACTGAATTAATTTATCATGATTAAATACAGCTCAGTTGGTGTGGGTGGGACTCCATCTTGATGAATGAATCTACACTGAAACTCTGGTCACCATTTATAGTGATTCCTCCCATTCCACATTGCCCCCTTCCCAGCCACACTCACAGAAATATTCTCCATTGTAAAAGAAAGAGTATTAAAAACTAGTATCTGAGATTTGGGATTTGAGTTCTTGCCCTCTGTGTCTTTCAGTTGCCAAACATACAACATGCTACCATATTGTGTGGTTAGAAAAAAATAAGAAAATTAGTCTTCTATCTGTCTTTAGTGATGGCCAAATTAGATTGTAAGCTCCAAAGCTAGGGGTGGTGTCTGCATTTGTATATCATCACATCCTGTTTCCTGGCATGTTACCTTAAAGTTTACTCAATTGATACTTGTTGCCTGTCCCCAGCCTTCCTTATTGACAAGTCAAGAACCAATTGGAGAACAAGACTTTGCATCAGAACCTCCCCTTACAAATACTTGCTGGAAAGATTAATATTTGAATGTATAATGTGGATTTACATACTTCCTATATTGGGTGGTCTTGCTCTATAAAGAGGGGATACTTTTCAGAGGAATCACTCTTCGGAAAAGTTTGGGAAGAAAGTTAAGTAATTGAACAAGGTTAATTAAAGTAGACCTCTAATAAACCACAGCTGGATAATTTATGGATAGAATTCAAAATCCATGCCTCTTTGTAAGCTTGGAAGTTGAAACTTCAAAGCTGTTTCACCAGGCAGCTAACTCCAGTCCTGCCCTTGGACCTCTTCACCATGGCTAGGATTCTTCAGAATAAAACCTGGGAACTTGGTTCTAGACAATTACTGGCGAAGACTCAGGCATGCATCGTAAAGGAAACCCTCCTGCTCACATATACAGATAGCTTATGATTCAGCAGATGTTTGGATGCACACAGAAGCCTGTGACGCACTTAATACTATGGACATGGAACCTGGCTGTGTGGAACTTCTGGATTCGAGGCAACCTATCTTCAATATTCCTCTGTAGGGCAGTGGAAGCAAGAATATCGCTACTTGGTAATGTTTCCTTTCCCTCTCAGGTAAACTCCCTGCGGTACCACCTCCCTGCGACCTGACCAGTGCTTCTCAGCCTCCCCAATGCTGTGACCCAATGATACAGTTCCTCAGTTTGTGGTGACCCCCCCAACCATAAAGTTATTTTTATTATTCTTAATTGTAACATTACTTCTGTTGGGAATCTTAATGTAAATATCTATGTTTTCTGATGATCTTAGGTGATCCCTGTGAAAAGGGTCATTGAACCCTCAAATCATGACCCCACAGGTTGAGAACCGCTGCTGTTATATGTTTGAAACACACAGACTCTCTGATCAAAACCCCTGGTATCAAATGAAACCTTGTTTCAGGAGCCATAAGCTCGCCCAGGATACTGCTTTGGGTTGGAGGCAGGTAATCATGATAGCCCAAAAACTCAATGAGGCATGGCTAGGTGGAGTTCAGAGAGACACAGTTTGATTAAAGGTACAGGTACTTCATCTGTGACTAAGGAAGTTGTGGGGAAGTGTCAGTCCTAAGAGGCCAGCCTAATATTTGAACCAGTTTGCTTTCCACACAAATAGGCCACTGTAGACTGGTAGGGGGACCTACCAGTGTGGTACCCTTTTATACATTACTATCCCTCACCAGATAAGCACGTACGGTGACCTGCCAGGACAGGGAAAGAGAAAGTGGTTTCTGGTATCTTTCCCCTCCAGTCTGTCCCTGTGGTCAGCACACTGCTGGTACAATATTAGATGTGTATATATTAACAGGTGAATCTGAGATCACCCAGCTATACCTGTTACAGAATCCCCATTCTCCCGGTAGGAACCAAACCTGCATGCACATTCGAGTGATTCTGTGTGCTAGTTAGCTGCTCTCATATTTGAATCAAAACTTGAAGCCTACAGTGTGAAAATGAAGCAGGGTTCAGCCATAAAGCTCAATGAAAGAATACTTATCGGCATAGGTAAGGCCCTGGTTTCATCCTCACCTCAATGAGTCAATTGTAAAAAATTAAATTTTTTAATTTTTTATTTATGTAGAATATAACATTAAATAAAATCTAAAACACACACACACACACACACACACACACACACACACACTAGCCAGGAGTAGTGTCTATATTAGTTTCTTGACTTCTTACTGTGATAAAATGAAAATAATAAGCCTGCCTGACCAAAGCGTTGGGGGCAGGGAGATGGATCAGTGGGTGCGTTTCCTTCACATGCCTGATAACTAAAGCTAGAGAGAGGATCCAGGGTTCAGAGTTTGTGAAGAGTGTCTATAATCACGGGGGAAGGCAAAGTATCGAGAGTTGGATGACCACATGGCTCCCACAATCCAGAAGTGGAGAATGGTGGATGGTAGCTTCCAGCCAAGTTTTCCATTTTATACAGTCCTAGATCTCCAGGAAATGTGTTCATCCATAGTTCATAGGTCTTCTCACAGCAGTAACATAATCAAGGTAAGCCCTGCCCTGCCCCACCCTGTCCCACCCTGCCCCCACCTCACCCGGGATCACCCCACCCTGCCCTGGGCATGCTCAGAGGCCAGCCTCCCTTGGGACTCTAGATTCTGACCAGTTGTCAACACTAAGTAAGTAGCACAGTAGCACACACCTAAAATTGCAGTACTCTGGGAGTCCAGGCAAGATAAGGAGTTCAAGGTCAGCTTTGGCTACACCAAAGTTGGAGACCAGCCTGGGTTAACATGAGACTGCCCGAACTTAAAAGGAAGCAAGGAAACAAACAAAAACCCCACCATGCCAAATTAAAGAAAGAACTAAAAATCCCCACATTTTTGCACCTTCGAGATACTGTTCCCTCCTTTTTGAATAAGTACCCATTTTCATTTTTGCAGATTTTGTATCCAGCCTTGTGCAGAAGAAATAGCAAGAAGCCATTTACTGATTCTCTAAGGCTTGATTAGTGATCTAGTTCTTATGAAACTCCTCAAAAGAATGACTCTCTTAGCAATGTTTTCTTTCCAACCAATATTCACCAGCTTCTAGGAGCAGGTGCTCACATAAGATGTGGGAGAAGGAATTAAAGTTCACTGAAGTCCATTAATGTCCTTAAGCCTGTCCCAGAACATAGTTGCATCTGTATCATTCCAAATCATTTTAGATATTGATACTTTGCACATAAGACACTGGCTGTTTCAGTAGTGATGTACAAACACCCTGGCTTCCTCTAATGCTACCCCAGTGTTCATTGATACCTAACTGGTCATGTGCATCCCAAAGTGGGAAGGATGGTTGTCAGAATTCCTGCTGTACTTCCTGGTTCAGGTGTTGTACACACAGGTCTCTCTCCCTCCTTAGTCTCCAGCTCTGCTCCTGAGCTGGCATGTTGGAACAGCTCTAAGCCATTCCAGCCATGTTTGCCAAAGCCTCACAGCTGCTTTCTTCACTACCAGATTCCTGTGAGTAAGCAAAATTCCAACGCTCTTAGCTTCTTGTTCCGATATTTCCCCAGCTATCTGATGTCTTTCACTCTGGATCTGCAATGTTTGCTTCAGCATCTCCCAGCACAGTTGGCTGAGACTGATTGAATGACTCTTAAACGAAAGGATCAGGGTTCGGTTTGATTCTCTTTTGGGTGAGGAATTGATTTGTGAGGTCTTCGTGCACTCTTATAAAAACACCTTATGTTTTTAGTTTTTGTTTCCACTTAACACTAGAGCCTGAGATCTTGTTTTATACCCGTCAGATTTCTATTCTCCCAGCATCTAGCTGAGAGATCAATGGAGATGGATGAGACCTCCAAGTAGCCGGTTTCTCTCTTTCTATATCTGACACTTAAAGAAAAAAAAAAAGAATAACTGCTTCACACCTGTCTGAAACAGTGCCCAGCAAACTTTCAGAAATATCTGTCACTATTTTAGACTTTGTGAGCCACACAGTATCCAGTATGGTCTATGAAAATTAATGGATTTGATGAGAGTGGCCATGTTCTGACAATTTTTAAAATTTATTTTTGAAAAAGCAGGTGGCAGGCTGGATTTGGCCTACAGCCCATAGTGTGAAGCCCTAAATGAAGTACATATATCTTAGATATTTTTCCTGAATCCTCCTCAATCTCTTTTTCTATTCTCCTTATAAATACACTCTGACCCCTTTGGGTCTTTGTATTTCAAATATTATCTCCACCGCTGGTTAATGTGACTTAAATCTATGGCATTAATGACTTCTACAATGGTTTCTATACTTATTTAGGGTCATCCCAAGCATATTTATTTTAAAATAGTTAAGACATAGATTGTTGTCTTTCTCCGCACTGGGAGAATTCTCTAACTGGTGAGAGGAATCATCCTTTTTTGTTCTCTGATCAGATTCCCCACTGTAAATATTATTAAGCCCCACTGACTAAAATATATTTTCTTTTATCCCCCTTCTTCAGAGGCATCTCAGGGTATTTTACTCAGCTTCCCTCTTGGATTAATAGCCAACATAGCCACTGTCAGTATTCTAAACTAATGGGTGGCTAGAAGTGCCCAAAACAAGGTATATAACCTTGCCAGGAAATTAGAGCACTGGGTCCCATAAAGACTTTCAGTCTTGTGGAGAGGAAGCTGGAGGTGAAGAGAACCTGGCCTCCTGCCAAGGATGAGAAGTCCCACAGCCTTTCTGCTTTTAGGCCACATGTAAAGAAAGAAGCATAATCCAGCTGCTGAAGACAGAAAGCAATGGAAGGACCTAGTGAGGAGAAATTGCCAGACTTTCACCCAGGAGAGATTGTCATAGCTATTCTTGCCTTGTGTGCCCTTTGAAGTTAAAACAGGGATGGGTCTAACACCTGGGATGGAGAACCTGAAGGTTTCTGTGAAGCTTTTCAACTGGTCCTCATGTTTGTCAGTGGCTGGGGGTGGGGGGGACGAAGGAGGGGAGTGGAAGGAGAGGAGGATGCCTATTTCATCTGTCTAAAGCCATTTATTAACTTTTTTAAAATAGTATCTTGCTTGGACTATGAGAAGTACCTTCTGGCTCCTGCTTCCTACACAGCAGGTGGTCATGATGCTGAACCTCTCTGGAATCTCTCACCTCTGTTCCAGCTAATAGGTTGAATAGAAACAGGAAAAAATGAATAATTAATAACAGATGGGGGGAAAGGAGGAAGAGGGAGAATGAGAAAGGAAGGGAAAAAGAGGGGCAAAAGTAAGAAATGTTATTGATTAGGAAAGTGGGGTAGGAATTCTTACAATTTTAGTATCAGGATTACATTATCCAATTTTCTATGTAAAGTGCTATTTGTCTGATCGGCGAATGCATGTTTATTTTCCTAAGCAGATGATGGACCACACAGAAAACATTCACACGCTTTTCTTCTATTTCCTTTCAACATAAATTTTACAATGTAAAACTGCTATGTTTCCTAAATATTTGAATTTAGGATGTGGTGGTTACCATGAGTTTAGGTTGCATATCATAGTTAGAATCATTTCTTTGTAAATTCTTTGTTATAGTTCACTCATCCAATATTAATCTATTTTTAAACTACAAATGGGAAGATTAAAATGTTTTGTTCATAATTGATAGTATTGAAACGTGAGAATAATACACAGTTAATTTTTCTTGTAGATATGGTGTGTGCTGTTTCAATTACTATATCAGCTAAAGATATTTCTCCCTTGTAAACAGTCCTTCCAAAAATTAGTCATGATTGGGCTTAATTCAAGCCACTGGTGCCATAATTCGTTGGAATCAAGTTCCACGCTTCCTGAGTGGGTGTCTGTAGGATTAGAGTAAATCACTACAGGCGAAAGCAGTTACAGAGCTGCTGAGAATGCAAAGATGGGCAGCACATGTCAAGCGCACAGTGCACATACTGTGACTACAAGGTGCATGTAGCTACTGCCAGTGTGGTTGAGCGTCAGCTGGATGGGGTGAACAGCTTATCTAGAAAATTATTTGAGGAACAATAACCCCCCTTTTAAATTTATGTTCAACCGCAAAACTCTTATGTAGAGGCCTTAAAATTGCACTGTTCGGGAGGAAAATCAAAGAGGTAGCAAGCAGCTATTTCTGATACAGCCCGAAATGGAGACAGTACTCTTTCTAGCTGCCCTGTGAGCTGTTTGATCATCCACCCTGCAGCTCCAGCTGGTTCGAAGCACTGCTAACTTATTCCTTGGAGATTTTCATCGGCTCCTACATCTGCACAAGGCTCTACATCCTGACACGTAAAGTTCTGATGGACAGCAATTCACCACCTTGCTCTACGAAGCAACTTCACGATCCTGCTTTTAAAATCCTGTTATTCTAGATTCATGAAGATTTTAAAGAAATGTATGCATTAAGATTTTTGTAAGGAGGCCACTTCATGGAGTTGTCACGTCGGCTGAGTTTAATGATGAATATGTGTTTAGCATAGGGTAGCACAAAACTTAACATTGGTTCTTGATTTTACCCATAAAATAAATATGACTTTCCCACCAGTAAGAAGAAATTTAAAATTTTTCTGTTTTCCTTGTTTCTAGAGCATTGTGAACCTTCAGCTATAAACTTGAAGGAGATCTAGACTAAGCCACGGTAAACAGAAACAGCCACCAAGGTTGAAAATAATATAAAAAGATATTTGTTTTGCACACATACATGCATATGTAGTGTGCATGCAGTCTATCTGAAGATTCCATTCAGGTCTTTGCTCATTAAAACACAAATGAGTCTACACTTGAGAAGTAAGCTCTAGCCTTGTGCCACAGTCAGCCCGAGGAACGGATATCCAGGCAAGCTCATTGCCCATTTGGGTGTCAGTGATCATGAAAATGGAGGTCATCCCAGGAAGAAAGCAATAGAAAAGTCAGTCCCCAGTCCTACTTGAAAACATCCCAGAATAATTCCAATTGCCTTAGGAGATAGGATGAGATTTCTAGGAAATTCCCTGAGATGGTTAATTCTTAGCTAAGCTGGTTTGAAATTTTCATTATGACTCATTACATATAAGTAAGAAAGTCCAACAACCCCAAAACTAGACAAACAAAATACTAGAACCAGACCTGGAAGAAAAAATAAAATCACTAGCTCAATGCAGAATGAACCTTAGTAGCTCTGACAGAAACTTCCTTGCCTAATATATTCATTATATTTTGCTACATTTCCATTTTAATTATCATGAAGAAAAGGCAGCCACCCTTTTGCCAAGTGCAGTAATTTATACTCGCAATGGTAAGATAAGTAATACCACTCTAAATACATCATAAACAAAATATTTATTAGGAAAGCTTCATTAGCATGCATTTCATTCTGATAATAAGGTTTAGGAATTTAAATTAATATCAGTGTTATTCGAGAACATGGCTATTAACATTTAATAATGTTTAGCATTTATATAGTCCTTTGTGTTTCCAAAGTACTTTAGCCATTAATTAATTAAACCCCAAATTATCATTGTGAGCAGGTTCAGCTCATGGTTTCCTCAGTTATAAAATTATATTCATTAAGTATTTTAACTTTTTCAGCTAGAAGTTCTCATCAGCAGTAAATGTCTTGGAAATTCTCTCTTGCAGTCAGGTTGATTGTCTACCCAGACAAGAATCCCTCAATGGATGCCTATTAGGGATTCTATTCATGACCTGTAAGGACCAGAGATGGGCAGCTGACAAGAGAAGAGAACTCTAAATTGTCACGGAGTGTCTGGGTTTCTGTTCTGCTGGTTTTATTACAGATGCCCAGACTCCATTACCACACACTGAGATACCTGTCAAGGTTATCCTTAAAGGTCAGGCTTTAAAATAGAATACATACTTAGTATTTAATCCAGCTAGGATATGTTACACACACAAAGTACCCTCTGATTTAAAAACAGATGGAGGGAGGGGGAGGGAGAGAAATAAAGGAGGGAGGGAGAGGAGAGAGGGAAAAAGAAAGAAAGAGAGATAAAGAGAGAGAAGGGAGGGAGTTTCTAGCAAGAAAACCTTCCTACTTGGAGGAGGGGACTGTCATCTTGAGAACACAATGAGATTTAATGGGACACTGTTGCTAACAGCATGCTTTGGCCCCTAACAATGGGTATTAATAACTTGGGCCTTAGCAGTAACCTAGCCAGCTTTGTGGGGACTATCCTCCAAAAAGAGTTCTCAAATGGTGTTGGCTCCCTTCCAGAGGGAACCAATCCACAGGAGGCCCTAGATTCCTTCATTGTGGACTTTGAACCCCACTCAGAGCATCCTCAGGCGGGGAAGAGCAGCCTCCGTTACCCTTGGTTCTCTGACAAGAGTCCTGGGACACTCAGCTTTAAGAGAGTTTCCACGCTGGTTACTGCCTTAGCTGGTTGGAATGGCGAGGAGACAGTCCCTGTGGTTATCCTGAGGACAACAAGGCCTCGCGTGCTATTGGCTTCCCCTGGTAGATAATTGTTTCAAGACTAAGCCGAGAAACAGTCTGGAAACCCTGGTGCCCTGATGGAAGAAAGTGTGGATTTATTATCAGCGAGGAGAAAGAAAATTACTATCATTCGCCAGAGTAAAGAGAAATGCAGGCGTAGCCTCGAAGCGCAGTCTCCCTGCGGTCTGCACCCTGCCTTCCTTTGCTCTCCACTGGGTTTCCAAGCACCAGGCTTTAAACCACAGCTCCACCAGAGTAGTCAGGATAATGGGCTCCATCTCCAGTGGTCCAGAACCTTCCAGGTGGGAGTCGCTTTATACAGCAGATCAAAACAAATGTAACGTTATTTAAATAAAATAAAATAAAATAAAATGTGCTCGGCATTATATAGCCCCATAAATCCTAAACATGCTACAAAATTCCATCCTGGGGGACTGAATTTGCTGGGTTGTAGAGACAGCTCATTTTCCCTAGGTCTTCACTACCCTGTTGCTAACTTGAAACTACCCTTGGGATCCTCAATACACATGTGCTTTGTTGTGAAAGAGACAGGTAGAAGGCAGGAAAGGAGGGAGGGAAAAAGGAAGAGGGAAGGAGGGAGGGAGTGCATTTACCTTAACCTTAAAATTCTGTGAGTAAATGCTACACTGATAGGCAGACATAGTAGATGTTTAAATATTGATTTCTGGTTTGAACCTTCACCAAAGGGTGAAGGTTCTTATTCGGTGAAGGTGTAGGTAATGGCTCTTATTACCTACATGCCATAAATGCCACACTCCTCAGAGCTGATATTTTCAGCTTCCACAATGCCACGTTTGACTTCCCACTCCACATCCTTTTCCTGTCTCCCACACACATGGAGCTCCAGGAAAGCACAGTGCATCCAAATGTTCTCTGAAAACACTGCTGATTGTC
This sequence comes from Mastomys coucha, assembly GCF_008632895.1. NCBI lineage: Eukaryota > Metazoa > Chordata > Mammalia > Rodentia > Muridae > Mastomys > Mastomys coucha. The sequence continues at coordinate 5,016,510 of NW_022196911.1, read as the reverse complement.
CAGTCGCAAGGCATTCTCCTTAGGAGGGAATATGGGGAGGGATAGCTCAAACTCCAGGCTTTTGTCTAAGCTGTTTCCATAAACTGAAATACTAATACACCTTCCAGCCATCTCCAGTCCACTGTGGGATCCTGCAGGAGACAGTGTCCCTCATCGCCTTATTCTCTGAGGCCCGTGGGGCTTTCAAACATGCTCAGGACTCACCTAACGGAACTGGATTTTTAAAGTAAACCAATTTTTTCCATGCTTGCAACTGTGAAACAGCACTGAACCTCAACATATTTAATTTAGGGGAAGTCTTATAGCATGAAGTTCTCTCAACAGAAGCCTAGCACAAATGTGAGAATTTCAACTCAAATATAGAATGGACGCTACTTGAAGACTCAACCATGTGAAAGAAACTGAGTTAGGAGTGCTTCAAAATAATAAAAGAAATGGCCGGAAGTTTAGGAAACTTCCTGGGCTAGAAGCTGCAATGTGAAGAGCTTGTATGGATTCAGACACAGAGGCATTGCTCAGGAGAAGGCTGCTGTCTGACTCCGAGGAAATGCAGAGCCATTTGCGAGAATAAAAGCAAAGGAGACAATTGTGTGGTGTTTGAACAAACAGATGGGCGGTAATGTTGAGAAGCAGGGTACCTAGAGTGGCAGGGATGGAGAATTCAAAGGCCAGACAAAATCAATATGTAAAACAAGCCTAGTGTTAACATTAATGTATGTGCATATAATGGAAAGACCGAACATGCTCGTATGAGTGGGGATGGTCGCCTTCTTAACTTAGCAACTGCTTTATACACACAATCAACATGACATTTCTAAGATGTGGGCAGTGAGAATTTAAAACATCTTACCTACAAGCCAAATGAACTGTTAAGTTGTTTGGGGTTTTGTTGTTGTTGTTGTTGTTGTTGTTGTTGAATTTTTAAAATGTGTGTTTGGGTAGGTATGTGCATATGCAGGAGACACTTGAGAACTCTGACAACAACTTGCTCCAAGTTTTTTCAGGCTCCCATTTCTAAGTAAGTATGAGCTAATGGGATTGTCTAAATACAAGAAAGACACACAGGGGAGGGAAATACAGGAAACTGGGAAGGAATAAGTCAGATCTGGTTGGCCACACATTCCAGGATGTTTTTTCCTGTCTCTATGGATATTTTTTGGCAATTTGTTTTACCAGGGCCTAATTTTAGATTCATCATGGAACCAGTGGCGTGGTCAGAGGATGAAAATGCAAGACAACGAGCCTGATGACCCAAGTTTAATCCCCAGGACCCACACAAAAGGATCAGAGAAATAAAGCTGTCCTCTGAAGGCAAAATACACATACACACACACACACACACACACACACATTCACACAGATACACACATACACAGGCACAAACTCACAATACACTAATACATTTAAACACACATACAATGACATACACATATGCATACACATACTCTCACATGCATTCACACACTCACACAGACTCACACTTACATACACATACTAATACAGAGACGTACACACATACACACACACTCATACACACTCATACACACATACACTCATATACACATGCTGACATACACATAGACACTCACACATACACATACATTCACATGCACACACCAACACACCCAGACACACACAAACTCACACATATACTAACACACGAAGTTAAACACACACATAGAACAGTGACATACACACACATACAGCAATATCATACACACATTCACAATAAAATAGTAACACACATTCAAGCATACATTAATTACACACATGCATAAATGATAATAGCGCACATATAAACAATAACAACACACACTCATATGCATACACTAATAGCGCACGTACTTACTTGAAGTGCGCACTGGAATAGGAAGAGGATGGTCTGAAACTGAAGAGATTACCATTAATCAGTTTACCCTCCAGGCAGTTCTGAACTCAGCAACAACACAGCCCACTTAAGGCAGAAAGAGGGTCGCGGGCTGATTTGTAATTTTTCTGATGAGCCTATTTTCCTCAATTTTGAAAAAATAATTAATAATTAATTAATTAACACAATGCAATTCGTTTCATTTTATATAATGTTGTAAGGATCCTCTCTTGAGAAATACACGAAGGCATAAGGCCGATGCTTACACACACCCAGCCCCTCCTCTGAGAGGTCTCTTCAGGGATTTAAAGCATCTTTTAAGTGAAGTTAAATTCCATAGGAGGGAAAGATTACATATTATCTTGTACACAATGGCATTTCCTCCCACTTTTCTTCCTGAGTGGAAAGGCAAATGATAGAAAATAAAAGTGAGGTTTGGAATTACATTAAACCTCTGCAATTTGTGAGCTGTTATGTTAGGGATGATTTTGTATCTGGTATAAATTCGCAGCACAATGGATCCAGCTCTGCACCAAGATTCACATTAACATTAATAAGAGCCGTGCTGCTAAATTCCTCAAATCACAGAAAAATCTCTCTGCTGAATGGGAAACTCTGGGGAAGTGGATGTGCAGCAAACGGCAGGTCAGGGAGCAGAGCAAAGCCAGGCTGGAGGAAATGTTAGTAGGCAGTGAACACTGGTCAGATAGCCACATTTAGAGCTGCTCAGCTGATGAGCTGCACACCGATGGCAAAGTCAGGTGGACTGGCCTCAGCTCTCCTCCGTGTGGTCTTGGAAGAGTCACTATTTTCCTTGAGTCACATTGCATTATATAAAGTTAATGCTAAGTGGTTGGAATTTAGTAATTGCAATAAGAAGACAGTGAATGTCACTGCAGGTCCATGGCAAAGGTCTTGGGATATTTTATCCTGGCAGCTCAATCTAGGAAAGACAAATTAGAAATATTGTAGTTAACAAACATTTTTTAACAAGTCAGGATAAGGGATAGATGGGTAGAATTTTTACCTTCCCATTTCTGTTTATCTTACAGATGTGTTGATTTACAGATTTATTAAAATACAACTTCCATCAATGACATACGCAAGCTGATGAGTGTTGAGGCATGGGTGTGTGCAGAGGATAGCAACCATATTCAAGACAGCAGACCACCGTGCCCACACTTCTTCACCAGCCTTCACTGGCCATCCCTGTCTTGCCCAGCTACCACTAGGGTGGTCTACATGTATCACTAAGACTAACTTTGTTACTTCACCTCATCTTATTACCAAGTCAAGCTCTGTACGATAACCTGTTCATCAAATAACCTTCCACCATCTAGATGATGTTCTGTTTGGAACCTTCTCAAATCCATGTGCTGTGGCAGTATTAGATTATTTTTTAATTAATTTATTTACATCAAACACTTCCTCCTCTTGGTCCCCTCTCAGAGAGATGCTCATCCCCATTGCCCCTCCCCTTCTCCTCTGAGAGGATGGGTCTGAGGTATATAGCTATATTGGTGTATCAAGTTTCTGCCAGGGTAGGTGCATATTAGATTCTTTTTTTTTTCTTGTGCAGATATAAAGAGGTTTATTCACTTGTTACAGGGTATAAAACATAACATATAAAAAGCCACCATCTCTCCTTAGTGTGAACATGTTGTGCTGTCCGTGGCCACCTTAGGCTTCAAACATAGCACAGCTGGCACAAACAGTCTTCTCATCATCGTCGGCATAGTCTGCCAGGCCACACAGCACACAGGCCAGAGCACCACAGCCCCAGCAGGTGTATACACACTGCCCACACAGGGCCCGCTCGCACTGGTTGCACACCGCCTTCCCATCCACAGATCTCACGCACGATGAACAAGCGATGGGTGCTGCCCCAGGAAGGCCTGAGCTTGGCATCGTGTCAGTCGGCCATCAGGTCCAATCAACATCTGTCCCCTTGCAGCTTGAGGGGCTCCTACCAGACCAGGCTTCAGTGACGCCTGCAGGTGGTTCATGGAACAACCTTCACTCCAATGTGATCTCTATAGGCCTGGGCCCCTTGGAAAAGGAGCTGCTTTGCTTGGTTCTTTCGAAAACCTCGCGCGAGTAGCGCTCGGCGAACACACCGTGGCTCAGCCCCTTCGGGCCCACGTGGACTTTGAGTTGAAGCGGGGCTGCGTCCGCGAACGGGCAGCTCCGCTTGGGCATGATAGCGGGTACCAGACGCAGCGCATATTAGATTCTTAAATGTAGCGATGAGACTCCCTTTCAGGGCCAGCTCTTGGCCATGAACTTCCTTTGGCTCCAAGCTGCCTGTATTCCTCGTGGTATTATTACTCTAACCTCTAAGCTAGGACCCTCTCTGACTGCCTTACTATATGGAGTTACTGCTCCAGATTTTAAAGGCAAGTGTGATTTATCCATGAGGACAGTCCACAAGTTCTCCCTGTATTTAAGCTTAAGTGATTCATACTCTCATCTTCAAAAGTCCTTTCTTCTATAAGAGGATCATATTTATAGCCCCTGTCCATATTCAAGAACGGGAGATCACACCACAGCATCATTTAAGGATTTAGGCCATTAGAGGCTATCTTAGAGTCCTGGGTAGTGAAGAACAATTAACTTGAATGTAGCAGCCCATAATTTTAACTTACATTCCCTTAATGACTAAGACTAAGTAAGCATCATCTTATGTGCTCATGTGCAACCTGTACATTTTTATGTTAGTATCTAATAATAAGATTGCAATTTTAATTGTTTCCTCTGTCTTCGTAATACCATTTTTTAAAAGTTTTAAATATATTATTAATGTTAAGTCTCTTGTATTTATATAAAATCAATATCCTAAGATCATTGGTTCCTCTGATCAACAAAGATCTTACATCTGATCTTTCCTCCAACTGTGGACTTTGGTAGTTTTGGGCATAGACGTCTTACATATATTTGTGAATGTATCCCTGATATTTCCTCATCTTTGTTAGCATTGTTATTTAAATTGTGTTTGTTGATGGCTTATAGACATTCCACTGATGCCTGCTTATGGAATTTATGTGCTATGCCGTTACCACAATCAACAGTTTCAAGATCCATTTTGAAAAATCCCTGAAAATTTTGCACTTCTAGAAGACATGAGATCAATTCACAGTGCCCACCTAGACAGGCCCACAGTTATCTGTAACTCCAGATACAGGGAGTCTGATGCCCTCTTCTGGCTCCTACGGGTACTTGGACACACATATTCATTACGCACCCCCTCACACATAAACATAATTAAAATTCAAGAGAAATCTTCCAAGAAATTATATCTCTGTGTTTTTGAGGATATTGACTTTCATTTTACTTTACATAAATATCTTTTACTTTTCTTCACAGATTGAAATGAGATTTGTGCAAAATTGTCTTTCTATGTTTGATAAAATTTTTTAGTAAAGATATCAAGCCTAGAATTTTCCTCTTTATAAGTTATTAAGATTCAAATCTGCTTCCAACATGTCCAGGTCATCAACCTGTCATTAAGGAATAAACTGTGGAAGTTAGTTGCTAAATGGAGAGTTCCCAATTTTGTCTGAGTGTCTAATTGTAATAAAGTCACTCACAATATTCTTCTATTATCTTCTTCAATTCTACAAAATGGATAGTGTCACCTTTTTTGTTTCTAATATTGTTAATTTGTAATTAATTTGTATTTGTTCAGTTCAGTCTATTTAAGTAGCTAAAAGGTGTGTAGAATTTCTCACCAATTCTGTTTTCTCCTGTTGACCTTGTTGCTTGGTGATGTTTAGTTGCTGCCATTAGTTATTTTGTTTCTGCTTTTCAATTAAATGATTATTTCTGCTTTCCTTAGCATTAATTTGCTAGTTCTATAGCTTTCTAAAGTGGGAGAGAAGATCCAGGATAGGTTTCTTCATTTCTAGTAAAGACAAAATTGGTTTGTATTTTTTAAGCCTGAACATTAAATATCTGTGCTCCCACAAATACAATTTCTTTGTGTAACATTTTAATTTTCAATAAAGTCAAACTTTTTCTAGTTTTCTATGACCTGTAGATTACATTGGAGTTTCTTGCTTCTTTTTAAATACTTGAAAAGTTTACAGATATTATTTTCTATTATTGAACTCTATTTTAATTTCTATCTGGTCATAAAATATATTTTTCACAATTTATACACTACTAGGAAAATTGTGTGTGTGTGTGTGTGTGTGTGTGTGTGTGTGTGTATGTGTGTGTGCCTCATTGTCTATCTTGGACAACATTTTATGTTCAACTTATAATTCTTTTCATGGTTGTGGTGCTCTGTTACTTGGGCCAATTGATTTGCTAACATTGGTAATATCTTCTAATATGATCAGTTCTCTGTGCACTGAGCTAATCAATTTGAAGCCCTTTGATTTAGCTCTGGATTTATCTGTTTTATTTTTGCATTGTTACATGCTCACAAGTTGTGTATTGATAAGCATTTATCTACCACCAGGTGCAAGGACCTATAAAGCTATCAACTTTTGTCACTATGAAATAATGATCTTTTTTTCTTTTGGTAATATTTTTATCTGACATTTATTTTTCTTGATATTATTACAATTACTTAAACATTACTTTTGTTGATATGTATAGACTGTGTCTATATTGGTTTTCATAAATTTACTGTCAATATTTGTTTCTTTATAGTTCAAATTCAATCTTGCTGATAGGACTTCTTTTTAGGTTGTTCTGTAAGCTTTATTTTTAAATACTCTGTAAATTTAGAAGATGAAAACAAAGACTCAACAATTGATACTGTGTATGTAATAAATTATTAAGAGTTTGATAATAAATTATAATTTGATAGACAGGCATAGTAATTTTTTTTTTTACACTCCATATTTTATTCTCCTCCAACCCTGCCCACCACTTCAATTGTTCCACATCACACACCTCCTCCACACCCCTAATCTCCACATGGATGTCCCCACCCCCCCACCCCACCTGACCTCTAAACTCCCTGGGGCCTCCAGTCTCTTGAGGGTTAGATGCATCATCTCTGAATGAACACAGACTCAGCATTCCTCTACTGTATGTGTGTTGGGAGCCTCATATCAGCTGGTGTGTGCTGTCTGGTGGTCCAGTGTTTGAGAGGTCTCGGGGATCCAGATTAAATGAGACTGCTGGTCCTCCTACAGGGTCGCCCTTCTCCTCAGCTTCTTTCAGCCTTCCCTAATTCAACAACAGAGGTCAGTTGCTTCTGTCCATTGATTGAGTGCAAATATCTGCATCTGACTCTTTCAGCTGCTTGTTGGGTCTTCCAGAATGTGGTCATGCTAGGTCCCTTTTTGTGAGCACTTCATAGCCTCAGTAATAGTGTCAGGCCTTTGGACCTCCTCTTGAGCTGGACCCCACTTTGGGTGTGCTGCTGGACCTTCTTTTCCTCAGGCTCCTCTCCATTTTCATCCCTGTAATTCTTTCAGACAGGAATAATTATGGGTCAGAGATGTGACTGGGATGGTCCTCTTCTCCCTCACTTGATGCCCTGCCTTTCTGCTGGAGGTAGGCTCTGTAATTTCCCTCTTTCTACTGTGGGACATTTCATCTAAGTCTCTCTCTTTGAGTCCTGAGAGTCTCTCACCTCCCAAGTCTCTGGTGCATTCTGGAGACTCCCCACAACCTCTTACCTCCAGAGGTTTCCTGTTTTCATTTTTTCTGCTGGCCTTTAGTCCTTTTTCCCTCACCCAATACCAGATCAGGTTCCCCTCTCGCCCCCCACTCTCTCACTACTTCCACTTTCCCTCTCAGGTCCCTCCTTTCCTCCACTTGTGATTTGTTTCTTCTCTCTCTCAAGTGGGACTGAAGCATCCTCACTTGGGCACTTCAGTTTTTTTTGTTTTGTTTTCTTTTGTTTTGTTTTGTTTTGAGTACTGTGGACTTTATTTTGGGTATTCTGTACTTTTATTTATTTATTTATTTATTTATTTATTTATTCATATATTTTGGCTAATATCCACTTACTAGTGAGTACATACCATGCATGTCCTTTTGGATCTGAGTTACCTCATTCAGGATGATATTTTCTAGTTCCATTCATTTGCTTGCAAAACTCAGGATGTTCTCATTCTTAATAACTGAGTAGTATTTCATTATGTAAATGAACCACATTTTCTGTATCCATTCTTCTGTCGTGGGACATCACAACTTAGGAATCTTGAATGGCTGAGAAGCACCTAAAGAAGAAATATTCAAAGACCTTAGTGATCAGAGAAATGCAAATAAAAACAACCCTGAGATTCTACTTTACACCAGTCAGAATGGATAAGATTAAAACCACAGGTGACAACACGTTGGAGAGGATGTGGAAAAAGAGGAACACATCTCCATTGCTGGTGGGATTGCAAACTGGTACAACCACTCTGGAAATCAACCTGAAGTTTCCTCAGAAAATTGGAAATAGATCTACCCAAAGACCCAGCTATACCACTCTTGGGAAGAGACCCAAAAGATGCCCCACCATGCCACAGGGGTACATGTTCCACTGTTCATAGCAGCCTTGTTTGTGATAGCCAGAAGCTGGAAACAACCCAGATGTCCCACGACAGAAGAACGGATAGGTCTTCTCTTAAAACAGAGTCTGATAAGGTCTGCATTTAAGATGAGATGCTTAAAACATATACATAAAATGTGACATTGATTTTTTGATAGTAATCACTTATCTTGTCACAGCCTTTTCTTTATTCTTGTCTTTGTGTTTCCTTTCCTTTATTTCTGCCTCAGTTTGAAGGGACTGAGTATTTCAGTGATTTCTCCCATGGCCTTCACCCCACACTCCCTCAGGGCCATCCAGTGTCATCTTCATCTCAATAAGGCATTTTCTAACTCAACAAGTCTGACTTGATTTTGGGGTTTTGTGTTTTGTTTTTTTTGGGGGGGGGTTGTTTTTTTTGTTTTTTGTTTTTTGGGTTTTTTTTTTGCGTCGTATTTCATAGCCCCTATTATCTCCCCTGCCTCCGTGAATATACAGAGTCTTTTGTAATTTCTAAAACTCTCTTTTATGCTTCTGTGTCTTTGTTTACCCTTATTATAGTTTTGTCTTTCCCTGGAAGCTTGCGAACCTCCTCGGTTTCTCATAGATGACAGCTATTATGAATTTACACTCTTGGATGTTGAGTTGTTTTAGGTATTTTTGAGCTGTGTAAAAGCAGATTGATCCTTGTGAGGCCTTTATTACAGTTCTGATAGGCAGAATGGAAGCAACCTTTGCTCTGGAATTAATTGGGCAGCACGGCTGAGACACTCTCCTGATTTTCATTAGACCACAGTGAGATTTTCCACTTGAGCTGTTGAGAACAAGAGCAATGCCCCTCTCTGTGTCTCGTCTGCTTTAGCTTAAGTCTCTCACTCACTCTTTGTAGCTTCTCTACAACACGAGCTTAGCAGTGCTGTGTAGAACATTCTAGAAGACTCTTTAACAGTGTTGGGACCTGCTGTCTGTGCTATTCTTTTTCTCATTGATTCTCTGCCCTTCTGGTTCTGCCTACGTAGATATTCCCCAATCCCCAACTCTGTCTCCTAGAATCAAGAATACTAACCTTTCCTATAATCCTAGGAAACCACTGGAGCAGTCAGTGTACTCTGTAAAGCTGCCCTCTGTTCCCCTTCTCTTGAATAATATTGATCTTTACTGCCTCTGGCCTGGTACATAGAAGCCATTGTTTTATATGTTTTATGTGGGTTTCAGTTGTGTAATGAAATCTCATTCCAATTACCCATCATAGCTAGAAGTCAGTGGTTCTCAACCTTCCTAATGCTATGACCCTTTAATACAGTCCCTCATAATGTGGTGACCCCTTAACCATAAAGTTATTTCATTGCTACTTTATAACTCTAATTTTGCTACTGTTATGAGTTGTAATGTAAATATCTGACATGCAGGATATCTGATAAGTGACTCCCAAAGAGATCATTGCCCACAGGTTGAGAACTGCTGCCAGAAGTAGAAATCTGTGCTGTATCTGTCTCTAATAAAAATAAACATTTGGATACAGAAAATGTAAAGAATGACATTATCTGAAACTTTTTAACCTAGAAAGAAATCATTTTTAATAATACATTAAATTTTCACATAGACACATTCATGGCAAGATGCTCTTTAGCTTGCCTTTTGAGTGAATAAAAATCAATTTGTATGATTAGTTTTAAGAGGGTTCTGATTGTAGTGAGTAGATAAAGTTATTTAACTCATCCTTCATAACTTGGCAGTCAAACCTCCCCAAGGTCTAGTTTTTAGGTTTGTCTGTTGAAGCCTGGGCAATGTCACCTGAACCTGACTACTGCTTGCCCTACATGGAGTTGATTTTAAAGTTTGAAAACTCTTGTTCTGTGGCTTTGCCTCACACACATTTTTCTGGAATTCTTAATAAGGAGAAAGATGAAAAGAAATACAACTGATACTGATGGGTAATGTTCTGACCTAAGATTGGTAGACTGTGGAATTTTTGTCTTTAGCTCAGTCTGAATTCTCTGAGAAAATTGAGGTTTGAAGACTCAATCGGATGGAAATATCCAAGATAAGACTTGGGCCACTCACTTACTGGCAAAGTAACTAGAATTTCACAGTACTTGGGCAAGTTAACTCAAGTTGGTGCTAGAGGCAAACAGAACATTTTAATCATGGCTGATGACTCAAAGCTGCATGAGTAGCATACACTACAATCACAATCGAGTGATAGTTGATCCTAGTCTACTGAAATAATTGGGCGGTTGAATCTATGTTGCCCATAGACAGTGATCCCTGAGTTTGTATCTAATAGTTGCGTTTTATAGTCTCAGCAGAGAGCTCTAGCTTACAGCATAATGAATAATGAATAACACAGGTAGAAGTGTTATTGAGTTAGAGCTGAGATATGTTAATAGACACGGAGGTGAATCTGTAATCAACTAAAGTAACCCACATTAATATATTTTACGTTTGCAAAGCTTAGAAAGACAAATAGCTTCAATATCTGCCGCAGCAGCAAAGGAAAAGTAGATTAATGTTTACCTAGCAATCAGTAGCCCTAATTTTCTATTGGTCTTACTAAACAGGGTATCTTCCACGAGGTCTGGGTTGCATAAATTGTAAAGGGTCACTTGCTTGCAGAAGTAGAACTGAAGTGCACAAACCTTAAGAAAACGAACAAGCTGAAATCTATTCCCCTCCCCTTAGTTCTTTGGCACTTTAACTCTGAGAAACTATTAATTAGTTTTTCACCAAATGTTCCCGCTTTAATAATAGACATACGGGAAGACAAGCTTTCAACAAAGAGAAAATCTAATGCGGAGTTATTGCCAGATTAGAATAAGAGTGGCATTCTGTGGAGGAGTCACAAAGTCACCCAAGTCCCATCCACAAACAGGGAGAGCCATGGAAAGAGGCGCCTGGAGAAGGGCATGCAGTAAACTTTCAGAGCACACAGCCAGCTGTTGGGACTTAGTCCTATGGCTAACTAAGATTAGGCTCTTGTGCATCTTGCATTCAAGATTTGTCTCCACTGGCAGTGAAAAGCTTTGAGAAAATAAAATTGAGGACAAAAGTTCTGCATCCTGCACAAGCACATTAGTCTTGTTTTGTTGTTTTGGGGAAACACTCCTTTGCATTTTCATGGCCTCTAAAGACAGCAGGTAACATTCATCTCCGCATTTAAGGATTCAGTCAACCATTGGTTGAGCTCTGTCTATGAACCCTACAGCACACTGACCCGGAGACACAGTGAGGAGGCGCAAGAGGCAGTGACTACTTTTGAAAATTTCACCCAATTAATTATTGTAAATAAGGTAAAAGGTGTCGAAAGCACCTTTCAATTCTCTGATTGGCTGTGTCGTTGTTTTCTTAGACTGATGTTAAAACGTTCATGGTTTCAAAAAAAGTAATTACTGAGCCAAAAACCAGGACATCCGAACAAAAGGATAAATCGTTAATAATAAATAATGCTACAATAAATAAATAATGCCAACGGTAGTGAAAGAAGGGAATCATCTGATTAGCCAGTCAGAATGATGGTTCCTTTATATGGAAAATCCTAAGGACTTATTACAGTAAGGAAATGTTGTGCACTAGGAGTCTCATGTATAAAAAGATGGTCATGAGTAAACAAGAATATTTTCCTAGCCACTAAGAAGCTACTACTAGGACATGGGGACAGTTAATTTGGGGGTTACAAAACAAACTATTAAATTTGAATAGTAAAATTGACTTGATAGAAAACATAAACAAGGCTAAGATAGAAATATTATCAATTTCCCTACTTTTCCCTTAATGCAATTTCATGTTATAAAAAGTTAGTTTAAAGGGTTTTCAAAGAAAAATAGTAGCTAAGTAATAATAAGGGAAAATCAATTTTAATATACATTTAAATTCTTTACAGTACCTTGATTTATTTGATGATCCACACATTTCATTTTAATGAAAATGATTTTTTTTTAAAATTGTGTTAAACAATAGCCATGTCCCATTAAGGAGCAGTAAATCTTCCTATATATGTGTATCGAGTTTAAGAGATAAGCTGAATATTTTTAGTCTGTGCCCCACGATGATTTCCCTCCCTTTGAGCTGTGTTTTGCAGCTTGTCATGTGCACATGTTCTCAGTCATTGTAAGGGATATGGCGCAGTGGTGTGAATAATTGATGTGCCATGTACATCTGCTCTAAATAGGATTTCAGTATTGATAGGTGATCTCAGATGCCAACAGGGTAGGATCTCATCAAGAGAAAATAGCAGAGGAAAAGATGACATAATGCCTTAAAGATTACTTTCAACAGAAAGAAAATCTTAAAATATTTTGCTTAGCAGAAACTATCTTTAATTCAAGAGACTCGGTTCCCTGATACATGAAACACATTTACCCCATAATTGGTCTTCCTTCTGAACTACCTTTTATAGCTCATGTAACTCATGTTCACTGGACCCTTTTGACGACTGTCCCTCAAATCCCAAAGTCCCCATGGTCAATTTCCCTTCTCAGGAGGCCTGTGGATTATTTGATTGCTCTATGACTATTCTAGATAACACTATCACTAAATATTTCAAAAGCTCCCCATTCTGAGTTAGCCTTGAGAATACCAACTGTCTCCCGTGATCGTATGGGTCCTGAGAATGGATTCTCCTCAGAGAGGTATGGGCTGACACTACATCTCCCTTCATTCAAACACCGAAGTGAATTTTCACTGTTCCAGCGTGATATACAGCCTGTCTCCCTCTGATATCGTAGAACATTATCTCCCAATAAAAACAGACTCACTGTCTGTCCACATTTCTTAAAACTATGATTAAATAGTTACCCTTAAGTAACCCAGCATGCTCTGAAATATAAAATGCTGTTGTAGTTTTTCTGATAATAAGTCATTTGGAATGAACTCAGAAATTTGATCGCTTCTGTAGTCAAGTGTTATAAATAAAAATCTGATTCATGCTCTAACATTATTCAGAAATAAAAGGTGTTCAATTTGGTATTGTGCATCCAGGCCAAATTGATTGTATTCAGTCCTAGCATTTCAACCACTAAATTATTGTTTATGTTCATCGGTTAGCAAATATCCCAGGCTCAGCTATTGCATGTTTGAGAGCGCTGCATCAACCTTATCCACCATCAAAGGATAATGCTGAATAAATTCTATTACTTCTTAGTGTGAATATTGCTCCTCTGCTTTCGTGCTCCTGGAGAATCCCTGTCATTTTTATCACATTGGGTAGAGATGGGCCTGACATGAAGAAACACAGCCATACATTCAGAGTCCCACACAGCCTGAGGCTCTGCTACAGGCCATCAGAAGCAAAGATGGAAGATCACCATGAAATGCCATGATAAACGTCCAGGGTAGCCTTGGGATTCAGCAGCAACGTGTCCCAACAATTCTCAGAGAATCAAAAAAAAAAATCACATTAGTAACTAAATAGTTTGGCTGTGATGGGCCAGTCAGCATTGCTGGGCTGCACAAAGAGTTGGTCAGCCCATGGAAAGGAGAACTTCCCCATGAGAAATGAAAATTGGCTAGAGCAACATTTACACAAGTAATATTTGATCACAAATGTTTCCCATCAGCTGATTTCATTTGTTAGACTACATTTATAAATATGAAAGCAGGACTGGAGAGATGGCTCAGAAGTTAAGAGCACTGACTGCTATTCCAGAGGTCCTGAGTTCAAATCCCAGCACCACATGGTGGCTCACAACCATCTGTAATGGAATCCAATGCCCTCAACTGGGGTGTCTGAAGACAGTGACAGTGAATTCACATACATTAAAAAAAAAAATAATCTTTAAAAATCAAGCAAGCAAGCAAAGAAACAAACAAAACCCATAAAAGCCACACGTCTGTGAAAGGAGAAACCAATCAAGCTCTTTGAACACTAAAACAAGTTTCAACCAAGCTGAGATCTCAGAGGTGAAAGTCAATGAGAATGGGATATATAAACTGCAAAGCCCAAAAGAAAGGGAGAAGAAAGAAAAGAGAACAAGGCTCTGCAGGTGTTTCACACAAGAGAAAGGGAATCCAGCAAGCGGTTTCTGAATTGGGGAAAACTGGGTGTGGCCAAGGGTAGGTATCCCAGTGTGGCTGAGTGGGCACTCAGCAAGACAGCACACTCATGCCACGCCCCGAGAAACTGGAAATCCAGGGAAACAATGGGCTTCAATAGCACCACACTGTGTGCTACAAACACAAATGCTAGAAAGGGCAACAAAGTAGCAAAATGGGGGCATTGTCCTTCAAGGGCAGGTTCATGAAACTGACAACTTACCTTAGCTATAGGATCTATTTGGAGACTGAGGCTGGAGAGTCCGGGGTAGGCACCAGCTGGGCCAATATGCATTGTGCCCAGAGTAACTAACTCTCCTCTAAAAGAATATTGCTTCAAATAACCAGGAATATTCTCTATTCTCTAAGGTAGATGACAGAACTAGAATAAATAGAATCTGGTTTGTGGAACATGAATTGAAACAATAAGATTAATAAAATTTAAAAGGTGCACACATATGAATAAAAGAATAAAATGGTTTACATAAATAAGAAAAAAGGATGAGACGTGCAGAGAAATAAATATATGTATAAGGAAACTCTCTTTCGGCAACTAACCCCCACCCTTAACAGATTACCTATTCATAAAGGAGGAAGAAAGAGAGACAGTAATGTGTGCATTCCCGTGTCACATGAAAAATGGAAGTAAAACTCTCTTTGCTTTTCTCTATACAGGCATAAGACAAAACACCCAGTGAAGAGGAAATTTTGCTACTGGGACAACAAATACAAGCTCATCTTGTCCTTCCTTGGGACTTACTGAATCATAGCTACAGTGTCTGGGAGATTCTAACAGTGTGTGCTGCAAGGGCAATCTGCCATTCAAACAGAGAGAGATCAGAAGAGGCATTTAGCAATGGTACAGGCATGAAGGTGGGCATCCCAGCAAACTGAAGCACTGTGCCATCTGCCCTGTGCCCTTAGCTTCCAGTGCAGATCCCTGGAGAGGAGCTGGTGTTATAGGAGGCCAGGCTAGATTCAAGGGCTCAGCTGAGTCCCAGAGCAGGCTCCAAGGGTTTCACCAATCTTTAATTACTGTGCAGACAAATCTCTGGTGCAGAAATTCAAAATAATCATGAATTTAAAATATGGAAACGAAGGAGATTACGTTAGCATTACGTTAGTGACATTATTCCTGGAAGCAGAGCCATGATTGGCCCTGGCCTAAAATTCAAGAAGTGCGAACAATAGCAGCAGCAGTAACAGCAGCAGCAGCAGCAGCAGCACAATCAAACAACAAACAAAACTGAAAAACACAGTGACCATGCTCCTCTGTAGGAGGGGAGCATGAGTACTTATACTCCAGAGAGTATGCATATGTCTGACAGAGAATCACGGTGCAGGAGTTCAAGGGCAAGCAAGGATATAACTAGGGTAAGAGTGGAAAGATGCATGACTCAGAACACGAGGGTAGCCAGAAGGGATGCAGAAGTAGAACTTACTAGTAGAAATTATAGGTGAAAAGCCAGGACTTAGCTGGGAGATGGGAGACAAAAGGGAGGCAAAATAAAAACTGACATCATTAATTCAAAGCAGAACTGTGCTGACAGTACCTTCACATAAAGTAATAACTGACCTGCAACACTGGCTCTATCTTAAAGTATGTGCACAAGACCAATATATAAAATAATAATAATAATAATAATAATAATAATAATAATAATAATAATAATAATAATAATAATATTGTAATGGTTGAGTCCCTTCAAAGACACTTTCCAGAGAAATTTGAGGGTGTGAACTGAACCCTAACAGAAACAGAAAGACAGTACAAGACAGACAATATTCCTTTTGACTGGTTTCACTCTATAAAAAGAAGTCAGTGACTTCTGTGAGAGATGGAAGACGACAGTAATGGATGATAGTTGCAGTAACTCTTCAGACAACCAAAAGGAAAGGGAGCCCCTGTCACACAGCGACACCAATGTTCTGCGTCACTGTTCCAAAGAGACATCACATTATAGTCAAAGACAAAAATGTAAGGTGCCACAAGAGAGTTGGAGATGCCTGTTAAACTACCAGCCAAAGCAAAGGCCCCATGTCCAATGATTTTATATTCCAACATAATCAGGAACAGGACGAGGAAGAGTTTTAGATGTGTTTTGGATGATTTTAGGACTTAAGGAAGCGGGCATTTGCTCTGGGTTGCAAACTATCATAAAATGAGGGTGGTTTCTGGAATTGAGCATTTCAATATTTTTTAACCCAATGAGTGAGGGGGAAAGGAGCAAAGGGTAAGAGTGATTGACAAAGAAGCAACAGATATCCAAGTCAAAAGAGGGAAGCATCTCTGTGATTTGTGCAATGCTTATCTGACCGGAGCTCAGCTGGAACAACCGAGGGCCTGGATTTGCCTTGGTCTACTATAGTCACCAAGTGTGCTCATCTGGTGGCATCTGATGATGGTGTCTATAAAACTGTTTTAAGTCAGGAATGGGATAGTTTCATAGCACCAGGCTAGCTACCAGCTGACAGATGTCAGGGCTGCTCTTTTATGTTTGATTCTCCAGGAGAGAACACTGAGAAGCATTCAAGACACAAGGGCATCTTCCCAGGGATTCCACTATAAAGTACAGTTGTAAGAAATGAGATTTTCATGCGTAGAGGTCTTCCAAATCTTCTACTGAAGCCCACTTGTTTTCTAAATTAGGACATTAACCCTCAAGAGATGTGAGCCCAGCAATACCCACATTCTCTGTGGCCTCACAATTTCTGTTATAATTGACTCTCTTTCTGTATTTAAATTCACACGGGGGCAGAGAGTCTCAGCACAATATGACCTCAGCATCATATGGAATAAAATTGTTTTACAAAGTTATCTTTTAGATATTTTTCTGAAAGCCAAACCAATCCATAGTTGTCATCCTGTGGCAACAGAGATTATAATGCTAATACATACAGGGCAGATTTGCCTAACATCTGATGAACTTTCTTCATTAGATTTGTTTTTCAAATTTATCCAGTGTAGATTGGCTTTCTATTTCATCAAGAAGGGTCTTGGAGATGGGGAGATGACTCAGTATGTAAAGTGCTTGCTATTATAAGCAGGAGGACCTGAGTGTGAGCCCTAGCAAGTATACAAAACGGGAGGCATGGTGGCAGGATTGTGTTCCCAATGACAGAGAGAGAGAAAGTGAGGGAGGGAGGCAAGAAGAAGAAGAAGAAGAAGAAGA
>NW_022196911.1:4942529-4998845 GCF_008632895.1 Mastomys coucha | reverse complement strand
GAAGAAGAAGAAGAAGAAGAAGAAGAAGAAGAAGAAGAAGAAGAAGAAGAAGAAGAAAGAGAGAGAGGAAGAGAGAGAGAGGGAGAGAGATTAGTAGCCTGCTAGCCAAATCAGTGAGCTCTGAATGTCAGTTACAGGCATTTTTGTTGTTTTACAAACAAAAAACAAAAAAGTAAACAAAAACCCCCAAACAAACAAACAAGCAAACAAAAAACCAAGGCTGATAGTGACTGAATAGTGACAGCTTAGGTTAACCTCTGGCCTCCACACACATGCACATACATACACATTTTCTTGCTCACATGCATCTAGACATAAAGAAAGATGCATACACATGTACAGAGAAATAGATCAACACATGCACACATACACAAATACATGAAAAAAGAATGTTCTTCGTATACATTATGTGTGTGTGTGTGTGTGTGTGTGTGTGTGTGTGTATGTGTTTAATTTTAGGCAAGTATGGAGTCCATAAGCAGAAGATGGGGAATATCTGACAGGCAATATCCAGCTCCAGTTGGTGACCTGTGGTTGACTATGCTGGCCTGAATTTCCAAGACAATTACCCATTTTCACTGATCCATTTCCCACTCCCACAGTGGCATGTTCAGTCAACCATGGTAGAAATCTTTTCTAGAAAACAGAGTACCATTCTTAATTCAAAATAATGGGAAGTTTCACTATGTGTAATCTCAGTAGGCAAGACACTAACATGGGAGAAATACTACAAGTTTGAAAACAAGTTGGGACACACAGAACATTCCAAGCCAGCCAATGTTGCAGTGTAAGACTGTTTTTGAAAAAGGGGTGGGGTGGAGGCAAGATGTGAAAAACTTTGGAAGATCTGACTGCTCACACAACATGAATGCAGTAATGACGGCCATGAAACCTGTGTGGAGATACTTCTACAGAAAATGTTTTTCAGATTTAATTTTCTTTTTAATTTTGTTTGAATGTGTGACTGTGCATTAAGCACACAAGCACATGTAGGTGCAGGTGTCTTCAGAGGCCAGAAGAGTGTGTCAGGAGCTGGAGTTACAGGCAGGAACCAATCAGTGGTCCTCTATGGGTCTAATAAGACCCATCTCTTCAGCCCTATTGTACATGTAACCAGAACCTATTGAAGGGGAACTTCTGAGGGGAATTTTTGTGAGGAACCTTCTAAGAGCATTCCTCTGTGGGAATCTAAGAAAAGTCTTCATAAAGGAACTTTCTGAGGCAAATCTTCCATGAGAAACACTCTGGAAGAAAGGGTACCTCTATAACATTCTAAGGACAATGTTCCATGAAGAACCTTTTGAGGAGGGTCCTCCATGGAAAGCCTTCAAAGGGAACCTTTATTATACATAGGAGACAAAGAACAGAAGACCAGAGTCAAAGCACATAGTAGATACTTGCGGGATTTTTATGGTTAGCCGTCTCTTCTGGAAAAAGCTGATCGATTTCTTGATGAAATCTTTCTGCCTCCTTTAATCTATGTGGTCCACATAAAGCTACCTTGATCCCTTGGCTCTCTGGATGGACACTTGGTTCAGCTCCAGCAATCCTGGCACTTTATCCCACTACCTACAGCAACTGCCTCCAAGGTAGACAAGATACCCTAGATTGCCAACAAACTCAACTTCAAGACTTGAATGTAGAGTTTTTGTCCGGGCCACAACACTGGTGGAATATTAAACTGGAAGTGCTGAGGGTTACCATGTGGAGGCTGCCAGTCTGAGTTTTAGTTCTGTGCAAATAAAGTAAAGGTGAAAAGCAAAACAAACAAATAAACAAACAAACACCAAGTACTTAGACATGACACTTAGAGCCAATCATACCAGGCACAGATCCCCAGAGTGTTCAATTACATACCTGGAACCTTTGTCTCTGCATCTTTAAACTGATTTGAATTCTGCTTCTAGGCCAAATAAAGCAGCTCAATAAAGAAGTAAATTTGAAAGTGTAACGTGGAAATTTGCCAGAGTGATCTTGACATATATATGCAAAGATTGTTTAATGATATATGCAGCATTGTGTAATGATATCAAGGCTTTCAATCAGCTTTTAAAATTTACTGATGGAGGAATGAATACATGATGGTAAATTAACATTTATTAAATGTCTTCTTAGAGGTATATAAGAATACTTCTTGGTTCTATGTCCCAGTGCCAGGGCCAGGAAGCAGGAGAGGGTGGGTTGGTGAGAAGCGGGGGTGGGGACAGAATTTTTGTTGTTGTTGTTGTTGTTGTTTATTTTATTTTATTTCTTTTTTTCAGAGGGGAAACTGGGAAAAGAGATATCATATGACATGTAAATAAAGAAAATATCTAAAAAAAGAATACTTCTTAAACTGTAAGTTAGCATACAAAGATACCATATTTGTCTTATATATAGATATTGTCTTTCTGATTATATTGATGAGGGAGAATTTCATTGTGAGCCAAATTGTGTTAGTAATTTTTAAAAATTTTTAAGAGTATGTGTGTGTATGTGTGGTGTGTAAATGTCCATGTGAATACAGTGCTCACAGAGGCCATAAGAAGACATCTAATCCTTGGAACTGGAGTTTTGGGTAGTTGTAAGTCACTTGATATAGGTGCTGGGAACTGAACTTTGATCCTCTAGAAAAGTGTGTGCTCATAACCCCTGAGCCATCTTTCCAGACCCGAGAATCAAATTCTGTTTGAATAAGTCTATACTGTTACTATAAACAGTTCCTCTCAAAGGTAATCAAAGATAATAATCTTTCAATTTGAGACCTAAGTTATTCCTGCATATAGGAAGAGTGGATGGGTAGCTTACCTGTCCTTGTTCAGTGGGATGATACATTGATTCATCAGAAAGAGAGATCATTCCTTCTTTGTATTGAGAACAGGAAGTGAGATAACAAGTTGAAGTGGCTTCTGAACTGGCCATTCTTAAAGCAATTTGTGCCCAAGGAAGTCCTAATAGTGGACAGGGTCTCCTCTACATTACAGGTAATGCCATAGATTGTGACTTTCCATTGATTACTTACAAGAAAACAGAAATGAAGGAGACAAAACCATGTTCTCAAGCCTACACCTACCCTGCAGAAAGGTTGTCTTCCTACAGAATCTTATTTGGTTGGCTTTTCTTTCTGTTTTTAGCTATGGCAAATCCCAGTATCACTTCTGGTAGATAGATGTTGAGGTGGGTTTAGGCACAGATCTCCACCTGGCAAAAACACAAAAGGACATAAATTAATCTTAAAGCTTTCTTTGATCACACCCTACACTTCTTTTGTAAAGCTGGCTACATGCTACACATTTGACCTTCATTCTCTCCGCACTCCAAAGTTTCTTCAACATAATGAGCAGTAACCATACAATGTAGACATTACTACTTTTTTATGAATGAGGTGAATCTTGGAAGAGATGAGAACTTACACTAAAACCATGTTATCAATAATGGAGCCAAAAGTGGGTTTGAATTGGTTTAAATCAAGGTCACATTTATAACTATAATTGATGAAAGGCTGAGGCATTTATTGAGTCAAACTTGTGAGCTTTCATAGGAATCTAGCCAAGATTTGAATTAAATAAGATGAACTCTAGCAGGGATAGATGCATGGTAAGGATTTAGGCTTAAAAGTAGTTTGTGTATTATTAAGATTTAGTGGCCTTCTAGGCTTCAGGACAATTTTTAGGGGCTAGGGGAGGAAGACACCCACTGTGGCATGAACTTCAAACTCCATATAAACCATCAGCTTGTTAGTGACAAATTAGAAAGGGTCTAAGGCAAAACAAGTGTGATGTATTCTTTCTTATTCCTTATTGGGTATGTCTGTCACTTGTGAGGACCTTCTGTGGACATCAGACTCCTTTGGTCTTTCTTTTGGACTAGGTACCACCAACTTTCTAGGACCTCCCAAGCCTTTAGCACTGAATTCCGAGCCCTGAGGCAGCCAGTTTTTCAGACTGAGTAGCCACTGGGTTCTCCACCTTTCCAAAGTAAAGGTGGTCCATGTCCTGTATGTAAGCCAATCTAATATGTCTCTTTTATACATATATATATACATACATGTGTGAGTTACATATGTTCCACTCCTCTAGAGAGCCTTGCCTAATACACCCATGTATGAACTGAAAACTCAATGTCAGTGAGGCCCATGGAACAGGGATTTTTATCAGATGATCCCATACTGCATCTATATGAGGCCACAAGAACCACTCCAGGCAGAGAACAACAGGCAGAAATAGTTGGAGGCATTGTTTAACTTAATAGAAAAGGGGCATAATGTCCTCTGTCCCATTCCTCCCGGACTACAGTGATGTTTTGATGACACTTTCCTAAATCACATAGCCACAACCAGAAGAATAGTCCATAAACAGGACACTCTGTCCTGTAATGCCATGCCACTGTGAGTCAGAGCTCACAGTGCCACATGTTGTTGGGTCTTGGGTCTCTTCATCACTCTGAAGAGCAAACCATAGCTGGTGGAACCCAGAGCTCACCAATTCAAGTAACCTTATCCATGTTGCTCTGAAGATCTCCTGTCTCTGCCTTCCCACATAAGTGATTTCAGGTGGCTGCCATGCTTGCCTGGTTTTCAGATGGGTTCTGGTGATCTAAGCTTTGGTCCTTATATTTGTTTTGCTGGAGCCATCTCCCAGCAAATGTTCTTGGTCATTTGTTAAAAGTAAGAGGGGATGGGAAGAATGAAGAAAGGGCGAGAGGAATGAGGAGACGGAGATTGCAAACAGGACAGTAAGGAAGAAGGAAGACAGAAAGAAAGGTAAGAAGGCAGAGAGAAAGTGGAGATGAGATTAGAGAGGGGGTAGAAGAGAGTGGAGAGGAGAATGAACCAGAGAGAATGAGGAGGAGAGGAGAGAGCAACAGGGATGTAAAGGTAAAGGAACTTACCACCAAGTAAAGCTGATGTTCAAGTAGACGTGTTTCCCCGAGGCTGCTTGGTCCCTGTGTGTATTCTGATGTAGTCCTCAGGTGACTTACATTCCACCACCCTCTTGGCAGGAGACCTTGGAAAAGCCTTAGCCCTCTTGAGCTGCCCATCTGTAGAACGGGGACAATAGCATTTGTCTTTTCTACTTTGTAAAGTTTCAGGAACTGTAAATGTGTAATACTTCCCCCTCCCCAAATACTTTACAAACTGTCAATTTATGTACAAGTAGGAGACCTCGTTGCTATTTATTTTCCTTTGCCTTTGCTTGGAGCAAACCATAAAACAATTCATAATACAAGACTATGATAAAACTCCTGCGTAGCAAAATAAAGAAACAGGAAGAACGTTTCTACTGACAATGAGTCCCAGCAGGGGTCTCTCTATGTGGAAATATGTATTTGGTCTAATCACAACTAAATCAAGACCATGTTTTAAGGGTCCATTAAGAATAAAATTATAAGTTTTTATTACCTCAAAACTGGCCATAATGTAGAAGAAAGAATATTCTATCACTCGGAAGCTTGCATAATTTTACTCCACGTCACCACATGAGTAGTAGAGATTGAAGCAATGAGGTGTAAGGATACCAGTTAGTAGTAAGTCTGCATAGAACACGAATGGAAGCAGAGAAGGCAAGTCCCCAAAGTATTAAGGAAACTAGAAGCTTCAGAAACCAAGAGATGAGCTGGGGATGTGGTTCAGTGAAGAAGGTACTTGCTGTCCAAGTGTGAGGTTCATCAGGAGACCCTGCCTCAATAAGTAAAATGGAGAGCCATTAGGGGACGCACCTGGCTCCACATGTATGTACAGAATACATATTTGCACATACACACACACACACACACACACACCACAGATGTGAGTGCAAATTTATATATACTCTTGCATACTCCACACATCAAACACACACACACACACACACACACACACACACACACACCCCAAAGGAACAAGAGACACATGCTGAAAGTATCAAGTACCATTTGTCTAGTTTAAACAACAATACAGCAAAAATAAGAATGGTGCCAGCAAGCATGTGCGAAACACACATCAGGCTGTTTAGGAAGTAGTGTTTGGTTGTTTTGTGAAACAGAGTCTCACCTATGCAACCTGGGATGTCGTAGATCTTATATGTGACCCAGAATGGCCTCAGATCTGTAGCGATCCTCTGTTTTAGTGCTTCTCCCTTAAGCACAAGCCACACTCCTGTAATTAACCAATGCACTCACAAGCATTCCTTTAAACTTCTTCTCTGTCCAGCCTGCTATGGTATAATAGTAGAACAGCTGAAACACCGCTGTTCCAAATGATGCATGCTAAGTTGTAAGGTTACGGATGTTAAGAGGAGTAACCCAAACTCCTTTAGTATATTATGTCTACATATTTAAAAACTTGTTTTGTATGTATTTATTCAGAGTGCTCACTGACGAATACATTAGCCACAAATCACATAAATCAACAGAAATCATGAGTTTACACACACTGTAAACCTCATTGTTCATGCAGTGGGATGACTCACATGCTCAGTTCCTCTCAGCCATAAGGGACAAACAGAAGGCCAGTGGGGGGTCTTTTCACAATGCTGTCATGCACAAACATGCTTTGCATTTTCATGTCACTTGGCCCTCTGCTCTGCATGCTAGAACTCAACTAAGCACATGAGTACTGAATTTTTAGCAAAATGCTCTCTTTTCTTTCTTTCTTTTTCTTTTTCTTTTTCTTTTTTTTTAACAAGACTCTGATAGCCTTGGATGTGGAACGGCTCCTGATGGCTCATGTACAGAGACACAGTCTACAGTTTGGAACTATGGGTAATAAGGATGGCTACTTATAAGACATGGAGTCCAGATCTGTGGCCATAGTAGGCGAAAATGCTCTTGGAAAGATCTCAGCAATTCTTCCTTTTTCATTCTTGCCCTAGTCTTGTGATAAGCAGCTTTATTCACCACCACCCTGATGGGCCATGCTACTTCAGGCCCCAAGGCAACATGGACTGGATCCTCCAAGACAATGAACTGAGATAAAACCTTTTCTCTTTGTAAGTTATTCATCTGAGGTGTTATAGTGAACTCAACTTATTATTAAAGTAAGTGTGTGTGTGCATGTGTGTGTGTGTGTGTGTGTGTGTGTGTGTGTGTGTGTGCGTTCCATAATTCAGTTTTGGGATCTGAATTTTTAAATTTCTCTGGTTTAGTCACCACCACCAACAAAATTGATAGTTTTGACATTTTGATGAGAATAACCAGCTTTTACAGTTTCTGGATTAAAATGATAAGAGCAATCAACTTAAAAAGGAATAAATGAAATCCCCAATCACTATATTTAATATACTGTTCATAAAGTGGAGTTTAAATTTATGGAGTTGCTTAAGGAGCCAGAGAACTCTGTTACTTGTTAATATAAGACAATACCTAATCCTCCTTCCCAAGATACCCAGACACCCCTCTGTTCATGGTTGATGCTTCCAAGGTGCTCACCTGCATCACGTGAGCATCTCCAGGATCCAGGACTCCTCTTCATCCTTGTGTGAATCAGAGGTCACATGCTCTTTAGTGGCAGCCTACTGAGACCTGTTGAAAGGACTCCAGCTCTGAACCATTTACATACATCAAATAGGTGAATGGTTAGCAATGTGTTGTAAAAGCCACTGCAAATTCAAATGCAACCCATCTCCTGCTCTGGGACTCTATGATAATTCAATGCCAAGAGGCCTCATAATGAAGCGCCCCTACCAAATCCTCTTATGGCTTGTTCACATCAAAAAGTTTTTATATCCAAGTTCAGGTTCTATCCAAAGAGAATAAGCCATTGAGTTACTTGAAATTTTATTGAGTTCCAAATTATTATAGCAATAATTTTCAGATACAATAGCTGTTATCAACATTGTTCTCATATTTACAGAGCTATCTTAGCAGTCATAAAAAATATATTGTAAAATTTAGAGTTTAATAAACGAGCTCTCTTGTTGACTGGGGATTGTCTCCAACCAAATAGGTGTTCTCTCATACCCTGTAATGTGTCTCTCATACTGCAAGGTGAGAGCCTGCTTTGGGGCAAAGTGGAAATCGTACTGTGCCTGCTTGGGTAATAGGAAATGATGTAATGAAGTCAGGACCATGAAAATAATCGGAAAGCCCTGCCATTATCCAACACCCTCAGGAATGTCTTCCAGTTTTGAACTGACAAGGGCTTAGATAATTTTCTGTTATTAAAAAAACAAAAAGCAACCCTGAATCTGCAGAGAGCAGTGTGATGATTCCCTTCACTAATTAATTGGACAATTGGGACAGGTCAGATAAACAAGCAAATCACCAAGGCTTCCAGTGGAATGGGCTCTGGTTATTTATATATCATCTGTTTTGTGGCATGGGTGCCAGGGCTTGAGCCCAGCCCTCCTGCACGCCAGGGAATCATCCCACCACTGTGCTACACACACTCTTTGCATGACTTCAAAAACCCATTTAAAGACTTGTTCAACCAATATCACCAAACCATAAAGAGCTGGACATAGTGGCTCATGCCTATAATCCCAACACCTGAGGAGACAAAGCAGGAGGGCTGATGCACATTTGGGATCAGCACAGACTACATAGTAAGTTATGGGCCAATCTGGGTTACAGAGTCAAATGAACAAATAAGCAATCCAGTAGAAAGCACCCTAACTACAAAGGACAATTTGGCAATGTGATGGCTTAACATGTCTGGTCTTAAATTATGTCATCTTAAAATGTAGATGAATGTGAATGCCTGTCTTGTTGAGTGAAAATCTTCCATTTCTGGCTTACAGTAGGCACTCGATGACTGTTCACTGAGAACCCTTAACAGCCTTGGAAACCTAAGTTAACAAGCTTCAGGAGGCCTTTGACACATCTAATTCATTCAAGTTAGAGAACCCACTAAGTAGGCTGGGCATGGTCTGATAATACAGCCTGGTTCCTACTAAAGGAAATTGCCCATAAGAACTCTTTGACTTCGTAGACATGGGACTGTAAACTGAAGGTGATCAAGAACAGATGACCTCTGGATGGTTTGGAGGGCAGTTTTGATCCACACCATAAAACACTGGTGACAGACATACATGGTTCTCAGATCAAAGCAAAAAGCAGATCCTGGGAGCCTTCAGCTTTGCAGTTTTCAATCTGTCACAGAAGAATACTGCTACACACTACATCCTGATTCATGGAGTTAATATCCCAGTACTCAGGCTGCCCTCTTCACACACTGTTAAAAATTATCCTACTAAGAAGGTGACTTAGAGGGTGAAGTCCTTGATGGAAAAGTGTAAGAACCTGAGTTAGGATCTCCAACACCTGTGTAAAACAAAATAAAACAACGGGTCAGGTGTGAGTGCATGGGCATGCAGTCCCAGAGCCAGGGGACAGAGACAAGAGGGTTTCCATGAATCAGTAAGCCTTGGGCTTAGTGAGAAAACTCATTGTAGAACTAAAGTAGGAAAGAATAGAGGAAGACATATGGCATTGGCACCTAGCCTACCCATGCACACAATATAGGCAAGAGCATGCCACCACACAGAACCCCCATATATACACCATATAAATATAGTGTATGCATATATAAAACATAAATATATTCATATATTTTAATGATTAAATTTATTTGTTTTATGTATGTGAGTACACCGTGGCTGTCTTCAGACACACCAGAAGAGGGCATCAGATCCCATTACAGATGGTAGTGAGCCACCATGTGGTTGCTGGGAGTTAGACTCAGGACCTCTGGAAGAGCAATCAGTGCTCTTAACCTCTGAGCCTTTTCTCCAGCCTCCATATTTATTTATATATTTAAAGATTATATATCATATACATCTATAATTTATATTTATATGTTTACATATCATGTATTGTATATAATATATAAATATGTAATATAAATATATAATAAAAATAAAAATATATACATATGATAAATATATAAAATATAGTACATATACATATAATAAATATGTTATATATACATATGTATTTATAGTGTGTATGTGTGTTAGTTTACTGCCATGTACCTTAGATTTTCCCCTACTTCAAAATTCTATTTTTAGTACTCAGTACTGAGAACAAAGTTTATATTTCAGGCTGGGCATGGTAGCACAAGCCTGTAATCCCAGCACTTGGGAGGCATAAACAAGCATACCCTTGTGAGTTCCACGCTAGCCTTGTCTGCATAGTGAGTCCCTGTTCCCTCCCCACACCAAAGTTTATGATTAAGACCTGTTTGTTTTTCACCCTGGATTAACAAGAAGAGGACGCCTAGAAAAGTAGTCAACCTCTTGTAGTTATTTACTTGGAAGTTCCTGCAGCGCATCTCAGCTAAAGGCTTATGCTGGCCACAGAAATCCCTGTAATATATACCATCATGTAACACGTGTCATGTATTACCGAATGACATTGCTATTACTTTGTTGGTTACTCACTGTCTATAGCACTTCAGTATTTTGACATCCTTGTATAACTCAGGCTAGAACTGGTCAGGTGACTAAATGAAGCATTAGCAATGGCTGCTACATCTCAAGCTATGGAGATAGAAATCTGACAGGGGACAATCCCATCATGGCATCCCATATCCACACCATCTAAGAGAACTTTTCTCACAGGCCATCCTTATGACATTTGTTTTGTGCATAAGGGAGAAATCTTAGCAACCTAGGTGACCTCAGACTCCACATGCCCATTTGAACATGAGTCACTGTGTAGAATATTGATTGGGCTTGGGGGAGCACTGAGAAGCAACACAGAATAGCCACGCCCTTCCCAAGCCTTTGGCTTACTCAGCATCTGGAGACAAGGGTCCACATGGGATGCTAGAGCTAATGAGCACCCTTGTCAACAGCAATAAAGGAGATAAAGCCTCACCCTTCCAGCAGTGTGGACTTCACACAAAGGGGCTGTATTTTATTCTCCAGAATTCAAAGTTTTGTTTTAAATTCTGCACATCACAGCCATACTAAATATCCCCTTAGACAAGACCCAGAGCTGCTGAGTAAGACTGTTGCAGATGAGCCGTGCTTTTTCATAAGACCAACATCCATAATTTATATCTGCATACAATTAGCCTGTTTACATTTATACATTTTCTGCTTCCTTTTATGAGAAATCTTCCACAGGAAGCTTGGAAATGCATTCAGGATAACCTTTTTTAAAATAAAGACTCCAGGACAAAGCTGTTTATAAAATCCAATACCTAATAAATACTTTATATGAATATAAAAAACCAGGGTTTTCTTTATCAGAATTATTGTGTTTGAATTTGAGCTAGCCACTCTTACCTCCCAGGCCAATAGCCTGGCATTAGATAGAGCCTTATTTCTTTAATGTATTTGAGGGAAAAGAATTGTGGTTCCATGTCCTCTTGGCTGTTCACACATAACTGTCATTATTTTCTTTTACCCTTCATTAGAACACTGTAGGGATAATATTTAGGATCATGCTGGGTGGCCTTCATTAAGTTAACTCCTTACATTAATACAATGAAGAAAGAAAAAAATTCTGTTCAGTCCCTCATCAATGCTAATCATAATAACAAGATTCTTGATTTACTCAATGCGTTTAGCTGCAAGTAGATTTTACCACTGGGAATGTGTGCTCCATCAAGAACCTTATAAAGTCATCTAAATAAGGCAGTTTCCATGCAGTACAGTGCTCGGATGGGAATGATTCTCCCAGTCAGGGCAGAGGAGATGTGACACATGTCTTAACTTCCAGAGACCCAGTGAAATTTTCCACAAGGGACGGGAACAGTGGAGACACATTCCCAGACACCGATGGCTGATTCCATGAGCCCTCAATCCCCATTAGCCTGTGCTATCAATTGTGTAGACAATGCCCCAAGCTCCCAGCACTAGTGCTGGCACAACAGAAAGCAGCCACTAGAGGAGGGACTGGAACTTGCTGTAGCTCCCACATGTGTGTGGGATAGAACCAGAAGCTGCTAGTGGAGAAGAACCTAGTCCAGCTCTGAGCCTATCAGTATCATATCTCATCTGAGCACTGAGCTCCCACCAAGACCAGGGAATTCCAAAAAAAATCGCACACTCTAGTGATCAAGAAGTGCTCACTGCAAAGAGCATCCTTCAGCATAGGAGTAATATCTGTCAGTAAGACTGACAGTTGGCTGCCCCTTCCCTGAGTAAAGCAAGGCCACAGACTCCACAAAATCATTTTTAAATTCGTTGTTGAATAGCAAATGAACATGAGAAGCAGGAAGATCATGACTTTAAGGCTTCCCTTGTCCATAGAGTGAGCTCGAGGCCATCCTGGCCAAATTAACAAGACCCTGCCTCACAAGCCAAAGTAGCCAGCAGGTCTGGGAGTTACTTCCAAAGAACAGCACTTACCTAATATGCCCAAGATTCAACCCCTAGTACTGCCCAAATAAAATAAAGTAAAACTGTGGCTAATCTGCCTTCTCACACTGATCAATCAGAATAGACCAACTTTCTCTCTTCCACAACCAGTCACCCAGCAGGGCTTCACTGATCCTCACTGCCCACTACCCTCTAGCCTTCTATTCCTCTCTCTATAGCACTCTCTTGCCTAACTCTTGAGACTCACAGAGCTGCCACCAAGACACTCACCTTATTCCAGTTCCCCCACTTCTCCCTAATCTTAGTGAGTTTGATGTCCTCTACTGGCACATGTGTTTTAACATGTGGCCCCCAGGTTATTTTTGGAAGATTAGGAAACCTTTAGAGGGTAGAGTGGGTGATAGCGTTAGGGAAGTTGGGAGTTCCAGCTCAGATCCGCTTCCTCGTTACTTTCTGCTTCCTAAACGTTGACCCAGTGTGAGCTGCTGGCCGACCGCTCTTGTGATTGTGATTTCACTACCATAATGGACTGTACCTCCTCGTACTGTAAGCCACAATAGACCTTTGCCCCCTTCATCTGCTCAGTGCCAGATATTAGGCCACATCACCGAGTAAAGTAGACAGCACTGGAATGCTGCGGACGTTATGGAATCCATAACGTTCAGAGTTGGCCTTCCACTGATAAGCTCTTCCAGGAACACTAAACAGGGGTAGGTACCCTGAGCAAACAGACAGTTTTCATAATAGAAACAGCACCGGGCTGGAAATAGAGGTTTATACTTTCCCAGGGCTGTGAGCAGGGGTACTTGGAGCTTCTTTACAGAAAGATGTGAATTCTTGGAACTAAGACTTGGTCCAAGCTTCTAAATAGACTAACCTGAAACCTCAGCTGTAATGACCAGGACTCTCTCCTTAGAGATAAGCTCCTCTTGGTTCCCAGGCCATTCTCAAATGGGGCAGAAGACAGAGTTCCCGTGTGGAGCATGAACTTGGCCTTGTCATCTGAAAGAAAGTGCTCAGTATCACAGAACAGGAGGAAGCTTGAATTTCCCCCTTGGTACTTCTGTCCCTTCTCCTCATAATGGTAGCCTGCCAGTCAAAAGTGCCATGGCAATGTGGGTTGAGATAGAGGTTCTATAACTGATGCCATATCACATGGTCAGCTTCATTTATAGCAACATCCATGATACTAAACCTTTATCATCATCATCTTCATCATCATCATCATCATCATCATCAATCATTTTCACCATCACCTACTCGATGTTGAGCACAATAGCCAAACCAGACTCATGCCTGCTGCAGTAACAAGTTTACAACACAGGTATCTCCAACCATGCCTGAGATCCCTAAGAGATGTGGGGCAAATCCATGGCAACTGATAGCTTGCTCTAGAACCATAAAGTTTCTCCAAACCATTACCCTAGTTTCAGAATTGTTTAAGACCTACATATTGCTTAATCAAACTGTCCTGTGTCTTGCCAGTTTTGCTGCTAAAAGCTGGTTACAATTCTAGACATTCCACATCCAAACAAAACCTAAAATCTCTTAGAGACCACTATACAATACCTTCGTTTATATCAACTACTGAAAAACCCAAGAAGAGGGGAAAAAAGAAATTCAAATAAAAGAATCAAGTACTTGAATAGCTTATTTAAGGTCTTGAGTTCAAACCCAATTCCACAGACTAATAATAGACAAATTAAAAAAAAAAAAAAAAAACCTAATTCAGAATCACTGGGAATCTCAACTAGACAAATGTCAGGATATCAGCATTAATTCACTCCGTTACCCAGCAATCCTTCAGTTATCCATCCAAATAATTACAATTAAGGTTTCTAAAGCTGGAAGGAGCTGTGCTGATATGCAGAGCAGTGAGCAGGCTAGACCAAACACCTGCTGCCCTCATAGAGTTTGGAGAGGGAGTCTTCAGATGAGTATTAGCTATGAATTACCAATTTGATATGCACATAGTTTGTAGCGTAACTTGTATGTTACCATGCAAGGACCTGTAGTCATTAACATAATGTGCCAGAAAAAAAGACAGTTTGTCAGCAGGCTTCCAGTTTGAGCTCCTGACACTCTTTCATTCTCTCCAATAAAATCTATGGTTCTGTGAGCTCTTTCTTGAACTAAATTCTGGAGCTCTCCTTCTCTTTAATTTTTGGACAGGCAAATCTGTGTCAGTGCTCAATAATGGAGAAGCATGTGGATGAGCACGAATGAACACTCTGAAAGCAACACAGGCACTCACACTGCACAAGGCCAAAGCCAGTGAGCCATGCATGTCAGCAAGGGGAGACCCCATTTCTTGACATGCATTAGAGAAACTTCCTGCTGGATGTTGGAAAACTCATTTCGAGGATGTCAATGAGGAGTGCAATTCTGAATAAATAAATGCATTTATCATTGATCACATTTCCCATTGGGTAGAACAGATTAAAAGGAGATGAAATCACTCATTTTTCAGAATGAATAAAGTGTACATACGGGGACCAGAAAGTCTTCACTATACCACCCCCCAAAACCAGGGCTACTTTTCATCCTCAATGTCTTCTTGTTCATTGTTGGTGTGTGTCTCCCCTGCTTTTCCTCTCAGATGTGAGGCAGCTGTCTCTCATTTTCACAGCTTCCAACATACACAAAGTTTATTTGTTGTGTGATCAGTAATTAAAATGATCATTTCCAGATGACAGAGTATGATGCTGGATCCAATTTAGTCATGCTACTTTTAGTTTGTGAGGAATAAGGAATGTGTGTGTGTGTGTGTGTGTGTGTGTGTGTGTGTGTGTGTGTGTATGTACATGGGTGTGTGCATCTATAAGCACAGCTGCTGATAAGTACACTCAGTTTCAAGAGCAAAAGTGAAAGTTGGTAGAGGTTACAGAATCCCCCCCCTAAAAAAGCCAGAGAGAATATTCAAGTTTTTAAGGGAAAACTAAAAGAAAACATATATTAAATATGATGTTAACATAAGTAGCATCCAGCACCCATATTCCCATGACAAAGATGCAAAAAATTGTTAAGGTGCAGAGAGCATGGGCCATTGAGTCCAATTTTAAGAATTTTTCCATAATAGGTTCTTTTTAAAAAAGTCTACAAGTCGTTTTTAACAGATGAGAAAACTAAGATCCATAGTAGAAATGCAGTTCCAGAAATACCACCCAGCATGACACTGTGACTTTAAGACAGTTCAGAGCCTGGCCCTACTTCTCTCTTGGTTAAAACAGAGTTTCATTCAATGAATGAGAATTTCAAAAGTAATCAATGAGAAAAAAAAGTGTTCTTAGGAGCATAAATAATATCCCATTTAGTCATGCTACTTTTAGTTCATGAAGACTAAGGAGAGGGAGAGGGAGAGAGAGAGAGAGAGAGAGAGAGAGAGAGAGAGAGAGAGAGAGAGAGAGAGAGAGAGTAGAATGATAGAGATGAACATGTAGACAATAGATAGGTAGGTAGATAGATGATAGATAATACAATATAATTGGATGATAGAGATAGACACACAGACAGAGAAATTGCAATAGATGATAGATTACACATAAATATGATGATAGATAGATAGATAGATAGATAGATAGATAGATAGATAGATAGGTAGATAGATAGATGATGGATGGATGGATATATGATTGATAGATAGGTAATATAATTGGATGGTAGAGATAGATGATAGGTAGACATATGATAGATCTATCTTCCTTCTTCTGCAGTTGCTGCTTTATTCCTTACTCTGCTCATTCCATCCTATGGATTTAATCCTAACATGAAATGTCTTTGTTCACATTTTATTTGCTCTACAATCTTTCTGGCTTCATCAGAATGAGCGCTCCTTGTGAGAAGGGAATGTTTCTCTTACTGTCATGTTAAGAAGAGAGCCTGGGATAAAGTACATGTTTTAATAAACACTCCAGACTTAATTAGCAAGTCTATTGAGACATCAGGAACCACAGCATAGATGGGCAGTAGATGCTATCTTGTTTGGCGCTTGTTCCATTGCTGTTTGAATAGCAAAACGCTTCTTTGTGATTACTTATAATTTTTCACTTTTCAGCAATGCATTTTTCTTTCCTTAGACTAAGAACATGTAAGGATTTCAAATAATCAAGTCAGGTTACTTAGAATTGGAGAAATCATTCAGGTTTAATTTTATATTCTTATCACATTTAAAAGGATGGTCAACTAACAACTCCCCAACTAACAACTCCCCCTGCAGGGATAAAAACAAGCTAACAAGAACAAAAATTCCAAAATTCCAAAGAAGCAAATAGAGCCACCAAACCACAGCACTGACTATAAGAGTCATTTCCTACTTTCCCTTATACTATTCTGTTCATGAAGCAATGGATGGTGTTAACCACAGGGCTGTAGGACAAGGTGTAGGAGAGGCAGATCCGACCTCCCGGCCCGACTCTTATACTATGGTACTTTTCAGAGCATCTTTCAGTAACCTTAGATGTCACTGCCAACCAAATTTCTGAGAAAACCAACTCGAAGGAAAATTGAAAGGTTTATCTCTGCCCACAGTTTCAAGGCAGAACACCACAGAGAGCTAGATAAGGCTGCTCACCTCTTGACAGCCATGAAGTAGTAGGGCAAATGAACAAGGGAGCTGCAGGCAATACATATCCCCCAAGAGCACAGCCCCTGTGCTCGAATGCCTCTAACTGGACCCCACCTCTGTAAGCTCCTACTATCCATGAACAGTGCCTGGAGATTCTGAATATATCAGGGCATTGATTGATCCATTAGGTCAATAGTCTCATGATCCAGTCACCTGTTCAACCATCAGATCCATAAGGTGAGGACCAAGTGGGACACTCCATATCCAAATTGCTGTTCTAAAACTGTTTCAAAGAGTGTAAGTTAAGGGAATAAATTTACAAAATAATAACAAAAAAAAATGTCCAGAGCTAAGAATACAGATGATGTTTTACCTCTCCCCCTAGCCAATAATTTCCAGTATTTACTTGATTTTTCTATAATTTTTATTAGGTATTTTCTTTATTTACATTTTGTATGATATCCCCTCTCCCAGTTTCCCCTCTGAAAAAAAATCCTGCTACCTCACCTCTCCCAGGGCTCATCAACCCAACCTCTCCTGCTTCCTGGCTCTGACATTTCCCTACACTAGGGTATAGAACCTTCACAGGACCAAGGGCCTCTCCTCCCATTGATTACCAACTAGGATATCCTCTGTTACATTTGCAGCTAGAGCTATGGGTACCACTATGTGTATTCTTTGGTTGGTGGTTTAGTCCCTGGGAGCTCTGAGGGTACTAGTTAGTTCATATTGTTGTTCATCCTAAGGGGCTGCAAACCCTTCAGCTCCTTGGGTCCTTTCTCTAGCTCCTTCACTGGGGACCCTGTGATCAGTCCAATGGATGGCTGTGAGCCTCTACTTCTGTACTAGTCAGGCACTGGTAGAGACTCTCAAGAGACAGCTATATCAGGCTCCTGTCAGCCAGCACTTGCTGGAATCCACAATAGTGTCTGGGTTTTTGTGATTGAGTATGGGAAGGATTCCCAGGTAAGGCAGTCTCTGGATTGTCCTTCCTTCAGTCTCTGCTCCATACTTTGTCTCTGCAACTCCTTCCATGGGAATTTTGTTCCCCTTTCTAAGAAAGATTGAAGTATCCACACATTGGTCTTCCTTCTTCTTGAGTTTCTTGTGATTTGTGTATTGTATCTTGGGTATTCCAAGCTTCTGGGCTAATATCCATTTATCAGTGAGTGCATAGCATGTGTGTTCTTTTGTGATTGGGTTACCTCACACAGAATTATATTCTCCAGATCCATCTATTTCCCTGAGAATTTCATTAATTCATTGTTTTTAATAGTTGAGTAGTACTCCATTGTGTAAATTCACCACATTTTCTGTATCCATTCTTCTGTTGAGGGACACTGGGTTGCTTCCAGGTTCTGGCTATTATAAGTAAGGCTGCTATGAATACAGTGGAGCATGTGTCCTTATTACATGTTGAAGCATCTTCTGGGTATATACCCGGGAGTGGTATAGCTGGGTCCTCCGGTAGAACTATGTCCAATTTCCGGAGGAACTGCCAAACTGATTTCCAGAATGGTTGTACCAGCTTGCAATCCCACCAGCAATGAAAGAATGTTCCTCTTTCTCCACAACCTCGCCAGCATCTGCTGTCATCTGAGTTTTTGAATCTTAGCCATTCTGACTGGTGTGAAGTAAAATCTCAGGGTTGTTTTGATTTGCATTTCCCTGATGAATAAGGATGTTGAAGATTTCTTTAGGTGCTTCTCAGCCATTTGGTATTCCTCAGTTGAGAATTCTTTGTTTAGCTCTGTACCCCATTTTTTAACAGAGTTATTTGGTTCTCTGGAGTCTAACTTCTTGAGTTCTTTGTATATATTGGGTATTAGTCCTCTATCGGATATAGAATTGGTAAAAATCTTTTCCCAATCTGTTGGTTGCCATTTGGTCCTATTGACAGTGTCCTTTGCCTTACAGAAGCTTTGCAATTTTCTGAGGTCCATTTGTCAATTTTTGATCTTAAAGCATAAGCTATTAATGTTCTGTTCAGGAAATATTCCAATGTGCCCATGTGCTCGAGGCTCTTCCCCACTTTCTTTTCTATTAGTTTCAATGTATCTGGTTTTATGTGGAAGTCCTTGATCCACTTGGACTTGAGCATTGTACAAGGAGATTGGAATGGATTGATTTGCATTCTTCTAAATGCTAACTGCCAGTTGAAACAACACTATTTGTTGAAAATGTTGTCTTTTTTCCACTGGATGGTTTTAGCTCCTTTGTCAAAGATCAAGTGACCATAGGTGTGCAGGTTCATTTCTGAGTCTTCAATTCTATTCCATTGGTCCACCTGCTTGTCACTGTACCAATACCATGCAGTTTTTATCACAATTGATTGTAGTACAGCTTAAGGTCAGGGATGGTGGTTACACCACAAGTTCTTATATTGTTAAGAATAGTTTTCTCTATTCTAGGTTTTTTCTTATTCCAGATGAATTTGCAAATTGCTCTTTCCAACTCTGTGAAGAATTGATTTGGAATTTTGATGGGGATTGCATTGAATCTGTAGATTGCTTTCAGCAAGGTGGCCATTCTTACTATATTAACCCTGCCAATGTACAAGCATGGAGATCTTTCCATCTTCTGAGATCTTCTTCAATTTCCTTCTTCAGAGACTTGAAGTTCTTGTCATACAGATCTTTCACTTCCTTAGTTAGAATCACACCAAGATACTTTATATTATTTGTGACTATTGTGAAGGGTCTTGTTTCCCTAATTTCTTTCTCAGCCTGTTTATCATTTGTGTAGAAGATGGCCACTGATTTGCTTGAGTTAATTTTATATCCAGCTACTATGTTGAATTTGTTTATCAGGTTTAGGAGTTCTCTGGTGGAATTTTTGGGTTACTTAGGTATACTATCATATCATTATCATCAGCAAATAGTGATAATTTGACTTCTTCCTTTCCAATTTGACTTTTCCCTTTGATCTCCTTTTGTTGTCTAGATGCGCTGGGTAGAACTTCAAGAATATTGAATAGGTAGGGAGAGAGTGGACAGCCTTGTCTAGTCCCTGATTTTAGTTGGATTGCTTCAAGTTTCTCTCCAAGTAGTTTGATGTTGGCTACTGGTTTGCTGTATAATGCTTTTGTTATGTTTAGGTATGGGCCTTGAGTTCCTGATCTTTCCAAGACTTTTATGTTGAAAGGGTGTTGGCTTTTGTCAAATACTTTCTCAGTATCTAATGAGATGATTATATTTTTTTTCCTAGAGTTTGCTTATATAGTAGATTATGTTGATGGATTTTCATATATTGAACCATCCCTGCATCCCTAGGATGAAGCCTACTTGATCATGATGGATGATCATTTTGATGTGTTCTTGGATTCAGTTTGCAAGAATTTTATTGAGTATTTTTACATCAATATTCATAAGGGAAATTAATCTGAAGTTTTCTTTGTTAGGTCTTTGAGTGGTTTAGGTATCAGAGTAATTGTGGCTTCATAGAATGAATTGGGTAAAGTTCTGTTTCTGTTTTGTGGGATAGTTTTAGGAGTATTGGTATTAGGTCTTTGAAGATCTGATAAAACTCTGCAATAAACCCATCTGGTCCTGGGCTTTCTTTTGTTGGGAGACTATTAATGACTGTTTCTAATTCATTAGGGGATATGGGACTGTTTATATAGTTTACCTGATCTTGATTTAACTTTGGTACCTGGTATCTGTCTAGAAAATTGTCCATTTCATCCAGGTTTTCCAGTTTTGTTGAGTATAGGCTTTTGTAGTAGGATCTCATGATTTTTTGGATTTCCTCAGTTTCTGTTGTTATGTCTCCCTTTTCATTTCAGATTTTGTTAATTAAGATATTGGCTCTGTGCCCTCTAGTTAGTCTGGCTAAGGATTTATCTATTTGGTTGATTTTCTCAAAGAACTAACTCCTGGTTTGGTTGATTCTTTGTATAGCTCTTTTTGTTTCCATTTGTTTTTTTCAGCCCTGAGTTTGATTATTTCCTGCCATCTACTGCTCTTGGGTGTGTTTGCTTCTTTTTGTTCTAGAGCTTTCAGATGTGCTGTCAAATTGCTGGTATATGCTCTCTACAGTTTCTTTTTGGAGGCACTCAGAGATATGAGTTTTCCTCTTATGACTGCTTTCATTGTGTCCCATAAGTTTGGATATGTTGTATCTTCATTTTCATTAAACTTAAAAAGGTCTTTAATTTCTTTCTTTATTTCCTCCTTGATGAAGTTATCTTTGAGTAGAGTGTTGTTAACCTTTTATGTGTATGTGGGCTTTCTATTGTTTACGTTGTTATTGAGGACCAGCCTTAGTCCGTGGTGATATGATAGGCTGCAAGGATTTATTTCAATCTTCTTTTGTCTGTTGAGGCCTGTTTTGTGACCAATTATATGGTCAATTTTGGAGAAGGTACCATGAGATGCTGAGAAGAAGGTATATTCTTTTGTTTTAGGATAAAATATTTTATAGATATGTGTTAAATCCATTTGTTTCATAGCTTCTGATACTTTCAATGTGTCTCTGTTTAATTTCTGTTTCTATGATCTGACCATTGCGGGGGGTGCTGAAGTCTCCCACAGTTATTGTGTGTGGTGCAATGTGTGCTTTGAGCTTTAGTAAAGTTTCTTTTATGAATGTAGATACCCTTGCATTTGGAGCATAGTTGTTCAGAATTGAGAGTTCATGTTGGTAGATTTTACATTTGATGACTATGAAGTGTCCCTCCTTACCTTTTTGGATCACTTTAGGTTGAAAGTCGATTTTATTCAATATTAGAATGGCTACTCCACTTGTTTATTGGGACCATATGCTTGGAAAATTGTTTTCCAGCCTTTTACTCTGAGGTAGTGTCTGTGTTTGTCACTGAGGTGGGTTTTCTGTATGCAACAAAATATAGGGTCCTGTTAACATATCTAGTCTGTTCATCTATGTCTTTTAATTGGGGAACTAAGTCCATTGATATTAAGGAAAAGTAATTGATGGTTCCTCTTATTTTTGTTGTTAGAGATGGAATTCTGTTCATGGGCTATCTTCTTTTAGTTTTGTTGAAAGATTACTTTCTTGCTTTTTCTATGATGTAGTTTTCCCTCCTTGTGTTGGAGTTTTCCATTTATTATCCTTTGAAGGGCTGAATTTGTGGCAAAATATTGTGTAAATTTGTTTTTGTCATGGAATACCTTGGTTTCACTATCTATGGTAATCGAGAGTTTTGCTGGGTATAGTAGCCTGAGCTGGCATTTGTGTTCTCTTAGGGTCTGTATGACATCAGCCCAGGATCTTCTGGCTTTCATAGCCTCCGGCAAGAAGTCTGATGTAATTTTGATAGGCCTGCCTTTATATATTATTTGATCTTTTTCCCTCACTGCTTTCAATATTCTTTGTTTTGTGCATTTGATGTTTTGATTATTATGTGACTGGAGGAATTTCCTTTCTGGTCCAAATTATTTGGAATTCTGTAGGCTTCTTGTATGTTCATAGGCATTACTTTCTTTAGGTTAGGGAAGTTTTCTTGTATAATTTTGTTGAAGATATTTACTGGCTCTTTAAATTGGAAGTCTTCACTCTCTTCTATACCTATTATCCATAGGTTTAGTATTCTCACTGTGTCCTGGATGTTTTGGGTTAGTATCTTCTTGCATTTTGCATTTTCTGTGACTATTTTGTCAATGTTTTCTATGGTATCTTCTGCACCTGAGATTCTCTCTTCTATCTCTTGTATTCTGTTAGTGATGCTTGTATCTATGGTTCCTGACTTCTTTCCTAGGTTTTTTATCTCCAGAGTTGTCTCTCTTTGTGATATCTTAATTGTTTCTACTTCCATTTTTTAGATCCTGGATGGTTTTGTTCAATTCCTTCACCTGTTTGGTTGTGTTTTTCTGTAATTCTTTAAGAGATTTTTGTGTTTCCTCCTTAAGGGATTCTATTTGTTTATTCATGTTCTCTTGTAATTCTTTAAGGGATTTTATGTTTCCTCTTTAAGGACTTGTACCTGTTTACCTGTGTTCTCCTAGATTTCTTCAAGGGAGTTATTTATGTCCTTCTTAAATTCCTCAATCACCATCATGAGATATGACTTTATATCGGAATCTTGCTTTTCTGGTATGTTTGGAGTATCCATGACTTGGTGTGGTGGGAGTACTGAGTTCTGATGATGCCAAATAGTTTTGGTTTCTGTTGGTAAGAGTCTTGTGTTTGCCTTTCACTATCTTGTAATCTCTGGTTTTAGATGTTATTACTGTCTCTGGCTGGAGCTTGTTTCTCCTATGGGTCTATAAGCCTGTGTCAGCACTCCTGGGAAATCAGCTCTCTCCTGGTAAGACCCATGCACAGAGGGCTGTGGATCAGCCATCCCTCCTGGATGCAGAAGGATGCAGGATGGACCCTGTCCCAGCTGCTCTGCCACTTGTGCTCCCTGTGCCTCCTGGCTGGTTCTGCCTTAGAAAGTCACTGGAGAGAAAATGTTGATCTCACCTGAGTATCCGGGTCAGAGCATTCCCTGGATACCTGCTCTTCCCTGGCAGGAAAGGTGCACAGAGGGCTGTGGAACAGGTACACCTCCCGGGTGTAGATGGAGGAAGGAACCTGTTCCAGCTGCTCTGCCACTTCAGCAGCCTGCGCCTCCTGACTGGTCCTAACTTAGAAAGTCACCAGAGAGAAAAATGGTGATCTTACCTGAGTCCATTTTTTCTATAATTTAAAATACTAAGTTTTCATGGGAAAAAAAAAACCTTAGGTTAATTGGAAAATCAAGTGTTACAGTTATGAAACAGATATTATTTCACCATTCTAGAAAGATTTTTTAAAGCACAAAAAGAAATATTGAAAAATGCCATAATTCAAAATATAGCAGATGGGGATGGAAATATGTTTTAACTGTTAAGAGCAGTTGCTACTCTTCTAGGAGACTTGTGATCATTGTTCTTGGTTGTCAGTTGACTACATCTGGAATTAACTAACCTCCCCCCGCCCCTCGGCTGGGCACACCTCTGATGGGTTTTTAAATTTTGAATGGGGAGGCCTACTTTTAATCCAAATCTTTAAGATGGGAAGATACATCTTTCACTCAAGTCAAATATTTTGAGGTGGGAAGATGCACTTTAATGTGGGCCACAACTTCTGCTGGCAGCGCATATAAAGACAGGAAGAAGGAGGCTTGTGCTCTCTTTGCCTGTTTACTCATGCTCTTGATAGAAAGGCCATCTTTCACTGATATTAAAACATTCTTCTTCAGGATTCCAACACACACTGAAGACCAACTGAGACATCCAGCCTTTGAAACTGGACAAATACTGGAGTCTTGGAGCAGTGATATACAGCCATTGTTATACTAGCTGGACCAAAACTTATAAGCCATTCTAATAAGTCCCCTTAATAGACAGACAGGCAGACAGACAGACAGACAGACAGACAGACAGGTAGGTAGATTCATTCTATAAGTTTTGATCCTCTAGAGAACACTGACTAATATAAGACCCAAGTTTAGTTCCCAGTTCCAAGACTGGGAAGCTCACAATCACCTGTAACTACAGTTCCATGGGTCAGACATTCTTTGGACCCCTGTGAACACACACACACACACACACAAACACAAACATACACACACACACACACATACTGTCTGTCTGTCTGTCTATCTATCTATCTAACTATCATCTATTTCTTAAAAATAAATCTTTTTTAAAAACTCAATCAAACTATAGCAGAATTATAAAGAGAAAGATCAACTGGCTTGGTAGTGGGTATTTCTGGTTTCATTGGAGACTCAGATGTGTAATGTGACATTTTCTGGAAACTATTTTATGAGAGGATATTTTGATAAGAACAGATATGTGGTGTTTTTCTTGAAGTTACCTGATGAAAGGGCATGTGATATTTTGCTGAAAAGGATACTTGAGGGGACATGTGATATTTGGAAAGTATATAAGTATAATTCAACAGACAATGGATGACACTATTGCATTGGTTCACCTTACTTTCTTTGCTGATCTTTGCTTTTCATGACTTCATAGAAACAAATGTACCAAAGAACTTCTGGTAGTATTCCAGCTGCTTCATGGTGGATTCATGCTGATTGGCAGAGCCTTGTGGTTTCTTCTAAGCCTAGCTGCTGCTACTGATTCATATTTCATATTTTGCTCATGGACTAGACTGCTGACAACGAAGATTGGAATCGTCCCAAAGAACTATCTCTAAACAGGTCTACAACCCTCATTTACTATTAACCTTTCCTTTCCCCTACCTCTGATGAGGGATGGGGTAGGAGATTGAAGCATTAAACAACCATAATTAAAGTAGGTTTTGAAAAAAATCTAAGCCTACACTATTTAATAAATGAAGAAAGGAAGTAGAAAGGGTCATTGAATAGTTCTGAGTCTAACTGATGTATACACACAGAGTTCTGATGGCAGACGTCAAGACCTTCAAAGAGGCTTGAAGGACATTTTTGAATTCCTTGATAATACAGGATAGACTTTATTTTTATCTTTGAGACCTCTGTGTCTGACAGGACTTATTTGTTTCTAGCTAATGCTATAGGAGTCTGAGAGCTAAGATATGATCGTAGGTCATGCAAATCCAGGGGCATCTTCTTCATAGCCTGTGTTTCAAGAGACCTACAGGATGCACATGTGAGAAACCACATATGAATGTTGCTCATTTCTAGATATTAAAGTGAAGTAGCAGTAAGATACTCGTGAACCCTAGAGACAAGAAGTCATTTATCTTTATGAATCTAGTAATATGGAAATGTTAGAGTCAATCTTGTAATATGAGTTTTCAATGGTCTTCATCTATGCTATATTGCTTTAACACAAAGTTAATCTTTATTGATCAGATATGTATTGGCTTATGTTTTAAGGCTGGGATATTTAAAACCACCTGGCAAGATTCTTCTTGCTGCCTCCTCCTAAGGGAAAAAGCCAAAGAAATGGTGAGAGAGATCAATATATTAAGTCCACAGATCAAACCCTTTAATATCAG
Source organism: Mastomys coucha (assembly GCF_008632895.1). NCBI lineage: Eukaryota > Metazoa > Chordata > Mammalia > Rodentia > Muridae > Mastomys > Mastomys coucha. The sequence goes on along the minus strand of NW_022196911.1, from coordinate 4,973,123 downwards.
TCATAGCCCATTTGTGACCTGAATATTTCCCACTAAGTCCCAGCTCTCAACACTGTAGCATTAGTGATTGTATTTTTCAAGGGATGCTTGGGGCAGAGGGCACTGAAACAGCAATACATTCCTAGGATTCTGCAAGCATTATGGGATGTTGTATGCTATTAGCTGTGAATGTTAGTTGTGAATACACATTGATGCCTCTGCTACATTCATGTCCTTACCCTTACAAACTGGGATGAATGGTACCTAAAAGTGGGATGGATAGTCTTCACCCAAACACTATGCTCAAGGAAAAGGAACAGTGAGTTCCCCCGTGTAATAGCGTTCTCAAGACAACACAATGGGGCTGCTGTGATGTGCATCCTCTCACCCTGCCTAAGGCCAAGAGCCCCATGCCTGATTCTTTATATATCCTTTCTTGGGCAAGAAAAAGCACTAGCTCTAAACCCGCAGATCCCACAAATATTCCTTATCTATTCATTTTCAATTATTTGTTTGTTTATTTTGTGTGTGTATGTGACTTTGGTGTCTGTGCGTGTGAACATGCAACATGTGAATACATGGAAGCCAAAGAAGGGCATTCAGTGTTCTCTATCATTCAATGCCTTATTTTTTAGATTCAGGGTCTCTCACAAAACCTGAACCATACTTCTTCTCTGACTACACTGACAACCAACAATCCTCCTGTCTCTGCAATACAGGACTAGTGTTACAGGTGCATGGAAGACCACCATGCCCAACTTGTTTAATGCAGGTGCTGAGCTCCTCATATCTGTACAATGAGAACACTTAACTACTGAACTATTGCTTCAGCCCTAAAAGTCTTATTTCACTGCCTAATGCTGAAGGTCAATAGCTTGTTGTAAATACATATGACTCCATGAACCTGAGTGTTCTGTAAGTCAATGGCTCTCATGCTTGAGATGTTATACCTGACTCTTCTTATCCTGAGGGTCAAGACACAAGAACTAATGAACACACTGACATTTAGGACTATAGAGAACTTACATTTTAGAATACTTAACCATGAAAACTAGATATTTTGATAGTTAATTTGTAAATATAGCTTATGAAATGCTTAACATGATGGCTGTCATATAATTCAGCTACAGATAAGCTTCAATAAAGCATATGGGTCTGAAGATACCATATGTTTAGAAAGAATTAATTTGTAGAAATATTAAGAAAATCCATGTCATATATTACATAAAAAATGTCACTTTGACAAAGTCATATTAGTCTATTATGTAATCTGAGATTCTTCTAAGTCACATTTGCTTCCTCAACAAAAAAACGGTAATATATATACTCGTTATAAAAGCACAAAATCAATGCTAAAGGGTAATTTCCAAAAAGAGGTAAGGTTGTGGCTCTTGCATCAGGTATTTTTCATTAGCCTATTACTTAAATAAGAGAACCAGAGAAGGTGTTAGAAGTAGGTCAAAAGAGAAGTTATAAAAGCACAAATTAAGAAAATTGAAATAGATCTCCAATTGGTTTGTCCACAGGAAGGAAGGCTGACCAGTGAAGCTCCATCAAACTGAATTAATGTGCATGTTTTAAGACAAAACATTTATTATAGGGCATTGATACTTCACAGTTATAAAATAAAATAGGGCAGTGGATAGCTCACAGAAGTGTAAATAATGCATGCATGCCTGTAGCCTACAGCAATGGAGAGTAAGAAGACAGGGTGCAAGTAGTGTGTGTGTGTGTGTGTGTGTGTGTGTGTGTGTGTTTGTGTGTGTGTGTGTGTGTGTGTGTGTGTGTGTGAGAGAGAGAGAGAGAGAGAGAGAGAGAGAGAGAGAGAGAGAGAGGAGAGAGAGAATACTAATAAAAAAGACTTCAGAAGTCAACTGCAAAGAGGGCATAGTGGTTATAATCCCTATTATTCCAACACAAGGAAGGCAGAAGCAGGAAAATTTCCCAAGTTATAGGTCAACTCAGTGTGTGAAATAAGTTCCAGGTCAGGCAGGGCTACATAGTAACACCCAGATTGAAAAAATAAAATAAGCCAAGAGATGGTTCAGAGGTTAAGAGCACTGGCTGTTCTTCCATAGGTTCTGAATTCAATTCCCAGCAACCACATGGTGGCTCATAACCATCTATGATGACATAAGTAATGCCATCTATAATGATCTTCTGGCCTGAAGGCATACATGCAGCCAAAATGTTGTATACATAATAAATAAATAAATCTTAAAAAAAATAAGCCCACAAAAGTTCTGCAGATTGAACTACAGAAAACTTTTTCTTTCCCAGGAAGAGACCCAAGGGGAATTATACTGAATCATCCATGCACTGTGTTCCAGGAATACCTTTCTTAACAGTGGAAAGTGCTACGTGTGAATAGAAAGCAATTTCTAATACTAGCATCTCTTGTATGACATGATATTTTACATAATGCAGGTCTGTTACAATTTCCTCAACAAACACATTGAGATTTTAAAGCCTAAGGAAGATCCGAGGACAACTATCCTCATAGCTATCTCTAATAATCCCCTTATTATATCCAGGGAAAGGACCAGATCCAAAACTAGGTCCATTTTAGCATATTTTCATAGATGTTGATAAAATGTCCTATAGACATGGTGTTTCATATTTTAAACCTTGCCAGATGTGTAAATAATCCCTGCTTCTCTATATCCTACCCAACACTACCATTATTCTTAAGCTCAACTAATTTGCTGAGGTAAAACATGTGTCTTCAGCATCTCCCATCTGTATTTTAAATACTATTGAGGTTAAATTTTATATTGTCTTCTGGGACTGAGAGGGCAAGCAGCATTTGAGATGTTCATAATTGAACAAACAAACAAATAAATAAGAATTTATATTATCTAAAATAAATACTACACAAAACATCATAAGAATAGAGCCAGAAGGGATAATAATTGGAATTACTTCTTCTCTATCTCTTTTTCCTAATTCAGAACAGTCAAGGACTATTGGCAAGTAAATGAACAGATATTCCCATGGCAAAGAAAAGATCCAACATTACTATGGCATGGCAATCCAGCTTGAAGCGACTAGTTTTTAACTGTGGGAGTGAATGGTGGCATGTGATTGGAATTTGGTTAATCATGAAGCAGGGAGAGTCTGGATTTAGGAAGTTACAAAGTATCTGTGTAGCCAGCTACATACAAGGGAAGGACACCTGTGGCTTGTTCTTTCCTATGCTTACTTATGGGTACTATGGAATTTAGACATTGGCATATGCACATCTCTTCCCTGTACTGTCATGGGTCGACTATTTTCCTCCCCAGGAGCATTTGATCTTTTTGTTTGTTTGTTTTAACACATATAAGCTGGACTATGGTTACTCCAGCTTTGTGTTTCTTAAGAAGACATGAGTTTATTTCAGATTTGTATCTGACATGCTGCCGTGCTTGCAGTGAGATGAAGGCAAGTGCTGGGGGAATACATTAATATAAAAAAAGTCAAGAAACCCTCTTAGCTACATTTAAAAGAAACATGGTTTCCTCAGCCCTAAGAAAACTGTCACCCCCACCTCTCTCATTCCTCTTGTCTCTTGGGTTTCCTTCCAATTTGCTGCTGCAGAGGTCCCGAGAAGGGCCCTGCAGGAGCCTTATTAGGTCTCAGCATGACTGTCCAATGACCAAGAAGACTAGCAGGGGATAAACAGCGTCAAAACCCCAACGGCTCTGGTTTACATACATGGCCAATGGGAGTCAACCACCTGGAACTTAGTTATGACATTATACCACTCACTTAGCTCATTGAAGCCACCACTGACTTCTCTCTAGAGTTCATAGGCACTTGTAGCTGCCTCATAAGGCACATACACACACCGAGTAACTTAATATACAAGCAGAACTCTACAGACCTGTATTTTACACCTTTAACTGAGTTAGAAGCACGACAATTCCTTACTGAGTTTAAGGAGACTAGCCTATATGCGTGTTTAAAGTAAGGAAAAAAGCACATGTTAAGGAATTGATCAAAATATGACTTCTTAAACTGATACAGCATGAAAATTACAAGTTTGTTTCAAAGAACAACGTGAAAATCGTATGTTGAAAATGGAAGTCAAAGAAAAAGAAAGAAAATGTCAACAAACCTACTGAAGGGAACTGAAATCTCTCACACCAAACTCTTATCATTAATTTTATGTTAATAGGGTTTGTTAGATTAGAGTTCCACTGTTCCAAGTGCTTTGTGGATTTGTAAATTGAGGGATTAGCGCTGGCCTGGCCTCTAATTGGATACTGTCTAATTTTTAATATTCATTTTTCCAGAGGGATTTGTATCATAGAATTTAAAAAATTGATGAGTCGGCTACAATTCCCCTCTGACTTAGGAGCATTAAGGCATATATAATTAAAATGTGGCCATCACAAACAACTCCAGATCATTATTTGAAAACAAAGGTTAATGTTCTCTCATCTCTAACTTTTCAGAATTTTAAGTAAAATCAGAATTGGGTACTAATGAATTCTTGAGTTCCGTTGGCAACTGTTCAGCCTTCTTTGAATTCCAATGTATCAATAAGCTTAGGTCAAAGTTATTTTATGTTACAACTTGAGTGGGAAGAAAGACACTAGGTATTCTTTCTTTTGATGCAAGAAATGGTTGTGTTGACAACAGTTCATCTTTCATAACTGAACTATAAATGTTTCGTCCTTAGCATTTGATGACAAAGACATTCTTTGACCATAGAATAGTCAAAAAGTCTTATAGCTTTGCAAGAATTTACATTCCTTTTATTGGAAGTGTAACAAAAAAGAAAAAGAATCTGTGTTCCTAAATGAGATGAGTAAAGTCAGGCAGGAGAAAATCAAAGTAGTGGCGATGAATGATAGCACTATATTAGCAGGGATTTTATCTGGGAGAGCCAACATGTTTGTGTGTCCATGCGCTGTCTATCTCATTGTCCGTTATGTGACACCATGGAAAGGAAGAAAGATGTCTCTGATGATAGAAATAGTATGCTTCATTTTTATTTCCTCATTGCTCAAGGAAAGGGCTGGGAGTTTCTTAGATCTGTCACTTGGAAGAAGGAGCTGGCATTGTAAATTCCAGCCAATAAGATGAAGAGATGACAGGTCTTTACAGCTCTGTTTTGTGATTGAGTTTCAAATGATAAAAAAAAAAAAAAAAAGAGAGAGAGACCTTCCAAAAGTTAGAGAGAACTGTTCATAAGGGAAATATTAATGAGATTCTCTAGTAGCAGGCATGTTTAAAATATGGACTTTTCATCCTAAATTCTTTGATTTCTGGGCATCATCCTTTCTGTACTTGAAGCCGTACAGATGCCAAGGTCAAATGTATTTGCATTCATCTCTCCAGTGCATATTAAGATCTTCCTGTGGTCCATGGAGGGCCATAAACAAGTGGCAGGAAGTCTGGGATTTAGACCATGGAATCATGGCTGTATTAGAATAGAAAAGGTCTAAAATTGCCCCACGTGTCTTAGACTGGAGTCCACAGAAAGCTTTCAAAACCCCCCTCAGCTGTTGAGAACCCCATCTTCACTTTGAACAGTATTTAAAAAGTCAACAGCATGTGTTCTGGTATATCCCATACATTAACTTAAATGTGTATCTGTAATTGTACATTTGTAACTTACTCTGGAATCTGGGCCTTTCATAAACTGAAAAAATGAAAGACTAGCCAATCAAGAGCCATCCTAGTTAGACATTTCAACACTAAAAGTCTGGATTTGAATGTCACAGAGTTGACACTAAATTGTTTGTAGTTAACATTCTCTTCTGTATCTTTCCTTGAAAACTGGTCCCCATTTACCTGCTGTAGTTTGGACTCTTGAAGCACAGATGTGGAGCTATGACTTGGTTTGTGTGCTCTGCCAAGCTTCAGTCCTGGTCTCCAGTAACATGAGAGACGTGAGTGCCCTATGGACCTGCTGATGACATCTATAATCAAATTTATACCCACCCAAAGTCTAGACTCACAGAAAATTCACAGCAACACTGTATGAGTCCATTGACATTTGTGATAGGTAAAACAGCTGTTGCCGGAAGACGTAATCTAAAGGATTGTGAACACTAGGTCTGAAATCACTATAACTGCAACTTTTAATTCTTAGCTTGTGAGGACCATATGGACCTAGAGCAGTAAGCAAGGCTCCCCTGGGCTAATGAATTTCTCACACATGTTGACCCCAGTGATGACCCCCACTGACCTTCCATGAAAAATACACACTCTGTGATTATCAGTTCAGGACTAGCAAGCTAAGCTTTAGCATGAGTTTTTTTTCTCTTTAATGTTAAACTATCATTTAAAAACCTTTTGACAGAGCCCATTCTCTATAAAATATCCAGGAAATGTTTGTTAGCTCGTAGCTTTCAATCACTTGTCTGCTTTGATCTGAATCTTCTAGGAAACAGGTTGACAAACTGTTTTGTCGGCCAGGCCACGTCTTCTTATGATAACTATACTTTTATGTTCCTGTCTGTGCTACCTGGATAAGTAGCTCTCATGAAGCACTTTGCAGTTAAGGGTCTATGTCTTTGCCCAGTGCTTCACTAATACTCTTGGAGAATGTAGCACAAAGCAAGGACTGTAAGTCCTATTGAGAGAACAGATGATTCATGTCAAAGAGTCTGATTTCACTAATGATGCTTGGTGTCCTGGACACAGATTTTGTAAAAGGAGTGTGGCAGTTCCAGTTAGGACATGGGGTTTGATATCAAAATTACCCATGCTCCAACCCTGTCTATTGTCTACCCCTGCCACTGAACCCCATTTCACAATGCTGTGGATATAGGATACCTTAGAGTCCTCCTTCTTTTTCTTTGGCAATAACCCCATGTTTTCCCTCTATACCAACCTATCTCTCTATTCTAGGGTCTCACTCTAGCCATCAGAAAAGACCAGAAGGTAAGCAGTGCATCTCACTTAAAATTAGGGACCTTGATAGCAACATACACACACACACACACACACACACACACACACACACACACACACGCATATATGCCCCACCCTTGCCCAGCAAGATGAATGAAGATTAAATAATTAAGCTAAAAGTATCCTTAGACACCCACGGTAGAGGTGAAGGTGAAAGAACTGTCTATTGAAAAACTGCTTCAGAGGAAGAAGAACAAATGACTCATATTCACGAGCATCCAACAAGCTGCACACTAAAAAGGATACAGGCAAATCACAGAATTCCAGCACAGTAAATCATATACACATGCATACAAACCAGATGTTCAAAAAATAAATGTAACCTTATTTCCAATCGTCAATGCTTCCCTCTAGAATAAATTTAGCAATTTAGTCCTTAACACCTTGGCTCAGTGTCTATAAAAATATAAGCGATTTTAGTCTCAATTGTCAGATATCAAATACATAAGCAGTATTTTAAATGTCTATATTTTAAACATTAAAGGGTTTCTGACTCTCACAAATCAAGTAGATGTGAAATTATAGCTCAAAGGACGCTATTTTGAGCCCCCTGGCCATGCTTACATTGGTTTGGCTACATTTAAGGAGCTAATATAACCATTTTCTAAAATGAAGTATATACCCAGAATAGTAGAAATTACCTTCAACAACTTGGCCAATTGAGCATACAAGTTTACTTTTGCCCAATTTACCATTATGATTACGGAATGGTTTTTCTATTTCATTTTTTAAAACATGTATTTTAATTACATTTAATTCTGTGCATGTATCAGTGTGTGTGGGTACACATGAGCTCAGCCCATAGAGGTCAAAGGCATATAGTCCCACTAGGACTGGAATTATAGCTATTTGTGAGCCATCCTCCATGGGGACTGGAAAACCAAACTAGGGTCCTGTGCAAAAATAATCCACGAGCTTAACCACTTGGCTTTATAGACCCCAAATTTTGTTTTTGATTTTTTTTTTTAGTATAGAATAGAGTTTATTCAGGGCATGGGAAGGGGAGTTAAGAGGGTAGTAGAGGCAGAGAAAGACAGAGAGAGAGTAGAGAACTAGAGTAGTAGAGGCCAGCCATGAGCAAGTGGAGAAAGAGGGGGAAAGGGGATGAGGAGAGAGGAGAGAAGGAGATGGGAAGAGAGGGGAGAAGGGGATGGGGAGAGAGGGGAGAAGGGGATGGGGAGAGAGGGGGGAGGGAAGCAGAGAAAGGACAACAGAGAAACAAGAGAGGAGCAAGAGTTTGTTTTTGATTTTTAATATATGTATATTTAATATATATGTGTGTGTATATATATACATATACACATTATTACTTCATTTTACCTTGTGATTTTCCCTTCCTGCATTGCTCTGAGCTCAGTGCTAACCTTGCCGAGCATACCAGAAGAAGCAGCTGTGTAAACCTGAACAGGAATAACAGTTATGGGTAAAGTTCAAACCGATTACAGCTCTTCCTCTTAACAATAATTAATTGAGGTAGTTTAAACTGACATTGACAGAGGAAAGGAAATGAATTTTGGAGTATGTTTTAAAAAACATAGATTATTGACTCTGCAAACCATAATGGCCCTTTCATTATCTTTCAGGGACCATTGTATGAAAATACTTTTGAAGAGTTTTTTAAATGGGTATTATTGACCTGACAGACCACACAATAGTTCCAAAGAGGACATTAGGGTCCATCTTCAAGCAAGTATTTATATTATTTAAAACCATTATTGGCATGTGTGCATAAAATCTCTTTTAACTTCAGAGCAGATGCTGCATGAGAAAGCGGTCCAGTTATATACACTTGGGAAAAAAAATCAAACTTACCCTTCACAACATTCTCATAGAAAGGAAAGCATGTGCCATGGTGGATTTATTTCTCTTTAGATTGTATTGAGTGCCTTGGTTTCTTTTATATAAAGCTTCTTTACTGTAATCAAATGCTGAAAAGAACGTCAAGCAAGTTTTTTTTGAGGGGCAAAAAAATTTAATTGGTCTCTGCATTAACTTGTTGAATGGCCAAGTTGGTCATGGCAGATCAATTTTGCTCTCAATCACTGGGAGCTTGAGAAGACTTCAAATTATTTTTAATATTAACTCTAGCCATACCTACATGGATGTATGGGTTCTTATTTCTCAGTTTGTCTGATTATAAATCCACTCACATGAAGAAACAGAGCAAGTCAGATGTACTGTGTATGTCTTACTGTGTAGGGAGTTAATTGGAATTCTCCTCTTGACATTTGATGAGCCTAAATGTTGGTGGCTTGATTATTGAAGATTGAAGAATTGAGAATTGAGATTATTGAGGGACCAAATGTCCATATCCTCTCACATTTATTCTAATACAAAGATCTGTAGTAGGATAGTAGACTACAAGCCATTCAAGGGTAGAGTTTGTTCCTAAATTTGTCGATATCAGAGATGAGTTCTAGGTAAAGGAGAAAGAGTGACTAAGAATGAGAAAGGTGTCCTTGAGATGATAGCACAGAAGGTTCGGAGTAAGTGGGAATCAAACCCCCTACAAGGTTTCAGAGGCAAGGCATAGACCTCCCCTTGGGCACAACAACATAATAGGGAACAAAAGGACCATGGATAACTGGAGAATGGGTTACTCTCTTTGAAGTTTGTCATTCCATGGTAGAATGCCTGGTTGATCAAATTACATCACTTGTCTTGACTTTGGATGCTTCATGGTTGTGGTAGAAATGTGTGTGGAAAGAAAGACTCATGGAGTATGTGGGCCTCTAGGGGTAAAAGGGACTTCTTCAATTCACCAATCTACCAAGGTGTCAAACAGTAGAGGCAATTTAATGCTCCTAAAGAAAATTAAGGAGTTTGTCCTAGTTTTTAGTCTATTGTTATGATAAAAACCATGGTCAAAGGCAACTTGGAGAAAAAAGGGTTAATTTCATCTTACAGCTTATAGTGCATCAGTAAATAAAGACAAGGCAGAAACTTGAGGCAGGAACTAAAGCAAAGACCATGGTGGAATGTTGCTTGCTGGCTTGCTATCCATGGTTCACATACATTTTGTTTTTAAATACAGCTCAGGAATGGTACTACCTGTAGTAGCCTGAGCCCTCCCACATCAATCATGAAGAAAATGGTCCACAGACTTGCCTACAGACAACTTGATGAAGGCATTTTCTCAAGTGGTTCCTTCTCAGTATATAACAAATAAGTTAACACAGGTCTCTTAGAAAGCAGAAAGGCTACACTAAATGTCCAGGAACATCCACATATAGAAAATACAAATATTTCTTGAATAAATGAAAGAATGAATTAGTCAGAAAAGAGGAGGTGAATGAGATTCAAATGCAAATTATATCAGTACAATCATAACCCCCATATATTTTCAAATATTCCTGACCATTTCAGCAGATGTCATCTCATAATTTTTCTGAACCAACTCACACCAATGAAATTCAGTTTCCTAAATAATTTCTATGGTGAAATTTGGATGATGGGTTAGATATACTATTGACTTTTGAAACTCTTAAAATTTAAGTAGACTCATGAGAATACTCACATGCTTGTGGGAATGTTTATAATTCTTTAAAATATTAATATCAGACTAAATATTAAGATGTATGTTTTTCCATAGTATTGAAGTAAACTATATTTTTCCTCTAAAATAATAAGTCACTTATTGGTAGCATTCTTATTAAAATTATGCCATAAAACACATCTCTTAAAATATCTATATTTCTTCATCATTGTAACATTTTGTGTCATTTTTTCATCATAAAGAGCATATGTATCATGTAAAGAACCTGGTAATTTTTTCATGTCACTGACCAACAGATGGAGGTGTGGTATAAAATAATACCATACCAGACAACAAACGTATGTCTGTCTGAATGAGCTATTTATGTGTCAGTGTATTTGAATTGATATTCTACCATTTAACAAGTCCTGTTTACCCAAATACAAAGATGCAGATTGAGGAGAAGAGAGAAAAAAGTGGAAGAGGAGAAGCCTGAAGACTAGTAAATACTCAAAGAAAAATTAATTAGCATAAAAATAATCATTGAGTGCCACTGTCCTCTCCCCATAAGTCCACAAATGACACCAGGACCATGCACTGTAAGTAAGTTATGAGCACTATCTTTAAAGAATTTAAATAAATCTTTTCTTTATTTTCTTCCCTTCTTTTCCCTTGTTCAACTGGGGTAAAATTCTATTCTGCAATAGATTTTACAGTCCTTCCTAAGACAAAACTATTGAACGTGACCTTCCATGCAATTTCTCGTGTGACCCTCTGGCTAGCCACTCCATTTCCAATGTGACTCAATTCTACACTTCCTATTCTCATCCTTTTTATCCCTCTTTCCTAGCCCTAGCATCTTACATGACTCCCAGAATTCTTTCTTCAACTTCCTGTTGTCACTCTTGATCCCTGAGTTCTCAATGGTACTGATGTCACTCACTGTCTCAGTTGGCTTCTGGTTACTATGATAAAACACTAACTAAAACCACCTTGGGGAGAATCTGTTTTGTTTTAACTTGAAGTCCGTCCTCAAGGGAAGCCAAAGCAGAATGCAACGTAGGAAGCTGGAGTTTGAAGAACCACTGGCTAAGGGTGGCATTGTTGATACTAGCCTGGGCCCTTGGGTTACTATTGCTGTGATAAAACACCATGACCAAAGCAACTTGAAGAGAAAGGCTTTGTTTAGATTATACTTCCACATCACTGTTTATCATTGAGAGAAGTTAGGACAGGAAATCAAACAGGGTAGGAACTTAGAGGCAGGAACTAATGCAGAGACCAAGGAAGGAGGCTGCTTATAAGCTTGCTCACATGACTTGCTCATCCTGCATTCTTATTGAACCCAGGACTATCAACCTGGGGATGGCACTGCCCACAATGAACTGGATCCTTCCCCATCAATCACTAAGAAAATGCCCTACAACCTCGCCTACAGCCTCATCTTATACAGGCGTCTTCTTAACTGAGGCTCCTTCCTGATAACTCTAGCTTGTGGAAAGCTGACCGGTTGCCCAGTTCCCTAATGCCTACCTCCTCTGGACTGTTCCTCTTAACTACTTCTAGGCTCTCAAATGTTCATACCTGACTGATACTCCTGCCCATTAGGGCTCCCCTTGATTAATTTCAATGGAATGAGGTATTGGTTCAAACAGGTACATGGTAAGACACTGGAAAGAGAATTGGGAAGGTCCTTGGGAATCACCTGAGACTTCACGACAATCTCATTTCTTTGGGTACTTACCTCTGCTCAGTTATACATTTAACACTATACTGTCTGAACTGATCAGAAAGCAAGGAAGTCCCTAGCAATGGTTCTTTTACTAAAAATTCCATTTAATTTGGGCATTCTCCCTTATATGACAAACTAAATCAATGAAAAAATTAAGCAACTAGGTTAAATGACATGAGGATAAAACGGTTTGAGTGTGTCTCTCAACATTCATGAATCTCCAGTGCAAATGTTTGGGAGTGCAGATAAATGAGAGGAAGCTAGATTCAGCACCATGGCCACATCATAGTACTGTGGAGAATGAGACAGTGGGAAAGGGTGCTCTCTTGCCTTGTTATGGTACATCGATGTAGCCTCTCAGTTTCAGACTTCCCACCTTCCTCTGTTTATAAACTGCTGCTGCTACAGCAATACAAAATAAATAGGTTAAGTCAGGAAGATAGCATCAAGGAACAGGTTTTTGTTAAAGAGCTTAAACTATGGTGAGGAGATGGTATTCTGTCAAGTGTCAGCTGAGTTCAGAAACCCAGAATCCATGTAGAAGCAGGCTGGGTTATTGTACTTCGGTAATCCCAGAACTGCTACAGCAGAACTGGATACAGAGACAGGAAAATCTCTAGGAGCTCCTATGTCAGTTGATATGGTCTATGCAGCAGTGAACATGAGACCCTGTCTTGAGATTGTCCCCTGACCTCCACAAGTGCACTGTGGCTTGTGTGCACACACACTCTGGAACAAGTGTGCTCACAAACAATGGGGGAGACATAAACCTCATTTATGTAACCAACTTGGGAAGTCAGAAATCCAGACTCTTTCCTCTTCTACGTCTTCTGCTCTAGAAGTGAACATGTATGTGTACAGAGAAAAATAAAAAAGACTAAAATACCTAAAAGCTGGCAAATCATTGTCCTTAACACAGTGGCAGCTATCACATCTTTCATGTGTTGAACAGTATCTGTTTACTTCGCACCCTCATGTAGAGGCTTTGATGGCTAACCCTGAAGAAAACAATTTACAATCCAAGCATTCATCCCCCTGGCAGAAGATCTGGGCTGCCTTTACATCTAAACTAACAAGCTTTGCCAAAAATACAGAGAAGATTAATTTCTGAGAAGTTTCACTAAACTTTCTCAGCTCTATACAAAAATGTAACAACAACAACAGCAACAACAACAACAATAAAAATCTGACAGATCTGTTTGGGTTTCAGAAGGTAGGAGCAGCTCCTGGTTCAGCTAAGCTATTAAGAATCTTCATTGCTGGGAGCCCCTTTCATACTGAACAATTACATCCATTTTCACAGATATTCAGGGTTTTTTCCCCCCAATAAAACTGTTGAAGAATTGGAAATTACAGCTTCTTAGTCACAGCTCAAAATTAATTGTTCACCCTAGATTGAAGCTAATTTGCACAAATTTCTTTTTATTTTGGGCAAGCATAGTTATTATTTATTTCTGAAAAGGTCTATGCCCCTTTCTCCTGGAAAAGCATGAAAGCAGGTTCAATCAGCAACTTTAATTTTCAAAATGGGCAGCGTTTTCATGGATTCATCTCCCAACAACTGAGAAAACAGTTCATATTTTCCATCAAGGCAGCAAATGTGGATTTTTTTTTGATTGGACATGGAGGAAACAGTTCTGTTTCAGGATCTCATTAAAAGCCACCTGCTGCCTTAATAATGATAACATAATTAAAGCCCGATTCCCAAATTTGGTACAACTTAGACACTGTGGACACAGAGAGAAAGCTGATTAAAGCCATCTAATTTGAGACTAAGGTAGCAATTTGTAGAAAGTGTGTTCTGAATGTGTTTGACGAAATAGCAAAACGCCAAAGCAAATTTAAATCCATGAAGGAAATAAATGCTATGACCCAGCGCTTATCTCCAAGCCCTGCTACCACCTACCACACACCATCTCCGATGGGTGGAACGTCCCTTTTGACAAGAGATGCCTCTTAAATTTTTAATTTGATGCTAACCGTTCTAATGATTTTCTAAGAATTCTTTTTTTTTTTTTTGGAAGAACCGAATTGGCCGTTTTCAAGGTAATCATTTCAATAACAAAGATACAGAGTAGTGGCCAAGGAAGAAATTAGGGATTAAGTGAGAGGATCTCGGGAGACTGGGTTGTCCCAATCAACAACTTCAGTAGAGCTTCAACGAAGACAATACCCTTTCTCCATTAGAATCAGGCCTTATAAACAGTGTGGGAGTGATAATCGATGGATTGCCAAACCGGCTAATGCAATATCTATCAAGTGCGAAACATAGCAGTTGGAACTGCGCAAAGCAGGAAGAACCTCTCCCAGCAGCCCTGTGGCTTACTTTCCACTGAAGGGGTATCCAAAGTCATTCAATATAGCCTTGCATCTCTCTGACCCACTTCACGGTCAATAACTTCCACACCTCTACTGCCAACCCCACAGCCCTCTCAGATCTGCAATCTGTCAGTTCACTTTGGTTCCTAAGTGAATCTCCTGTCCTTCGGACTGGAGAGAGTGGGCAAGTCCCGCCTAGCCACCTGCTTCACACTCCAGCACCACTATCACTTACACCAGCTCTTCTTATTCTTCTGTGACTTCGTACATGTTGTTTCCTCTATGGCCCCAGGAATTCCGACCTATCCCAAGGGGGTGAGGAATCCATCTGCTTGGTGCTGGCACAGAAGTCTGCACATAATCCCGTCATTACAATTGTAGTTTAATAATGACAGCAAATTTCCATCAAGGGCTTAGTGTGTGCTAACGACTGGTATAAGCGCTGTGCATATGTGGCATCGTTTAACCCTCCCAACAGACTATGAGATAAAAACAGACTTGATTTAAAAAAAAAAAAAAGAGAGAGAGAGAGAGAACTCCTAAATTGCCTCTGGTTCTGAAGGCAGCTTGGAACACATACCCATTCTGTCCATGGATAAAACACTGGCATTCCTTGGAACTCTTCTACTTTGCTCGCTTGCTTCTTCATAATCCTAAAACCCCTCAGAACATGCCTGACACACGCTTGTGTCCTGACACATGGCAGTCCACAGTACCTGCTTAACACATGGTTCTTAATAGAAAACTATTCTCGGACTCAGGAAAAAGGCACAGCGCACAGCGGTGAGCGAAGCAGTCACTGTGTGTCTAATTCTGGGCCCAGCTTCCCTTCCTTCTTGCATGGCATCCTCTACATATGTTGACAAAAATACGACCCAAACCACATCCGGGTGGCGAGGGTGGGTGGGGGGAAGATGCCAAACCGTCTTATCACTGGTGTTTCTAGAAGTCTCACTTGTCTTTGATAATCTATAGTCGTTTTTCAGAGAACTGTTATCAGGTGGGAACGGGCTGCGGTAGAGGTGGTCCTGGCAGTTTCAATCACTGTCAGGTGCGAAATCCGGGGCTACTAACAGATATATATCCCCTGTCTTCTTCTGGTGCTATGAAAATTGATCTCTGAGAAGCTTTGACTGGAGGTGAAAGAAGCTGTATATCACAAAAGCAGCCTTGCAAATATCCTTCCACCCAAAGTAAGTAACAATTTTCAGTGGGTAAATAGGAGAGAAAAACCGATCTTTATTTTGTGCTCGTTGGTTATTGGAGTGGAGAGCAAAGCTAGGGGACTCATTTTATTTATGTTTGTGATTGCTCGCTCATCGGGATTCCTTCTTTATCTTGTACACAGTTCTGCGATTTCATGGACCATCACTCTGTACATCTTGGCCCATTCGTGGCTTTAATAAGATGGGAGATGATGCCTGCGGATGGCCCTGGCCCTGAGCAGGTAGTTAATTCCTACTGAAAGGAAATGAAAGCATCCGTGCTCTCCCTTCCAGAAGTGTCAGTTACTGGGGATGAGACTGAAGAACGGGCCTCGGAGGTCTGCTTTCCTTCAGATAATAACCCGTTTCCTCAATCACTGAGATTCCATGGGGGAAGAAATTGAGCTGAATGTTGATAACCAATCCACAGCCTAGGGTAAATTTTACAAATTTGTGGCCTCATATTTTGGAGTTTACCCTCAATAGAGTCCAAAAGTAGACACAGCAGCATTTAATAGGTTTGCCTGTCACAGGCAAACCTTGACATGGAGCTTTAAGGTTTAAAGTTGCAGCTTCAGTACCACATCTGATACTAGGTCAAGGAAAGCGTGGCATTATCCCGGGAGTACTGAAAATCCTTCTTCAGTAAGCTGTGTAACGCGATACTTTTTAAGTTATAAAATCAATGCAGAACTCCAGGAGGAACAAAGTGTGAACATTTTTAAATAAAAGCTGGATCAGTCATGGGGCTGTGCCAAGCCATATTGGAGCCTGATGTGCAGAGGAAACTCAGTCATACTGATCCTGACTTTAGTTTAAAAGGCTGAACGTTTGTACCTGATGAGAATTGTAACATTAATTTTGATTTTTTTTTTCTTTAAAACAATTACTATGAGCTACGATTGCTTCTGACTCTGGATGGGTTTTTGTGCATAGAATTGCTGAAATCTCACTGTTGCTCTAATCTTACCCAGCACACAAGGGTCTTGGCATGAGAATGGGGGTCAGAGCAAACTTGGAAAAAAATGGAGTTGTTAAAATTCAACATTCTTGCAGAGTTATTCTAGGGAAACTACAGGCACTCAGAGTGCTTGCTTCAATGGAAATTGAGAATATCATAACCCAAGAGGGTCACTGGAGTGTTAGACAGTGTGTCAAGGTAGGTCATCTCTGAGGCAGTAACCTGGGGTTGAAAGGTAATGCATAGGCTATGACACACGGAGGGGAAGTGAATGGAGGTTTCAGGAAGCACAGACATGTGGTTGTCACCAGAAAGGATTCTGGGCAATATCTAGTTAGGGGTTGATAAGACTAACATGGAAAGCAAAAGCCAGCTCCCACATGCTAGAGTGGATATACAACAACATAACTTAGACCACGTCTCTCTAGTGTCTCATGTGCTCTTTCACTAATAGGAAGCAGTCTAGGATCAGGTTGCAGAACCACTACCCATCAGGCTATGCTCCTCATCAGAGGAAGCCAATTTGTTTGACAAATCTATGTTAAATGCACTGACTTGTTCCTATTCTCCTTTTAGGGAACATGTTGCCTTGTGGCTTCCTGCAAACACACTTTAATCTAGAAATGTGGTTCCTTAAGTTAGAAATTGTCTTAATTTGGTATTGGGGTTGATCTGGTGTTGTGTATTCAAATGTCAAATACTGGCTCCAAATAAGATTGCCTGCGGATGAGCGAATTCCCACTTACAGCAGCCTTTGTTGTGTAAACCCTGCTCCCCTTAAAGTTGTTGGTTAAATGAAAGTGGCTACAGCCAATCACTGGGGAGAATAGAGGTAGGTGGAGTTTCAGCAATTGAGCTGGGGGTTACAGGCAGGGACCATGAGGAGAGAAAAGGGAAAGAATGAAGGAAAGGGAGACAGAAAGAAATAGGAGAGGACAGAAATCTCCATCAGACAGGATGGACCAGCAACATGTACTTGAAGCAAAACAGCCCCTGAGGACATGGTGTTGGAGTAGGAATAACCCACGTGGGACTCAAATAGCAAGGACACAGGGTTGGGACATAAATCGCAATAGTCACAATCTGCCCAAACAAGGCTTACAGCTTGTAAATGACATACCAGGATTCTGTGTTGTCTGTACAAGCTAGCTAGAATAAATGATTCATTTACAAATTAGCAATCCTGAGAGCGGATATTGTACTGAGTATGTCCGCCACAAGATACCTTTCAACATCAACAACATGCACAAAAGTCCTAGGGCTGTGTCTTGTGCTCTAGGAACAAGGGGCACTTTCTAACAGTATTCTGAATCCGTGCGAGACACAGCAACCAGGTTTGTGGGGAGAAAAGAAAAGAAACAATTATAATGCTTTCTAGTCACAGGAAGAGCTATCAGGACAGCAGTATGATCAGACAGCCTTCAGTGACATTATTGCTAATATGAATATCTAGGGATATAGGTTTGAGGGGTGGGGAAAGAAAATCAATGATGACACTATCAAATTTCTAAGACTTGGAGTCAAAACTTAAAGCCTTGATAATCTGGTCCCTACATTTCATTTGCTTTATTTTGTTTTGCTTTGTTGAGACAAAGTATCACTATGTAGCCCAGAGTAACTCAGTTTTCTGCCTCCCAGTGTTGGGCTAAAGGACATTTACTACCACCCCTGCATTAGAGTGATTTTCATCTACAAACTTATTTCTTTAAATGTTGGGTAGGATGGCCTCATATTATGTCCTTGCTCTATCCCAGAAGTCATGCATTGCTCTGCTTTTTACTTCCTTTCTTATGTCATGTCCAAAGTCATCCATTGCTTGACTTTTGACCTTCCTCCTGCTGGTTTTCTTCTAGGGTAAATTCATTCATTTATGGGTTTCATACCATTAGATGCCTACTCAGAGAAGCCTTTTGGCCCCTCCCTCTAGTACTGTAGAAGGGGTGCTATTTCTTGTGTTCTAGAACATCCTCTTAGAATTATCTTTCATATCAAGAAAATAGCGCTTGCCGAGTGTTGGTTTGTGTTTGTTGTTTATATGACTCCCTGAAGCGCTGTGATTTTTGATGATGTCATAGATGGTGTTATCAACTTGATACAATATAGAGTGGTCAGCAAAACAAATGTCTGGGCATGCTTTTTAGGGATAATCTAGTTTGTTACCTTCTGAGAATGTGAGAGATTATCTCAGGTATATTAATCGATGTGGGAAGGTCCACCTTGATTTGTGGGCAGAACCGTTCTTTGAACAATGGATCCTAGAGAATATAAAATGGAGACTTGTAGCTGAGCTCTAACATGGTTCATCCCTCTTCTCTACTCCCTGATTCCAGATACAATGTAACTAACTACAGTAAGCTCCCACTGTCTTGATTTGCTTGCCATGATAGACTTGAGCAGAAAGCAGAGCAAACCCTTTCTCCATCATGTTGACTTCCTCAGAATGTTTTTGCACAACAGAGAAAGAAACTAAGACAATGGGGTTCTGTTTCAACATATCCAGTATAAACTAAAAACTAGTAAAATATTTACAAATCAAAATACATTAAGTAAAATCTACCTAGTTTTTTACTATGGTTAAACTTGAGATTTGTTTTAAATTTGATGTTTGTGTGCATACAATTTAAGCTGTGCTTTGAATTTTGGGTTTAAATTTTTGCTGGGGTATGTGAAGTATGTGCAGAGATCTTCTCACATGGTGCTGGGCACTGAGCAGCAGCCTCCAGCTTACCTCCTACCTCCCAGGAATCAACCAATACCCTCGCTGATACACTTTGATCCCTGGGGATCTGCTAGTAACCCTATGCCAAAATCTGAAGATACTCAAGTCCCATGCATAAAAAGAGTCTGCATGTGCTTTAAAGAGTCTCTAGATTACTTATAAAGTCTCACACAGGGTAAATACCATATACAAGGTTGGCATACTGGGTTTTATGCTACATCAAAGAGAAAGCTTTATGTATTTTACACAGGTGCAATATTTTTCCACAAAGTAAATTTCTTCTTCCTACCCCTTCCCCTGTGTTCTTATGCTTCTTTGTCTTCTTTCAACTTGTTTTGTTTTTTCTCAAATATTGTAGATCCAAGTTTGGCTGAATCTGTAGCTAGGAACCATAGCAAGCAGATCACACTCTGCCCTGCTGTATTACATGTATCTGAAAGCCATATTTTCACCTAAAATGGGCTTATTGGGAGCATCTCTATGGATACACTACCAATGCTCAAAAGTTGGTAACAAAGTCCGGTCTTCTGATTTCCTGGTGGTTCTTTCTGGATTACTGGGCTCATGGGAACAGAGACTGTCTTTGCCAGTATCACAACGGGACCAACACAGTGCTAGCCTGGGAAAACTTCCAAGTACAAGAATCAGGGTGTGGTTTCTTATGTATTCACTACATTTACACCATCATAATGTAGAAATCTGTATACAATTATAAGTTTAGGACCATCATCTAGAACTACAATATACTGAATAAAAGTCTGTAAGAAAATTAACCCGTGGGGTTTCAGAAAAGAGAGTTTATGAAATAACTAACATCATGAGATTTTTTTTTCTATATATGAGAGCTAGTCCACCAAGACCCAATATTCCATAAACCTTGGGCATCTTGTCATGCTCCTCTTTGCCCCACACCTAGATATTCCCAAACTTTCTATCACATTTTGACTCTCATTAACCAATATTATCAGACCGTGAGGTCAAGCTCCCATGCGCAAAATGAGTCAAAGTCAATATCTACTTTAGGATAAAAGTTAAGTGAGCCTCCTCTCCTGATTTACTTCTAGCCCCATTTGGGGTGGGCAATGTCATTTTTACAGAAAGAAACTGCCAGGTAACTTTTACTTGGTGTATTTCTTTGTGTGACACGGAGATCATTCATTTCCAAAAACATGTTACAGAAGTAACAAGAGAAGAAGGAGTTAAATTACTTATCCTTTTTTCCTTCCTTAATCCACAAAATCTACAAAAAGCAAGTCAATTCACTGGTATTTATTTTCAAAACATTGAAGTGGTAAAATCATGACTAGTTTGGAGTCTCACAGAATCAGATAACTCATCGTAAATAGTGTTACTGTCAGAAGCACAAGATAGAGCCATAGCAAATGTATTAATACATATTTTTAAATTTATTTTCAAACATTCACACACATGCATAGACACAGACACACACATGCATGCACCCATGTGCACATGCACACATGTACACATACACACACACACACACACACACACACTCTCACACATACACACACAGACATACACACCATCATAAAAAAGCTGACAGTGGAATAAGAGGTTGCTAGGAATTAATGTCCCCTTGTAGATATGAATTTGTGTGAATACCAAAGTTCACAATAAAACACAATACAACAAAAATGCAGTTTGACTTTTTAAAAGAACATTCTGAGTCCTTTCTTTACTTCTTTCTCCCAAGTGTCACAAGCCAAGTGCAAATGTGCCTCTACTTGAGGTTTTCCATCATTTGTCACTGTTTTACTTGTTTGTTTATTTAACAATCTTAGCATTGTTTAAAACACCAATTTTTTTCCTTCTTTTCTTGGCCAAGAAAATGGATGTGTAAGTGTAGGATGGCCATGCATATGATTAGCATATAATGAGAATTACCCACAAAGCATTGGCTCATCTCAACTTCTCTGACCTTCATCTCTTAAGCTGGAGTTAGAACAGCTCTGGGTTTTCAGCCTTAGTATGCAAAGGTGGGTGGGGATAGCATAATTTCTTGAAATCATTGCCCTCGGACAGTGACAAGGTGTAAATTTCCAAAACGTTTGAAATTCCCATCCCGCCGGCTGAGTTCTGATATGTTGCCGAGTGTAGAACAGAACCCTAGTTAAGGATTTATCTCAGGCCTTGAGCCGCGGGCCAATGAACACCAGTGCTGCGAAGGTGAAAGGCACGGGGTCTCCAGAGCTAAAGGGCCATCCACATCAATTTGGAAGCAGCAAAGCAGCATCAGCAGTGGGAGAGCTATTTACACTCCCTTCCTGCCCAAGAATTATGGAGCTGTAACTAGGAAGGAAGCAAGGGAGTTGAAGGGGGGCTGCCCAGAAATATAATGGTCATTTATAGCTAAAGTACCCCCGTAACAGTGGGTCCCTCGTTCTCATCTGCAGGACGCATGAAGAATTTGCGAGGAAACCTACACACACACAAAACATAGGCCCCCTGGAGAGTGTCTGCAGCATGCGCATTCACATTAAAGCAAGAAATGGCATTTACTTGGTGTAACCAATGGGATAAAACCAAGAGAACTTCCAGCCTCGCCTCATAAACACTGCCGGAGAGGGCTCAAGCCACCCCGGACACCAGAATTCTCATCATCTCACAAAACTAGGGGCTAAGAGGAGAACACGGAGGAAAATAATTAGAAGACATTTATCATGCAATTCGTGAAAGTGCTGTGTTTTGTAGCAAACGTAAATTATAGTATTGCATTATCAAGATAATAATTTGGTTTTGTGACAAAAAAAATCACACCATTATGTGTTGCATCTGTATTATTTTTTTTAAATTAGGCTTTTTAATTACAGAGATAAATTATGTATGTAAGGATCTCACTTTGAAAATTTCATACAACATGTCATCTAAGATCCCAATAAATGTTGGAATCGGTTCCCATCACATCTAACTGCTTTCTGGTAGCAAGAATTAACTATTTTCTAAATGACTGGAACACTTCTCTTAAGAACTCCTATAGCCTGGAGTCCCTTTCACTCCATGACAACCCCACGACTCTGTTCAGTTATGAGACTAAGGACTCCTCGGGGGGGACGCTATGGAGCCTTCCTTTAAGAGTACTGTTCAAAATGCAGTAGAATTCTCTGTGTCTTGAGAGAAATCTGCTCTTCCCTATCAGTAACAACTACCTGCAGATTTACAGAGACCAAAAGTTGAAGCTGCTCTAACATCAAAGTGGATAATACAACTCTCATCTAGTGCATCTGTGGACACAAGAGCTACGGAGGACCATTGCAAGTGGGTCATGGTAAACAACCTCTTTGGTCCTCAGTTCCTTGCCTATTAAGGATGGACAATAAACCCCCATGAAGCACGGGGGTTGAATAAGATAATGCTTGTGCAGGGCCTGTACCAAGCCTGATGAAGATCAAGCAGTGGATGAGACAGTCATTCCTATTATTTTTGTTTCAAAGCAAATGATTGGAAACCAGCTTCAATCACAAGCCCTACTTGGAGTTTCTTTCATTTCCAAATGGCCCACATGGGCTTTATGCCTGTGCTTGATGGTGTTTACCAGGAGAGAATGAGTTTAATAAGGCTCTCTTTTTTGAGACAAGCCAGAAAGACAATTTAGGAAAGTGTAAGCTCTGTAGCCAATGAAGTGTCCTGAGCTACCCTTTCCACCATTAACTAGCTGCCCGCAGAGAGATGTCAAGTCCAGGGACATCTCCCCATCTCATCATAATTTGCTTCCACAAATTATGGGACCCAATGAGGTAATGCATATAAAGTATTTAGTGTAGAATATACCAGAGAAAGGTTCTTTTTTTTTTCTATTTCCCTTCAAAAACAAAGAGGGTCTTTACTTCCCTAATGAAATCAAGCAACTGAAGGCAGTCTTGTATTTTTTGAATGAGAAAATATTCCCTGAAAAATACCTTAAAGTAGATATAAAAACAAATGAAAGAGCCAAACATTTGTCCTCATGAATTAAAGTAATAGTGAGCTATTAGTGGAATACACATGGTATATATATATATATATATATATGGTAGAGAGCACATTGAAAATTGAATGGTTGTGGAGATAGAACACTGGAAATCAGCTAAAGAGTATTGTGTAGATAAACAGAAGGACAATAATTCCTTCAAATGTCTTGAGCTCATTAATTAACTTGAGGCACTGAAATAATGAAATATCATGTGACCTTGACCAAAGAAATTGGCCACTAAGTTGATCAAATCATTTCTTCCATGGCAAGATTCAGAAAAAAGACAAGGCATGTGGTTGAGTTCCCAGTGGTCATGTGATGCATGGAAGGTCAGATGTTTCTCAGACTCGGTGTGAAGCCACGATGACTATTGTCCCCCACATGAGGTTCTCAGACTCGGTGTGAAGTCCATGATGGCTATTGTCCCCCACATGAGGATCTCAGACTCGGTGTGAAGCCATGATGGCTATTGTCCCCCACATGAGGATCTCAGTCTTCAGTACAGGAGGCACTGTGATCTTGAAGTTCCTTGGGTTATTTACACTTGTTGCCAGAAGAAACTGAGGCACAATGAAGAATTTGATACAAATTTACAAAGAATCACTATTGCTTTACTTAAAAAACATAAGGAATTAGTTCTATACTTAGGATTGTGCAGATCCTCACAGCTACTATTAGCCTGAAGGGCTAAGGACTAGTGCATTAATATCCTGAAAGAGCCAAATTATAACCCATTGCATTGAGTTGGGTAATTGTATCTTATTTTTTTATAGTTGACCTTATAAATTAAAATTTCATACATCCACGTTTTCTAATCTTGAACTCTACTCTGGAAATTCCTTGGTTCATTTTTATTAACCACTTGCCAGCTAGTATTCTGCCAACACACTGTTGGTCAGGAAGGTCTAAGGAGCCTGAGGGGTGTATCTTTTAGATTTATAGAGAGAGCAGAAATAGATGTGAATTTCTGCAAGAACTTGCAGTCATTTCTTTCTCAAGATTTTCTCCCTAAATAACTGTTTCATGTATGACTAGAAAGAGTTGAGGCCTCTCTGCTGAGGGTAAGAGAAGGACTAAGCGTTAGAAATTGCATGACTATTGTGCTAGTCATATATGTTATACAGCCATCTGTCATGATTTTATCATTAGATAAGAATGTAGCTTAAACTCCATGGGGAGCCTTGATGGTTGTTTGTCCTGAAGATGAGGACCTCAAAGTTCATCCTAATGTGTCCTTCTTATGAAATTCTGTGGCTCCCATGGCTCCTTGAATTATTTATAGTCTTTGCAAAAAAAAAAAGAGGCATATTGAAGAGCTTGATACAGATTTACAAAGAATTACTATTTCTTGGCTAATGGTTCTGAAGCCAGTGGTCATAGGTCATAGGTAAAGATCCTTTCAGGAAAAATAACATTTTTCTCAGAAACATCCAAAAGCCAAATGGACTTGATTAAGAAAAGAACAGAACAAAAGAATAATTGATTTGTTTTATCTTCTAGGAAGAATTGGTGGTCCATGGTATCAAAGAACAAAACTAGATGAGAGAAGACAATGTCTAAGAAATGCATTGTGCCTGACAGGGAAGTTTCTGGGTGCCCACAAAACCTGGGACCTGCTAAGTGTTGAATATGGAAAGACAGCTCTGTCATCAAAGCCTACACATTGGTACTTGATTACAAAGGAGAAACTGAGGCGAAGAAGAACAAAGTGTCCACGGCCACAGCGTCTGAAATCTAAATGGGAGTAGCCACACATTCCTACCTCCCTTGACGGTCCATATGTAACCATTAGTAAACACTAAATGTGTGTTTAGTTACAAAGTAAAGGCTGCGTGTTCCTTTCTAAATGACTGGGTGAGAGAGAAGGGATTTTTTCTGTGATCCCGATCCAAGTTGTTTATATTCACAGCTTTTTTTCTCAAAAAAACTAGAGTCTCTGCTGCAAAGAACTGTTAGGAGTGAGGACAAAACATTTTGGAAATGCAACTTGTTTTTGTCGAACTGGAGATGTGATAATTTATTCTGTTGTATCAAAATATAATAATGCCAGAGCCAACTCTGGTATTAAAATCACACTCTACCCCAAAGGGGAGAGCGAAAGACAAGCTGACGAGGAGTTCAAATTGAATTTCAGCCCAGTGTTACGGTGCTTAACAAACTCTGAAAGTCATCAAGTACAGGGCTTTGATCTTAATCATGCATCCTTGTGTCTAAAAATACTCACCGATGATTCTTAGCACGGTTAGAGTTGCCTCTCGAAAAATACTAAGGATGCTTGTTAAGAATTCATGTCTCCTGATCAATGCTTACTCCATTAATAAGTGAGACTCCTGCTCATCAGAAATGGTCGTCTGGAGGGTGTAGATTCTGTCCCTTTTTGTTAATAGCCACCCTGAAATGGTGAACATTTTCTTCTTGCTGTATTTAAAAATCAGAGAGGCAAACGCTTGAAATGCAACTAAAATAATCCCCTCTCCATGTTCTATGCAGATAACAATACCTTCATAATTAAAGGACTATTATTACTATTTAATTGTCTGTTTCATTGTTTAATGAATAGGAACTAGTTAATTATGGTGATGGAGAAAGACAAAGGACAGTTTTCAAATGGGGGATGTAAAGCTCTAGTTTTCACAGTGTGGGCTGCAAACTGCTTTGTGCCTACTTCTGAGCTTCAGAACCTAGATTCACACGTCCTTGTCAAATTATGAATCTCTTTCAACATGACTTGGAAATGTGTTTAAGTGGGACTTTCTTTTTCAATTTTTGCATACTTAAATGATATCAGATTTATCCCCTGGTACATTGAAAGGGACTGTTTTGGATTTATTCATCAAACAGTTCTAGGAGTCAATTGTCAAAGCATCTTTGCCAACTACTTGAGTAGCAAGGGCAGCTTTCAAGCAAATGAGGTCCAGGACCTATGGACTATCCTCACAGAACAAGATGCATGGACCACTGAGACACTAGTCCCAGCAGTTATCTATCCTAGAACTTACTAGCCACCAAAGACGATATAAACCTGTTAAAGAATCATTTCTTGCTTCCCCTACCATCAATAACAAGGAGTTATATTTGTGTGCTTTGAAGGCTATAGGGACCATAATGAATGGCATCTTCTCCATTTCTTTCTCTTAAATGCATTTTTACACTTTCCATTTTGTTCTCATTGCAGCCTACAAAATTCACCACTTATCAATTCTGTTGATTTTATAAATTTGGAGACAAAGAGGTTGAGCAGCCTGACTTGATCTTGGTGCAGATGCCTCACCAAGTCTTGTAGAGAGATGAACAGTTATGCAGAGGAGTCACCACAACAGCTTTGATGGTGGATGGGTAACACTCTACCAAAACAACAGACAGGGAACTAGAGGTACCTGGGTGCCCACCCTGAGCTCAGTAATCAACATGAAGAGAGCTATTTAAGAGACATTTAGCCCAGGAATGTGCTGATATGCCGATATGATTACCATAGCCAATAGTCATCGATCCTTAATAATTTCCCAAGCACTGTACTGAGAGCTGCCCCAAATTGTCTCCTTTAATATCCATGACTACTATGGGTACTATTTCTCCCCCCAATTTTCAGATGTGAACATAACACCTAATGAGGTTACTGAGTGTCACATAATTTATAAGCCTAAGAGCTGGCATTTGAACAGATCTTGAGGTTCAAAACTCCAGAGATTTCAAAACAGGTCTTAATATAATTTTTTTTCTAATAGACATTCAACCCAAGGTAGATGTATCATAACCAATTTTTTTTATTGAATTTAAAGTTGTGTTCAGATACACAAGGTTATTGCTAGCTACGAGATGGGATAAGCAGGTGGTGCTTCTAAAAGATACTCAATGGGAGAAACAGCATTTTCCTTATACAAGAGAGAATAAATTCCATGGGAAGACATTGCACTCCTCAAATTTTGTTAGCCTCTGTGACACATTAGCAATGTCAACAATATACGTAAACACCAAGCTTGCCATCTTCTGTCCTCTGCCAAGACTGACTTACCAACACATACATCCTACCGTTCTCACTGTGGAACTGAAAATAACAAAAATCGAGCTCAACAGATGCACAAAAATCTCCAAAGTGAGTAAATGCCAAAAAGAGGTGGGGAGAAGGTTGGAGCACATCCAGCACTGCCACAAACACTTACTAAGCAGCATTCCTTAAGGAGAGTCTTGTCTGCCATCAGCGTCATTAGTGTGAAGTTCTTCTCATAGAAGCAATATCATATAGGACATATCTAATCACATGGTCACTAATACTGACCTCCATGGGGTTTTGATCTGAAATTTTCCTGGGACCAGCCCACACTTGTGCATAAAGGTGATTTTAATATGCTGCTTTGCAGTTCAAAACTTTGCTATCAGGATGTTGTGTGTAGTGGTAAGTATTAAACTGGAGGGTTTGTGTATGCTGGGTTCCTCCATTCCCACCAAATGCTATGTGTGGGAAGTGCATTTCTAGCCACTTTTATTCCCTCTTCACTGACATTGCTGCCTGAAGTCAGCAGCAATGCATCTGGAAATCCCTCAAGCCTGAGAGGAGAAGAGGTGAAACTAGCTTTCATGGCTTTCTTTAGTGATCTGAGGGTTAAATTACAGTTATGATGGCTTACTGAGCAATCACGATACTGTAGGAACCCTCATTTCCTAGCATTGGTATAACTTCTGAATTACACCGCACAACTCAGTATATCCTACATACCAGCATAGGCAGCTAAGACGGGTGAACAAATTAGAATTAGGTTAGGTCTATGGGGGGACTGGGCCATTAATTGACATGTTTGTTTCGTGAAATTGTCAAGTTTTAATGAAAATATATGTTCTCTCAAAATGTTTCTAATTATAGCCACTGTGTAACCTAGCAGTCATATCATCCATTCCAGATTGGTTCTCATATACCATCCTAGGTGTAGGGCTAGCAACCCTTGTCAATGCAAGATTTCTGATCAGACATCACAGTCTGCATCTCTACTGCTGCGACTTTTATCTCGCTGATTATCATAATCAGCTTCCTGATAACTGTCATTAGTAGGCAGCAGCCTACTGGAATACAATTGGGTTTGTTAAAGTCGGGTGTAGAAGGAGCTCAGTGCAAAGGGTGGGCCCGGGGGAGATCTCAGTGCGGTGCTGAGCCAGTAGGATAGTGTTAAGAGCCCCAGGTGCCTAGGCTACATGTACAAATGGACTTAGGAACAGGATAGGTTTAAAGCATGCTGTGTGTGTGTGGGTGGGTAGGGGGTGGTAATGTAATTCCTTAAGGCTACAGGCAGAGCAAGACAGACAAGCTCTTCCTCCTCAGGGCTGTTGTCTGGGTTTATAAAGGCCCTCCTATTTTGTTTTGTTTTTTTTTTTAAAAAAAAAATGATTTGTATTCAAAGCAAAGCATTGTTTCCTCTGCCTGTTTCCAAGGAAGAAAATCAAGGCTAATAAAAAAGGACGTTGCAATTTGTGATAAAAAGCCAATTGGTCTGATTTTTGGTTACGTTATATGATTTCTATGATTAAGATACTTACTGTCCAAAGACTTTGTTATTCTCGAAAGAGGTAAAGCTGAAGGTGGAGTCTTTGGGAGAGTTAAAAGTGAGGCATCAGAATGGAATAAGAAGCAGTCAGCCTACAGGAAGACAGAGAAGTCAACAAGACAAACATCACCACTGAGTAATGTATGTGTTAATGAGGATGCTCATTTGATGATGAGGAAGGTTGGCAGAGATGGACCGTGATCCCATTAGCATCTCTTTCCCTGTGTACCTGAGTTCCTAACAGTGAATGAGGTAATGAAGAATATGTAACTACAAAGACTGCTCTCTGACTTTGGGACTTTATAATTTATCTTTAACCTATCTCCCTGATTCCCTCTCTCTCTCTCTCTCTCTCTCTCTCTCTCTCTCTCTCTCTCTCTCTTTCTCTCTGATGTAGATATGCAATTCACTGGAGCTAAAGGATGGCACAATTAATGGTTTGGGCAATATGCCATATTTGTCCTGAAGGAGGAAGGTAGAACAGTGCACAGGAAGGCAAGTAGCCCTAACATTTTGTTAGATGGTGCTCTTCTTATATTGAAGTAAAGTCTGATATTGCTAGTGGTGGGAGGAAGAATTAGAGAGAACAGGTAGGGAACTTTGCATCGCATCTCAGTAATGAGCATGGTAAAAAGGAACTCTTGATATTTCTGTAAACCACACGGGTATGACACAACTAGGTTCCCATGTGAACCTGACGTTTCTTTTCCCAGCTTGACACATCTCTAAGTTGGTTCAGCGACTTTCAGAATGTGTCAGCCAACCTATACAGGACAATGAGAAAACAACACAAAACAAACAACATCCAGCAGCAAAAGATGACCCAGGGCTAATGATGACCCAGGCGCTTTGCAAGACCAAATGCAAAGCCTACGACAGAAACATACCTAAGGAAGCCTTCAAGGATTCCCATGGATAAAGGCAGAAGGAAAACAAGTTGTCTCGTGATTGTGATTGTGGTTGTTGTTATTATTACTATTATTGTTGTTGTTGTTAATTATTACTCTGTGTGTGTATATGTCCTTCAATATGTTAGGGCCTGTATGTAGAGGTTGGAGAACAGCATTGTGGAGCCAACCTTCTTCCACCATGGGCTTCAGGGATTGATTCCAGGTTGAGAGGCATGCATACCAAGTACTTTTACCCACTGAGCCATCTTACCAGCTCAGGTTATAATTTTTTTTAAATTATTTGGTGGTTTGAAATAAAAATTTCCCTCACAAGACTCACATATTTGTGTACTCCAGTTGATAACTGCTTGGAAGGATTAGTAGGTGTCTCCTTGTTCAAAAATGTACATTGCTGGGGATGACCTTTGAGGTTTCAAAAGCCCGTGCCAGGTCCATTGTCTCGCTCTTTGCCTGCTAGCTGAGCATTCAATGTGTCTCCTAAGTACTGCTCCAGCACCATGCCTGTGCTGTGCTTCTCATCATGATAACGATGTGCCCACCTCTGAAATTGTAATAAGTCCCCACTTAAATGCTCGCTTTTATAAGAGTTGCCTTGCTTGTGGCAATAGAACCATGACTCAGATGAATTACAGTTATAGACAAAAGACACATAAGCAAGAATAATGAAAACTAACAGATTGAAACCCCAGAGACATTTGTGGATGGGGTTATCTGACAGAAAAAAAAATGCATAGAAACTATGTTTTAGAAATATAAGACAAGCCGGGCAGTGGTGGCGCACGCCTTTAATCCCAGCACTTGAGAGGCAGAGACAGGTGGATTTCTGAGTTCGAAGCTAGCCTGGTCTACAGAGTGAGTTCCAGGACAGCCAGGGCTACAC
>NW_022196911.1:4909435-4942512 GCF_008632895.1 Mastomys coucha | reverse complement strand
AAAAAGAAAGAAAGAGAAAAAGAAAAAGGAAAAAATATATAAGACCATTTAAAATGTGATAAAAAAAAGAGACTATAAATTTACCCACTGAGATTTGAAAAAACTCTCCCAGCAAAAGAAAAAATTAAATATGAAGATGCGATACAAAGGAAACATAATAGGAATAGTCAAAGAGATTCTGTACAAAAGTAAATGGAAGTGTCATAATTGTTTTATTGGCGTGTGTCTTCCATGCTTGAAGATCTTATTCTGTTGTCTACCGCTTCGGTTCTTTGTTACTTACATATATTTATATATTAATTCTTTGTACAATTTACTTCAGATTACTATATTTTATTCACTTACCGTGTGAGTTTCTCTTCCCAATACAAGCAAAAAGGAAACTTGTTGAATAGAATTAATAGAATAACATTAATAGGATACATATATATACACTCAAAAACACTGT
Source organism: Mastomys coucha (assembly GCF_008632895.1). Taxonomy (NCBI): domain Eukaryota; kingdom Metazoa; phylum Chordata; class Mammalia; order Rodentia; family Muridae; genus Mastomys; species Mastomys coucha. The sequence continues at coordinate 4,942,064 of NW_022196911.1, read as the reverse complement.
TTAGAAAAGATACATTTTAATGGACTAAATATATTATATGAGAAGATGGACAGTGGGCTGGGAAGATGGCGTGGTTCTTAAGAGCTCTTGCTATGCAGTCATGAGTATCCCAGCATCTACGTAAAATGCTGTGTTGTGCTTTACCCTAGTTCCAAGGAATCAGACCTGCAGGCTTCTGAGTCCTGCTGCCTTCCAGCATAGCCAAGAAAAGATGAGTCTTAGTTTCAAGAGAAGATCCAAACCCAAAGGAGAAGGTGGAGAATGAGAGAGAAGGATACACAACACCTTCTTCTGGCCTCAGTGTGAGGGTACAGGCTCTTCTTCCACCTGCACACACAATACACATATGCTCACATACAGATGCCTACTAAGGTACACGTACATTCTCACACATACACACAGACATTGTTGTTTCTCTTTTTTAAAAAATAAAAGAGAGAAGGTGATGTTAAATAGAGGCACGAATGTGTAAAGTCCACTCAGTCATTCCTGAAGCCTCTTAGGATCTTTTTGTTCCTAAAGTGAACAATTTGTAATGCTGAAGATGAAAGCCGTCTATGTAGAGAACTACTTCAAGGGGTATATATTCATATGAATTGCAACAAAGAAATAATAGAAGTAATATCCAAAAGGTTTATAGATACTAAGACCATGAGAAATTTAGTGAGGTTTGAAATATGAATTTTCAATTTTAAAGAAAAACCAAAAGGACTAAGATCCAACCAGAAAAACTTCTAAGAACCAAGAAGCAATGATTATTCTCTATTTCTAGAAACACAACTTAGATCTCCATATTAGATAATGTTCACAGTTTATAAGGAAACTGACACTTTAAAAAATATTTACAATATTGCAAATATCAATTTGTTCTTTTGTAGACGGAGGCCTTCCTAAATGTATTTCATTTGAATGTGCGCAGGTATGTGTTTCTGTGTAAGATTACGCATGCACGTGTGTTTGTATGTGTGGACATGTACTTTCTGAAGTAGGAGGGAATCTTAATGCATCTCCTCTATCATGTGTCTCGCAAATGCTTTTATGCTTTTCTTGCTCCTGGGGTGTTACCAAGCTTTCAAACTCTTACTTAGGTGATGTGAACGAAAAAAAAGTTATATATACCTCTCCTGACTGTCCTTGTAATGCACAACACGAAACATCACTTAAGATTTAAGGGCCCATAAAATAGAAAGCTTGCTTAACCCCTTGACTGCACAGTGCATGCAGTACAGCCCTGTGGTATTACAGTTTTATGAGTGCTAAGAGCTGAGATGTGTAAAGCTTTGGCCACCTGTGTTCATTCTGTTATGGTAACCCAGATCAGAAGCAGCATATAGTTTTCTCAGCTATTTTTGCATTCTTTGTCTTTGAGTCTATCCCTAGAAATCTGTTTTGGAAATCATACAAGGCCTACAAACAAACAATAATTCAATACATTTGCAAAAGGAAATAGAATGTATGTGTTTTTCTTTTCTTGACCAAAATGTAAATGAGCCCAGCACATTTTCAAAGGATTTTAAAAAGTCAGCCCTAGTGACAGATTTTGCTTTAAAGGAATGTACAAGAGTAAACAGGTCTTAAAACAAAGTAAAAATTAATCTCTCCAGACACCATATGGCATCGCTGCATTTGCCAGAAGATCCAAACACAGAGACAGCAAGCATGCTAGCCCTTCAGGACCACAAGGGAAGTGCTAGAGAAAGAAGGAAAAATGATATTGTAAGAATGTTCAGAGTGAAGCTCAGAATGCCCAAGATACAATTCACAGACCACATGAAGCTCATGAAGAATGAAGACCAATGTGTGGGTGCTTTGTCCTTCTTAGAAGGCAGAACAAAATACTCATGGGTGCAAATATGGAGACAAAATGTGGAGCAGAGACTGAAGGAAAGGCCATCCAGAGACTGCCCCACCTGGGGATCCATCTCATATACAGTCACCAAACCAGGATGCTATTGTGGATGCCAGCAAGTGCTTGCTGCAGGAGCCTGATACAGCTGTCTCCTGAGAGAATCTGCCAGAGACTTACAAATACAGAGGTGGATGCTTGCAGCCAACCAGTGGACTGAGCATGGGGTCCACAATGGAGGAATTAGAGAAAGGGCTAAAGGAACTCAAAGGGTTTGCAGACCTATAGGAGGAACAACAATCAACCAACCAGACCCCCCCAGAGCTCCCAGGGACTAAAGTACCAACCAAGGAGTACACATGGAGGGACCCATGGCTCCAGCAGCATATGTAGGAGAGGGTGGCCTTATCAGGCTTCAATGAGAGGAGAGGCCCTTGGTCCTGTGAAGGCTGGATGCCCCAGTGTATGGGAATGTGAGGGTGGGGAAGCAGGAGTAGGTGAGCAGGTGGGGAACACCCTGATAGAAGCAGGGGGGGTGATAATAGGAGCTTTCTGAGGGGGAAACTGGGAAAGGGGATAACATTTGAAATGTAAATAAAGAACATATCCAATTAAAAAAGGAAAAAAAGAAAGAAGAGAAAGGGATGTTCAGAGTGGAGTTGTGAGCAAGGGTGACCCCAAGTCTCTGAGGGTCTCCTGCAAATGGGACTGGGAACAGACTTTACAATGCCTTCTCCTCCCAAACTTAGTTTGATTTGCATAACCTGAGGCTAGGTATTATCATTCATGTGCTTTTATTCAAGGAACATGTCTTCTGTCTAATAATGTGTCATGAATAAGAGACAATGATTGAGTGTTTGCATTTCACAGAAGGCGTGGGGAAATAGTGAGAACAACCATCATAATACGCAAACCAGAAAGAAGTCATGGCTGGACTTGGATAATTCTTAATGCAACTTATGCAAGAATCTAATATATCTCATTATGTGCCTTTTCCAGCATTTTTACACCGTAGATAAACCATCAGAGAAAACTGAAGCGCAGAGAGACTGGAGAGCTTTCTAAGGTCATACAGTCTTTGAGCTGCAGAGTTGGAGCCAAGCACCATTGTTCTGATTCCAAGTTTGGTTTTCATTCCAGATGGCCAGGTGGCAAGAATGTGTTATTACACACCTGACAATTCACTGTCCCCTGGGGAGAACCACCACCAGATTCAGAAGGCAAAGAAAAGAAGGGAACAAGGAAAACAGAGAGAGACAGGAGAGGACATACAGACCAGGCAAGTAAGGACAGAAAGAAAACACTAGGGAGAGAAGGATGCATAAAGAAATCTGAGTCCAGGGCATTGATGGAGCTCAGTTATTAGAGTGCTTGCCTTAGTATACACAAAGGCCTGCTCTGACAAATCTGAGGTGAGGAGGAGGAAGAGGAAGAGGAGGAGGAGGAGGAGGAGGAGGAAGAGGAGGAGGAGGAAGAGGGTGTTTTAGTCTGATCTCTGATTACCAATACATTTGTGTTTTCCTCCAGAGTGTTTTATGTCTTGCCCTGCAACTATGTTGCTGAGGGTGGCATGTAAACTCTGCCAGAACTTTAAGACTACATATTGTTGGGAAGCTCAAAACCCCCAGAGTCTAAATATTAGTGTTTTCAGAAGAATTATCAGTTGTTAAAAGGTTGTGATTCTCACAGTTCGTTGATAAAAAATCACAAGCCTTGATCACATAAAGTAATTGATGTGTATGAAAATTGAATAATTTACTTTTATTTGCTTATTATTTAATAAATCCATGACTAAAATTAGAAACTGTACAATGTAATATTAATGCAGGAAACTTTTAAATATAATAAATAAAACACTGAAAACTCATTTTAACTCAAAGATTTTAATGAAGGGAATATGCATGCCCTGGTTTTCATTAAATAGATAGCAGCATGCTGTGAAGATTGGAATCCATCTTTTAAAAAAATGAATTAAATTTGGGATGATGAGTTCTTATTCTGGAAAGTGTCCTACTTTAGGGTCCCACACAGCACACTGAAGAAAGCGTTTAGGAATGATAGCTGAGAGTTAGGTGTATGGCCATACACTTAAATTCTGTTTTCTTTATGACATTGCTTGGAGGCATTTTCGGAGTCTTTGTCTTGAAGAAAAGAACTAAAGAAAAATTTGCTTCATTCCTGGATCATCCTTTAGCAGTAAGGAGCTGCCTTCTGACTGGAACCAATAACATGACGAGAAAGCTCTAGAAAAGTGTTGTTAGCCGCCCTGCTTCCATGTCACAATTTCACGAAGCAGATCCTTCAAAGGCCTAAGAGCGACTACCAGCTTGCTACCTGTGTCAGCATGTTCTGATTGCCAGATCAGAGTTTATCAATGTCATTTATGCACATGTTATACTCATTCAGGACTGCCTCACAGGAAAGCTCTCTCCGGGTGAGTCCTATGGGATGCTGGAAAGATGAAGTCTTACATATCCGGAGAGGTCACAACTTTGGAAACTGTCAGAAATTCTTGAGGATACCTGGCTCTTAGAAGTCTCATTTTCTGTTGCAAATGGTTGGCCACCAGGCAAACTCGAAAATGGGCAGCTGAGACAGAAGAAAACAGGACAAAGCCTTTGTTGTTCCTCTTGAACCAAAGATCTATAAGAAGGATTTCCCCTGAACTTCTCCATTCGTCTTCTCTGACTCGGTGCATGCAGGAAACTCTTGGAACACAGTGCAAGGCTGTCCCACTAGACTGAAAATGGAGCTTAAATTTTAGTCAAAGTGAAATTTGTTGTCTTCATAACCAAGATATGGAAAGCTTTACAACTAAATTTGGCTATTTTAAGGTTCCTTTTTCTCCTCTTTGTCCCCCCTCCCGCTCTTCCACCCCTCTTCCTTTTTCTTTCAGGAAATTTGACTGTACTAACAGAAAACCTAAGCCAAGTATGGATTCCGTTGGTCCTGCATCAAGATGAGTTGAGTCCTTAAGTGATTAAAGCAATGATTTGGAGCAAACTTGTCAATCAGTATTAAGGAAGAAAAAAATTATTTAGAGAGCTTCCTAGCATGATTATATAAATTGTCCTTGGAGTCAAATCCTACAAGTCAGAGATACATTGTACCAAGCAAGAGAAGGATAAGTTTGAGATATTATCTTTAACATGCATGATGAATAAAAAGAAATGACTCATCAGTGCAATTTTACCAAGACAACTAATATCCCCAGTTTTTTGACCAATGTAACCAGACCACAAAACTAAAAGGTAAACAAAAACAGTCAAGGGCTCAGCAGGCAGATCTGAAACACAGGATTTCTTACCATATATTCAACCGCTCCCCTTTTTTCAAACATGCTGTGTCTGTTGGGTAGCCTTCTAGTTTTCTGGTTACAGGCTTATTTTATGAATGGATGCCTTCCAGAAGAGAATGTACATGTGCTTTTACCTGCTAATATTTGATTTGGACAACTAATGGGACAAACCAGAGGATCTTAAACACATCAAATACAAGTCCAGGTTGACTGAGTTTGTGGCAGGGTGACATGGAACAGAGACCCAGATCGGTGACATGGCTGCATCCTAAGTGATTGAATTAGGTGACACTGGAACATTGTATTATGTTCCCAGGCTGCTAAGATCCAGCTCCCTTTTCAGTGACAAAGAAAAGTGTGAAAGCAGAAGACAACAGTTCATTAAAATACCAGCATCATTATTTATGGGAGTTTGGTCCACACAACCAAAGAATGCACTGGATGTAGCAGGCTCAGTATCTAGCTACTTTGTCAATACTTTTAACTCACTATGGAATGGGATAACATGTTCGTGATTCATATTACACCTGGTTTATCAATATTTTATTGGCCTGACAAGACTCCCCCAAATCAAAACTGTCCAGAGAGAATTACAGGATATCTATTACCTCTGCAGTCTGAAAATTTGGATTGTCAGATATTGGGCACATAGGCCATCCATCCCTGCTGTTCCACAGGGCTCACTTTCCCTGCGCCTCTCAGTCAAAGTGTCTAATTAGCAGCTCCACTTAGTTCTCATTGCCTTCAGCATCTCAATCAAGGCTTTCTGCTGAAGGAACCCCGCTGCTGGTGCTAGAATTTAAAAAAAAAAATCATGAAACTCATATTCATGTAATCAGGCTATAAACAGCACCCCTTCATCACCAGGGGAAGAGAACATAATCTTGCCAGTGCCTCCTCTTCCTTGTGGATGGCTAAGACGAATCTCACCTCACTTTTCTCCCTTAGATCTGATCTTGGTAATTTCGCCATGGTGAGCAGAGCGGGAAGTTGAAAGTCCGTAGAGTTTGGGTGAATGTTCTGTGAAGTGTGGAAAGACTGGCAAATGTTCACCTTGTTGTCAGGCATATCCTGTTTTCTATATTCTGTAAAAATGTAAATATATCTTAAGCAAACCACCCTGAGACATAAACTTTGCAAGGGACAAGACTTCCTTGTCCTCTTTCTGTCAGATGGCTATCAAATTTGTGACAATTTTCTAACCATGTGTCTTGATAACGAAGCTGCCAATGGGAAAAAAACAAATGAATATATGTAGGAATGGCTTTTAATAATCAATTAATTATTTTAAAGTAAGGGAGAGCTACTACGTATTGTGGTGCATACCTTTAATCCCAGCACGTGTGAGGCAGAAGCAGGTGGATGTCTGTGAGTTTGAGAATCAGCCCAATCTTTTTAATGAATTCTAGGTCAGCCATCTATAAGGAGATCCTCTCTTAAACAAAAAGGATATAGAGCAAAAGGAACTGTTTTTATTAGAGTACCCTTTGACATGATACTTTAATAAAGTGACTCAGTAAAATCCTGGTGATCAGATCTGCACAAACTATCGCAGCATAAATTAGCGATGTGCTTTTTTATAAGGGAAATGCATCCTGAGATAAGAAACACTAGCAAATTTGTCCATAAGAGATGCATGGTTGAGTATATTTACATGAACTAAGATTGCTAGGACATCTAGTAGGCACCATGATCTTATGTGGGCACCATCATCTATGTGCTCTGTCACCAACCAAAATGTTGCTGTGGGGCATGTAATGGTATTTACTTGGGACCAAACACACCTCAAAACTAATAGGAATGGTATGCAAATTCCATAAACCATACAAACCACAAAACAGCAGATTTGTTATAGTATAGATTTCTAGGCTTCCCAAGAAAAACTCTGGTTCAGAAGGTTAGGAACAACATTGGTGAATCTCTTGTAAAGGAGACCCTGAGGTTAAGGAGAAGCTTCGTTGGTAAGGTACTCGCCATACCAATGTGAGGACCTGAGTTTGAGCCGCAGACCCATGTAAAAATACCTGAGCCCCGTGCAACATATTTGAAACCCCAGTGGTGAGAAGGCAGAAGGAGAAGAATCCCTGTCAGCCAGCTTAAGCTACTGGGTGGCATTCAGATCACTGAAAGATTGTGTCTCCAAAGAAAGCTGGATGGCACCCAAGGTTTTCTTCTAACCTCAGCACATGCATACATGCATACATGCCTGCCCCTATACACACATGAACATGTCCATACATACACATACCCACAAACAGATAAGATGTGGTCATTTTAATGCAGGTGATCTTACCAGCAGTTGAAAGATCATGATAGGTGCACCAGTGCTAAATGAGGCTTGTTCTCAGTGGAGATGACCCTGGGGTATCTATATACTTAGGTGGTCACAATACCCAGTACTGCTTCGATTGGGCATTCTATGGATGAAGGAGGTCTTCCTCACAATGCTGCTAAGCCTTGGCCATGATGCAGTATGCCGCAATCCATTCATCAGAAACACGGCAAAGCAACGAGACACCACTCTGGCGTTCCTCAGTTCTCCTGTATCGTTTAACATGATCAGTAGTTTGGCTTCTTGGTACCACTGAGCAAGGTTAGCTTCCCAGGGAAATTCAATAAAGCTCTCTGCTGTTCAGCAGGTTGGGTCAGAGTGTTATCTGGCTCTGCTTATAGTCACAGTTAAACATCTGATAGCTGGTGAGATAAAACTCTTGGATTCCTTTAAAAAAAAAAAAACAAACAAACTTCCAATTTGACAGACTTGGAAAAACCATCCAGGCTTGGGTCAGGCACAAATAAAGTTACAAAAGTGTCTGGACCTATATGATTCTGTCCTTTTTTTGATGTGAACCAAGAATGAATAGCAAAAACTTGAAGGGTTGGTTTGTTTGTTTGTTTTGTGTTATGTTGTGCTGTTGGTTTTGATGCATCTGTCTAAGGAGAGTAAGAACATACACACCTTGACATTTTGTTTCTCTGTAATACCTGGTAGACAGGGACTTTACATGATGAAAATCCTTCAGTTTTATTGCAGTAATAATGACACGTACATTTCTTGGCTTGGCAGAAAATACCACAGGGGATCTGACCCCTACATGCCATTTGTTGGTAAAGAATTTCTTTTGCTTTGATCCTTAAGGTATACTCTGAGTCCTCCATCCATAGCCCATAGACACAACCTTCCTGGCATGTTGATGGTCTTCAGAGTATGACTAGCATCAGTTTCTCTTAAAACAAGCAAGCAAACAAACTCTGCTTCCCGTATCTTTTTGAAAGTATAGTTGATGGTTTACTAAATAACTCTAGGAAATGCCATTTGCCTACCCTGACATATGAATGGTGTACCTGGAGGTGGATTGGCTGGTCTATGATCCAATCAGGCACTCAGATACAGGGATGCCTCCTTAGAACTATCCAACTCTCTCCTTAATGTGTTACTGCCACACTGTGTGGTTGTCTTCCTACTGTCTGTGAGCCTTCAGAGGAAGTAAAAGTCCCAACTGTGGTCTACTGAATAGTAAGCTCATCAAATCTTGGATGAGTGGATGTTTCAGATTGAATCTGAAATGCCACTAAAGACTCCTGTTAAATTTTTTTCTGCTAACAAATGAGGCTTTAGAGAAGAAACTGAACCATGACAGGCTCTTACTTCATCAACCAGTTAATCTATTAACCGAGTCATGACATAGCAATACCATGGGACTTCCACCAAAACCATAGTAGCCGGTGAAAACTTAGGAAGTAGGACCTAGTGGGAAGATTGGATCAATGGAGCTGGGTCTTTGAAAGTCTTATCTTGTTCCAGAATCTTGTCTCCTTCTGATTCCTGGTGTCCATGAGGTGAACAATCCTTTCTTCTACCAGTTCCTAACACCATGATGCTCTGCCTTGTACAGACCCAAAGTGACCACATCAATTGGTCATAAACTGAAACCCCTGAAGCTCGGAGCCAAGATGAATCTCCCCTTCCTTCACATTCTCCTGAGGATTTGTTACTGCATTGACCACTCGGAATGCACAATAATGGAAAGAATAAATGAGACAATCAGTCTCCAGGCTTTTAACAGACACATCCAGAAAGGAACTGAGCTCTCAGGTCATATGAAGCCAGTAGGAATGGTAGTAAGAAGTATGGGTGGCAAGCTGGATAAGGCTTCTATCATCACAGAGTATTGTGCCCATTGAATATGTACATGGAGCCAACCCTCACGGTCGGCAATAAAAAAAAGGAAAAGCTGTCACTAGACTCCACTCGCGTCAATAATGAGCAGAGTTGATTTTCCAGCAGGCAACAAGGTTGAGACCAGGGTACACAATCTCTGTGTCCTTCAGGACTGTCAGCAAGGATGACTAAAATCTCTAAGCCTAAGAAAGAACAGCATTTGGGAGTGAAGGTCTATCTCCATTGAGAGAGTGAGATAGGGATTTGCTAGGCATGTTATGCTTGGTATTGCTGCCAGCATCTTTGAGCCACTTGATGAGAATCTGCAGGTAGGGTCCCACACCCTTTGCCTTCAGTCACGTAACATCTAGTAGATTTGGGGTGGGGTTCTTCTAACTGTATTGGATGAATGTCAAAATGGCTGACGGCAAACCTTGGAGCAGCTACACTGTCACATCTGCTACAGTGTCAGAGTTCTGCCAAAGGCAGGCTGAGGACACTGCATAATTCCCTGAGGACAGAGACTCTAGGGAGAGGTCCCCTCCTGAGCAAAGTTCCCGTGGGCTGCACTCTGCACCTCTGTACTCCTCTTTCATTGTTTCAAAAGGTAGTGACTGAGAGACACATTTTTCTTCACCTCCTGGAACCCCTCACTGAAAATAAAATGTGATAAAGGAATTTAATTAAAAGAAAATCACTCCATCTTTCAGACCCTTGTTCTTCCATTTGACTTTAAAACATGCAAGAATATGCTCTGAAATATTATAGGTAAAAATAGAAGGCTGAAACACAGCCTGGAAATCCACAGTTCAAAGTAAAAGGAGCCGATTAATAAGCTGCTTTCTCTTCCCCCTTTCTGCTTCTCCTTCCCACTGAGCAGATCTAAATACTTGCTGTTTTAGTTGGGTTTGTATATTTCATTTTTTTTAAAAGATTGCCCATGTTGCATGCAGACCTCTCCCTGAGATATATTGGCCAGGGTACGCAAACAGCTGGTGTGCTCCAGGGGCTCTGTGTATTTTATTCTGGATGGAGCCCATGATAAGAGACTGAATTTAGAAAGCATTTTGTAGGAAACTAGACCCAGCCACTGAATAAAATACAAAGAAGGTGCTTTTGAATGTGTTCTTGCTCGTTAGAATTTAATGCAACAAAAGTTATCTTATGTGTAAAATGGAAAGGACAAGAGTAAACGAGCAAGTCATGGCAAAACAGAATCCCCTAAAGACATTTTTATTTCTCCTCTAGAAAAAAGTAAATTCCAAGAGATAATTTCACATGAAGCGCTGTGTGTTCAAAGGGGGAAAAAATCGCTTGACAACTTCCCTTTTTATACTATCCAGCCACCGAAGCAGTATGTTTAGCCTCTTCATGGAAACAGTGTCCTGCACAGCTTCATGTTGTGGAGGAAAATTGAACTTTAATTGATTGGAATCGCTGCTTTATTATACATGTCACCTTCAGGTCCCGTAACAAAGAACACAGAGCCACATAAACGTCTGTGCAGATGATACTTTACCCTGTCTTTTGCTCCCACGAACGTTGACCTTCCCCATGTCTTGGATCTAGGAGAATCAGTGCATACAGGTTAAAAGAAAATCAGTCAAGAAAGGATAGTACATTACTAAATAGCTCTATGTTTCTTGTTTGTGGGGGAGGAAGGTGAAGCAACAAAGGGATTGCTTTTGACAGAGAAATTCTGCATCCTTCTATTTGAGGTCTCCGTGGCAGAAGCAGTAGCTAGGAGTTTTGTTAAAATGCATAACCCCAGGTCCTGCTTCCTCAGATGCAAAGCTGTGGTGCCAAAGTCCCCATTAACACAATCCCCAGAGGTGCACATGCCAAGTGCACTTGAAAAGCACTGGTCTAATCCAGGCATCTTTGTTCACGAAGAGCATGGTCTCATTGGGATGTAACAAGACAGTAAAAACATGCATGGAGTCCCCACGAGGTCTACATGGATTCTGAGAGCAATAAATATTTGAGAATGAAAGCCACAGATGGCAATTAAAGATAAGATATTTCAGATGTCTACAGAGATAAGTCTCTTTGCAGAGGCATAGAAGAGAGGAGATGTGTAAAGCTAGGGGAAAAGGGGAGAAGCCACCCTTGTATACGAAGAGGCAGCATTTAAAGAGCAAGCCCTATTAAAGCCTGAAGCAAGGGCACAGAGAGAAACAGATAAGTCCTAATTCAGGAATGGTTAGTAGAGGAGGAGGGAAACACCCACTCTCCAGCCACATTAATGCCTGTAGCATGCTGGGTTCACATAGATTTCTTAGCACACTTAGCATCATGTAAGGAAGAATTAAAGTTATAGAGTCATGGCCATTCCCTATGGCACACTCTAATTCTAATGCAATTAATTATATGCAGAGATGAGGATCTAAGGAGGTTACTAAGGTTGAATGGACCATGAGGGTGTGTTTTTGATCTACTGGTCTTAGCGAAAGGATACCAAGGGTTCACCTACACAGAGAAAGGACCATGGGTAACATAGAAAACTAGGAAGAAAAGGCCCTCAGAGGCAAGCAGCTCTGTTAATTACTTCATCAAGACTTCTAGTCTCCACAATTGGAAGAAAAGCACATGTGATGGTGACACCCACTAGTTTGTGGTATTTTGTTTAGGTAGTGTGTTTGCAAAGCCTGTTCACTGTACCAAATAGTTGACATTAACCTCTTGGGGCAGGACAGGGGTGGTGGGCTTAGTGTAGAAAGCTTTATCTCAGCTCAGGGTTTCAGGGCTCTCAGCTCACTTACTGTGGGCTTGAGACAAAGTTTAACATCCTGGAGGGGAACATGTGATGATATAACGTTACTCATCTTGTGATGTGGGAAGAAAATTACAGGAAGGAAACATGGGGTGATGGGCCCTTAAAAAGGTATGCCATTGTCTTAGTTAGGGTTTCCATTGCTGGGACCAGTTACCATGACCAAAGCAACTTTTATAACAGACAACATTTAATTGGGGCTGACTTACAGCGGAGAGGTTCATTATGGCAGGAAACATCTCAGAATGCAGGCAGACTTGGTGCTGGAGGAGGAGCTGTGGATTCTACATCTTGATATGCAGACAGCAGAAGACTGTGTCACTGACCATAGCTTGAGCACAGGAGAACTTAAAACCTGCCTCCACAATGACACCTACTCCAACAGAGCAGTAGCTCCTAGTAATGACACTCCCTATGGGCCAAGCATGTGAACACGTGAGTCCATGGGGGCCATACCTATTTAAACCAATCACAGCCATTAACTATGTCCTTTAGTCAGCCCCCCATCTTCCAGGAATCTTCTGCTACCTCCCCAGATTCAATTGCAAATTTTGAATCCTTCAGTTAATGCATAGGTGGAAGCTCCTTCGTGGTGGAAGCACTTCTTAACAGTGCCACCAGCTGGAAACTGAACATCCACACACCAGCCTTTTGAGGAAACACCTCACATCCCAACACAGCTATCCCCATCACACTAATACAGGAGACTTGGGAAGCTAGGCAGGGCATCATGGTTAGATGTATCAGTATTCACCTTTATCTTCTGGCATCCCTATCTTAAAATCCTTTACATTTTTTTTTTGAACAAAGACTCTAAATTTTCATTCTTTACAGAATCCTACAACCAGAAACTCATTAATTCTCAGACAGTACATCAGTCACTGATGCACACAAAGCTTTGACTATAATAACTCTCCCCCATGATCTTATTGCATAGTCTCCCTTCTCTTTTGGCCTCCAAGTCTGGAGATGCTAAGAGGAAGGGAAGGGAGACCAAAACCTAACTGTCACATTAGCAGTGGTTTTCAAACATCCTAACACCTCGACCCTTTAATACAGTTCCTCATGTTGTGGTGACCCCTAACCATAAAATCATTCCATTGCTACTTCATAATTTTTCTACTGTAATGAATAGTAATGTAAATACCTGAGAGGCAAGATAACTGATATGTGACCCATGTTGAGAACGGCTGAGCTAGAGAGATGGAGATCATATTGGCAGCAATATTACAAATAAACTACGAAATGGAAAACGCATTTGTAAGAAAGGCAGTGTGCCTCGTGGAGTGGTTTGGGGGGGGGTCACCTCCTTTATCTTCCTCTGTCTTAAATTTTTATTTTCTTGTTTTTCTTGATTTGTATGGTGTGAAGTGGTGTGTGGTTCCTTCTCTTTTTTGGAGTAAAAGATAGCCCTACAGCTAAAATAAATGAGCAAGAAAGAAGGAAAATTGTATGAAAGGAAGGTAGACTTTAGAGATGCGTGCATCTGTATACATATACTAATGCATACCTAGAAGTTCTAACTAGTGAGCTCTAAAATCATGAAACTTTAGAGATGAATGAACTACTTGGGAACAGGAACCTGAGGATTATAGAAGAAAAAAGGCCAAGAATTAATATTTAGAAATGAATGCTATCGGGGTCACATAAAGAGGGCTGGAGAAAGAAATAAAAAGAAATAAAAGAAGGCAAGAGAAAAGGAGAAACTAGCAACAGATCTAGATATTTTATTGTATTGGGGAGAACGGATCAGTTTTAAGCTTTTTTACCTCTTATCTAAAGATTAGGCCTTTATGAAGCTCTACCGTGCATCTTGGCTTACTTTATTTACCTCTTGAGTCATTCAAAACGTGTTTACAGAATATTGTTCCAGAGCATAACATGAGTAAAAGAGGTTTAAATGCCAGGTACTGTGTCTGGTAAATGTGTATTGAATGAGAAATAAATTTAGTTTATAAATGGGGAAAAAAAGAAAGCAAGCAAGAGCCGGAAAGAAAATCAGTATAAAATAAAATGGAATTAAAATGTGGAGAGTTTTGGAAGGAAGAATTACAAATGGTGAGAGAGAAAGGCGAATGAGAGAAGATCCGAGGGAGCAATTATGGCTGACTGCTAAACTTAAATCAGATTCAACATGGTGGGTTAGACCGAAACACGCAGATTGGGCCAGGATCTAATGATTCTAAAGAAAGGAAACAATTAAGAAAGCTTATCTGATTCAGGAAGAGTAAGCAAAAGAATCAAGTTAAGAGCATTCTTGGTCCTATATAAAGGGCAGTATATGTTTAAAGGGAGAGAGAAAAAAGTGAAAAAACTGAAAATATGGGGAAAAATGGGTAAGCAGGGAAAAATGCAGCCAATTGTTTATCCAATACCAAAGGGTCAACCATGAAAATGTACATGCAAGAAACACTGTACAGACAGAGCAGGTTGTACCTATGTACTTAGGAGTGTGTGTGTGTATGTGTGTGTGTGTCTGTGTCTGTGTCTGTGTCTATGTGTATGTATAAAATGTATAGGTATATTTGTGTAGGTGTGTGCATATATGTGTGTAGGTAACAACAATTAATAGAAGATAGAAGTCATAAATTTGGCAGAGAATAAGGAGGAGTATGGGTTCGAAAGGAGGAGAGAGATTGGGGAAGTGTGTGATTTTATTGAAACCTCAAAAAAAGAAATAACAAAAAACTGAAGGTGTAAGAAAGACAGTAAGGGCTGGGGGGATGCCAGAAGGCACCAGAAACATGGTTCCTGGACAATGGGTGTCTGTGGAAAGGGAGAAGATCCAAACGCAAGTAAACAAAGAGTCACTGCCAAAGACAATAAGAAAGTGGCCCCATCTGAGAAAATAGAGTCAGGAGTCACCTGGTTCCTTACAATATGCAATTTCATAGTTTTGTACAAATACAAGGGGCCAACTAGGCAGTATATCACAGACACATTATAAAAATGGAAGTTTTAATCATCCCACTTGAGTCCCTTTTCTAAAGACACAGGCATGCAGAGTCCTCGCCCAGAGACAATAAACAAACTGCTTACTCGGCAGGATGAAGCCAAGCAGCTTTTGAATATTTCATGGCCAGGCTTCAGGTATAAAATTTCAGGAGTTGAAATCTGTAGAGCAATAAGGAACAACAACAACAAAAGAATCAAAACAAAATAAAGGTAAGAGAATTATAAGCAAAACAGGATTATGGAGAGAGGTTGAACTGACCCAATTATGTTAGGAGGATAGATTCATTTATTATAAGACTAGGAGTCAAATGCTACACACACACACACACACACACACACACACACACACACACACCACAAACATGAGTATGCATGATGGAGTATCATTTAACAAACTAGTATGGCAGATTAGTAGCTGCCCTGGTCCATTCCAGGTATACAACACACAATGGGCTGAGTAGTTTAAACAAGAGAAAAATATTTCTTTTACTTTTGTAAGCTGAAAGTTGCAAGATTAAGGCAAATTTGGGCAGGACATGGTTCTTGGGAAACAGATGGTACTGCCTTGTGTCCTTGGGAAATAGATGGTACTACCTTGTGTCCTTGAATGGAGGGGGTGCAAGAGTCCTTTTGTGACTCTTTTAGAAGGGCACTAACTCCATGCATGAGGGAACCACCCCCATGAACCGATTACTTCCCAGAAGCCTCTGCTCCAAGGATATGGGGTAGGGAAGGGCACAGATGTTCAAACACAGCTACAGTGCTGTGCATTAAATTCTGTGGACCCACCTTCTAGAGTTTCTCCGATTTCAAAACTTTCTCAAATTACTAGAGCCTAGAGAACAGGGAAGATATTAGAGCTGTGAAACAAATATCTCTTTTATTACACAGGCAGATGTGAGGCCGTCATAAGCAAAGACACTTTATGTCCTTTGAACATAAAAGTTCATATTTTACTATAACACAATCAATGAAGTTACAAATACCATTTTGGAATGTTATTCCAACTCCATAGCTAAAAAGAAAAGAATTCAAATATTGTATTCAGATGTGTCTCATCAATGACTCTAGAAGATCAAGTATGGACACCCTCGTGGAAGAGACTCTTGACAGGAATCAAACTTATTCTGCAGACCTAGGATGCAGACTTGGTTGTGTCATTTAGGAAGCATATAACCCTGAAAGGGTGGTGTGCCTTCACTAATCTCTGTTTCCTAATAAACCAGAAAAGGTTACCATTATAACCTGTTTTAGCTTATCTATAAAAATCTAATGAGATATTGCATGTTTAGGATTTGGTGGGACAGGTAAGAGATGACTGTGACCCTTTGGCTTCTTTGCTGAAGTACACATTATACATTAGTGATGGAATTCGAAACTTGCATACTGGCCTGGGATTTAGGATGGAGACTCATTCATAAACCTCAGAGTAGAGAATAGTCACACTTATCATGAATGTAATGAAAGACAAGCTGGCCTTCACTCAGGGAACAGGCCCATGGTGACATTTCAGAGAAATTTCCCTCTATATGAAGCAGGAAATAGGACTGTGTCTGTCAAGTGGCAAGACCTATGGTTCATATTAAGATCATATGTGCAAGAGAAAAAAAGAAAACACTTTTTTGTGCTCTTGAAGATAACTATAACCTTGAATGAAAACAGGAAATATTTGTGTGTTTTTCCTCAGAAAGCTCACAGGAGACCCCTACTTTATCCATGATTAAAATACGAACCCAAAGGAAGTTATGTGTAGAGTGTGCAGTTCTATCTGAAACTTCCTGAGGTCACCTTCAATACAGGCACAGGCATACTTTCATAGTCTGGTCCCAGAAGCAATGCGATAGATGGAGGTTGTGGAAAACAGCTGATGGGGCTATGGAATATTAAGCATATGGCTTGGTAAATCACCAAGGGATACAGAAGATGAGCCACTGAAAAGAGCGTGCAGCCTCAGGTAGTATTTATGCCAGTTAAAAAGTCTTACTGTTCAAAGCAAAATGGATGCCAGAGAAATGCTGGGATGCAGGAAGAGGTGGCTGGAGACATAAGAATATCTAGAGGTCCTCAACCTTCCTAATGCTGTAACCCTTGAATTCAGTTCCTTGTGTTCTGGTGACACCCCCCCCACACACACACACCCAACTACGCAATTATTTTTGTCGCTTGTTATAACTGCAATTTTGCTGTTATAAATTGTAATGTGAAGATTTTTGGAGATAGAGGTTTTTCAGAGAGGTTGCAACCCACAGGTTGAGAATGACCAGTCTAGACAGGCATGGAAAAAGTGTGAGCAAAGGAGAGTTTTTAATATGTTAATATTGACTACAGGTGCAGCAAATCCCCAAAATTTGATCACTAAAATGCAGAGGTCTGTTATTAGGAAAGTATCAGAACTCACAAACAGGATGCTTGCACTAGCTGGTGACAGTGACATTACTTGATGGTGATATCCTTCCACTTTGCTACAATACTGAGAGACAATTATAGGCCCTGTGGCCAGCTAGGATTTTGCTGAATACTAACTACAATTCCAGGGTTTGCTGGGTAAGTGACTCTTATTCTAAAAGCTTGAACTCAGAATATCCTAGAACTAGAAGCCTCTCTATCCCATTCGTGTTCCCAGAGAAGTCTGTCATTCTCAGATTTCCCTTGGCTTCCCAGCCATATCCTCTCTTCCCAAGAAGATATAACTGTGCTTGGAAGTTCCACTGTGCAGAAGAGAGTCCATTGTGAGACGAGAACTAGCATTCTCCCAGTACATGCTGTTAGTGGGTCACAGCATTCCCATTCAAACTGAAGACAGTAGACAGAAATAGCAGCATGCTCATGGTGGGGTCCAGAATCCCAGAACTCCAGGAAGAGGAATAGGAAGGAAGGAAGAGGGCTAGGAAGGCAGGCTTTGGGAGAGGATGTAGAGACCAGCAGCCAGAGATCTTTCATAAGGACCCTGTATTCAGAGAAAAAAAAAAAGACCCAATCTTCATGAGATAGAACCCTGAATCTGACATGCTAAAGAATTTCAAAACTTCCCCATCTGAAGGATACAGGAAGATGACAAAGAAATACAAGGGGAGAAAGAGAGAGACAGAGAGAGAGAGAGAGAGAGAGAGAGAGAGAGAGAGAGAGAGAGAGAGAGAGAGAGAGAAATATAACATTGTGTTGAATTAAAATAATTTCTTAGAATTCCTGTTTCTGAGTAACATGATTAATTGGAACAGAAATGGGAGCAAACACAAGAGATAAAATTTAAACAGTTTTCATCAAATAAACACATTGCCACACGGGTTAATAGAATTTGCCACACCCCTGATAAAAATCAAATAATCTCGATTTCAGGAGTATAATAAAAAGAAACTAATTAGTGGAAAGTGAAAAATATCTTTTGGTGCATTTTCTGTTGCTGTAACAGAAGACACTTAATGTGCATTCAGAGATCTCAAAGATTCAGAAAATTGTTTTTTTTTAATTGTTTTTATTATTTTAGGAGAGTGTGTGTGTGTGTGTGTGTGTGTGTGTGTGTGTGTGTGTGTGTGTGCGTGTGGGCATGTGCATGTGAGTTTTGATGCCCTCATAGGCCAGAGGATTTGGAGCTTCCTGAATCTGGAGCTCTGGGAAGGGGTTGGGAGGCCCTTGCTGAGGTTGGAAGCAAACCCTGATCCTCTGGAGGAACAGCGGGCATTTATAAACACTAAGCCGGCTCTCTAGCTCTGGAAAAGATTCTTAAGTGTCACAGTTGTAGAGACTGATAAATCCCAAGTCCAAGGGCTCCTTCCGCTGAGGGCCCTTAGGCTGCATCCTAACACGGGGCAGAGTGTCACCAGGAAGAAAGAATTCATCAGAGGGTGCAGAAGCAAGAGGACCTGAATGTCTGAGAAACTCCTTTCTTAGTAAATCTGTCTCTATGACCACTAACAGCAATGGCCGTCCCCCCACGATGGCAGAACACTCAAGACCTAATTACCTCCCTCTTTTCTCAGTGTGTGTGTGTGTGTGTGTGTGTGTGTGTGTGTGTGTGTGTGTGTGTGTGTGTGTGTGTGTGTGTGTGTGTTGGGGGGGGGGGATTCAACCTCACATGGGATTTGGAAGGAACCTTTTGCAACTAGCTGCCTCCCTCAGCATTGAAGCCAAGATGGAGGCTCCTGACACTGAGGAAGCTTAGGAAACTATGGACTTGGGGGATCTCAGTATACTCAAGATTATAGAAGTGGTAAATCATTGCTGGGGAGAGAAAGCTCCAGGATTCAGCTCTCATGGAATCCTCAGCCCCAAGCTGAGGTAGGCTTTTCCTACCATGCAACTTCCTTTAAGTCATTCATATGCCTCTCAGCCACCTTCGCCAAGCAAGATGCAGCGATCCCCTTCCTTGGACGGCCTTCATTGCCCTGTGTGGGATACAGTGGTATTTATTCCCATCTCCCCACTTCCCTAGGAAAAGTTCAACCCTAACCCAGCCACAGAAACTGTGGACTAGCATCCCAGGACTGAGACTGGATGAAAATCAAAATGATCACACACAAATCATCTAAAGTCAGGCAGGCGTCAATCATATGTGCATTATCTCATTTTAGGAATAATGGACAAATAATAGAAGTTTGAAAGGAAAATGAGAAGATGGAAAGACATTACACTCAGTCAAGATCGCTTGTCTATGTTTATATGGGAAAACAATAGAAATACATTTTGGGTATATATGGCTCATAAAAAGTGCCAATCATTTGCACCTCTAAAAAAAGAAATTAAAATTGTTTTCCATCTGGCCACAATTCAACATACAAATGTGGGAAAGCTGTTATATATAAAGACTGCCGGAAAGAAGTTGATAACCAGTTAAATATAGATTTATGTCTAGGAAATTATAGCAACACTATTTATATTCTCATTAAAAAGAGAAGAAAGACATCTACTACCATATGACGGGTTTTCATCCGTCTAGCCAGCACAGTTGAATATAAGATATGGGCAACATATCACCAAAGAAGACAAGTGGGGGAGGGGGTTTGCTTAGTTTGTACATTGTCTGTTTACTTAAGAAGTATCAGAACCAAATGAAAACTATTAGAATATTAGAATAAAGCTAAACAAGAATTCTATTTGACTGTTGAAAATGAAACATGTCTATTTTGTTAAAAAAAAAAAGATAATATTCACCCTATATGAAAGCAACAGCCTGATAGAAAATATAATGTAAAGTTGTAAAGTTAGAGCCCATTCATAATAATCAATACACAGAATATGCATTATAATGAAGAGTGTCCACATTGCTGGCAGGCATTAAAGGATATTTGGATGAATGGAGAGGTAGGCTATCCTCCTGTCTCAGGGAACTGCATGTTCTAAATCTGTCCAAGCATATTTATAGAAGCATGTATTTATAGCTAATAGCCTAATGGAACACCAGAGTAGGGTGCAGTTTTAATATCCACCAGAAAGAAATGAAGGTTGAGAATAGCTGAAGATTTTTTTTTTAATAAAAGGGCAAAGTAGGGTGGAAGTTGTTTTTACACTTCCTGTAAAGCACATAATAACATGGCAACACTAATCAAAACAGGACATTCCCAGTGCTGGGACAGAGAGAAAGATGGAGAGGTTGATATAATCCACACAAAATACAGCCTGAGACAGTTGCCGTAGAGTCATGGGCCATGCCTATGCTGATGTAAACCTCAGAAAGTTTGTTCCCAATAAAACCTAAAAGATCCCGGAGAGTCTCTGCTGTCAGATCTCAGTAGATGGAAATGTAATAGATAACATATGAGGTGAGAAATCAGTAAATGTTTTGCTTGATGAAATTGAAAACTTCCATATCACAAACCATAAGAGCAGAAGGTTAGTTAGATAGGTAACCATGTATGTAGATTATGCTCCAAATTTAGATCATGAGAGTGACTGAAACATAAGAGGTGACACAGGCTCGTGCACCTGTGTATGCATGTGTCTCTGTGTGTGTGCCTAAGTGTGAGTGTGTGTGCCTGTGTATGCATGTGCCTGTATATGTATGTGCCTCAGTGAGTGTGTGTGTGTGTGTGTATGTGTGTGTGTGTGTGTGTGTGTGTGTGTGTGTGTGTGTACATTCATATTGGTCTACAATAGCAGTCTCAACGTGTGCGCCACAACTCCTTTGGGGGTCAAGTGACCCTTTTAGAAGAGTCGCATATCAGATATCTTGCATGTCAGATATTTATATTACTATTCATATCAGTGGCATTATTACAGTTATCAAGTAGCCACAAAAACAATTTTACGGTTGGGGGGGTCACCACAACCTGAGGAACAGTACTAAAGTGTCACAGCATTAGGAAAGTTGAGTTCTACACAGAATGATGTGTTTCCTGTTCTCTGTCTAGTGGTTCCATTCACTCAACATTGTATCTGTAAGGTCCGTGTGGACAGCACAGTCAACCAGGCCAAATGCTCTCTTGTGTCACAGGTAACAGAAAGGAAGCAGGAAGGGACACTCTGAATTTCACAAGACTGCATTTTATCCAAATACATCATACCTTCTTCAACTTAAAAGATGTATAACTGAATTTCAAAAGTGATATTTTTGAAAGCAATGTGATGTTAAAGATGAAGAGAAGTGAAAATTGGCGGGGGGTGGGGGTGAAGATAATTTCATAGAAAGCAGCATGATTTAGGGAGGCCCTGGGACTTTTCCAGATACTACAGAAATATAGCACATGTGAGTGATACTTTGAATGGACAAGTTGGAGGGAAAACAACCCTTAAAAGAAGGCTTGTCAGTTTCATCATTGGCTCAGCATGAAGGAGTGAGGAGACCACGCACCCTCCAGGAATGCCTGACAGCCAGCTTAGAACTGTGCCTAGAACTGATATGTGTGTGGCCTGGAAAAGTCCAAATCAAAATTTTATTTTAATACAGTGCCCAGGAACCCAACATAGCATGCATATGTGGCCTACACATGACTTTCTTTATGTTCAGTTTTCTACTTGAGGTCTACAAAAGCCATCCTCTCATAAACCAAGAGTAAAACGAGACAAAGAGGCACATCATCATAGTTGAGTTCCTAGCACTCATGTCAAACAGTTCACAGCACGTATAAGTCCAGCTCTGGGGGATCTGTCAAATTCTGAACTCTTCACACACACACTCACACACACTCACACACACACTCACACACACTCACACACACACTCACACTCACATACACACACACTCACACATTCACACACTCACACATAGTCACACACTCACACACACACACACTCACACATTCACACACACTCACAAACACACATACTCACACACACTCACACACATTCTTATACACCTATACATTTTTTATTTTAAAAAGAAACAGTATTGGGAAGAGTCAGCTACAAAGAAGAGAGAGAAGATAATTCAAGCCATGTGGAAAAATAAGAAAACCCTTAATGAATCATTCTTTCTGAGAAGAAAAAAAAAGAAAATAGTGGAAACGCAAATTCAATGATACAGTGTCAAAATTACTCCAGAATTGCTGAAAGATAACTCTTAGGTTTAGAGATGTCCTGAAATCCAAATAAAATGAAAAAAAATAGAAATGTGTCCATGATACTATAAAACTCTAAGGACAGAAAGACAAGTATTTCAGTATTATTCGTGCCAAAAGAAATGCCAGTTAGAACTACTGTGAGATACTAGTTGATACATGATGTCTAACATTTGACACAACACCTCATTATTCAGGCTGGGTGGGGTCTCACTGGTCATTGGTGAGGATGTAACCCTCCTGGGAGGGAATTGGCACAAAACACAACCAAATCAGGCATCTGACTTTGATCTAGTAACTCTTCTCACGGACATAATCCTCAATTACAAAACTGCCATACGTTTAACAGAAGTCTATAGATTTAAACCATTTTACTAAAATGATAGAACACTCAACCATAGACCAAATATGCTACGGTACAAACACACAATGGAATATTATACAACTGTTTAAAAGGACAAGTGACAATACCATGTACTGCTGTATGATCATCTCTACGACCTCCTGAGCTCATAGACGTCTTCTGGATATTCCTTCCTAGTGCAGGGATTCTAGGCATGAGCCACCTCATTCAACCAGTGATTTTTTTGGGAGATAAAAATACAAGAGTCAGAAAAGAAAAGGTAATATACTAAAGTTTATCTGAGAATGTGTGGGAGATTTTTGAAGACAAGAGGTTAAAGTAAAAGCCATGTATAAAGGAAAGAATATGGAGTTTTTCTGTAAGTTCCTTAATTGGTGATTTAACCTGAGACCCATTTTACCTTTCAAACAATTATGTATCAAAAAAAAAAAAATGAGTTCTAAAGCAATTCTTGGAAATTGAAAGTATCGTTTACAGATAGAATGATTACCACTGGGAAAACTCTAACTGCTTATATAAGAGAATTAATAAGAAAATTTAAGTTTTCTGTGTATAAGAGCAATGAGCATGAGTAGCAGAGAGAGGCCTTCTAACAGAGATCACAATGACAGCAGGAAAACACTGAAATCCTCCATATGATACATCTACATGATTACCAGGTATTTATGTGAAAATTAGGATAACCATTATAAGTAAGATCTTAAAGACACATAATATAGGAAGAATTGCAAAGGGATTCTTTAAGAGATAGAAAGTTTTCTTCTAATCTTAGAGATAGTGCCAAAAGTTGATAATTTTATTAATAAATTTAGTATAAAATGGCCATGTGCCATTTAGTCTGCATTCAATCCCTGAAATTCACATGGTAGAAAGAGAGACCCTGGCTCCAGTAAGTTGTCCTCTGACCTCTCTACACACCGCTACATACAGTATACACATGTACACAGGCACATGTGTGTACACACAAACACATACAGATAAATAAATAAAATTTCTTATATGCTGTTTTTCCCCCAGAAGTTAGTAAGCTACAGGACGGTTGGACTTTGCTATACTGAAAGAGAGCTTGATGTGGCTGCACAGGCAAGGAGATCAAAACACATCACCTCAACCAAAGCCATACAGAAGTCCAAACTATTCACAGATTAAGTCATATATAAGTCAGTGGAGAAGAGAGGGGCCCGTAGATGGTTCTGGAGCAACTGTTCATGCACACAGAAGTTTTTAACAAGATACTTCAATGTGCGTGCACGTGTGTGTGTGTGTGTGTGTGTGTGTGTGTGTGTGTATTCCTTCAATGTGTGTATACATATTATATATTACATGACATATACATTATATACATATATAATATAGTATATATACATTACATATATACATTCTACAATATTATATATACATATGCTATGCATATGTTATATAATTTATATTATATATTATTTGTATATAAATATGTGTATTTAATTCTATATAATATTAAACTATTATATACAAATTTATATTTTATATATATATATATATATATATATATATATATTAAAACTATCACATGATGACCAAAACTGCAAACAAGATGTAGGATTACATAATCATCAAATAGAGAAAATTTCCTTAAAGCAGACACAGACAGCACAAAGACAAAACAAAACCAGAAGTACTGAATGCTAAGCCAAAGATATTTTCAGGTCTCAAAGAATCCAGGGACAGCTAGATAACTGCGGTGACTGTTAGCGTACTGACGGTTCTGCTGGCTTCTTGGCTTATCCAGTCTGTGGGGCTCCTCTCTGGTCTTCTTTCCCCTCCCCCCAACCCTAAGCCTCGGTTGTCCCTTTGCCCTCTTTTGTCTTGACTCTCTTGGTTCTTTTCTTCTCATGGTCCTGGGCCCCTCACTTGCTCACCCGGCCCTCTCTGAACTTCCCTCCCTCTTACTCCTTTTCTCCCTCTCTGTCTTCCTCTGGCCCTGCACCCTTCCTGATGCACCTGGCTGCTGCCATCTCCATCCTATCTACAATAAAATCCTCCTCACCCAAACCTTGGAGTGGTTATGTCCTCATTTTCACTCACTAATATCATTCTTCATGTTCAGAGAAGATAAATAAAGCCAGCAAAAGGCATACACAGACATTTTTTTTAAAATGTCACAATGGCCTGCCTGGCAAGATATACCTACTGGTGCAATTGTGTCATAAAATTATGGGGTTAACCAACCACTTTTTAAAATTGTATTCAAGGCCTGCCTGTTCTATGAAATGGAACCCTTACTTAACCCTTTCAATGGAGCCAAGAACCTGTGATTCTAGGTGTAACAACATATATCTTCTATTTAGAATATAAAAAAGGTCTTTAAAAAGGTCTTACACAAACTAATAATAAAATGCAAACAGTAGAAAAATGCTCATGAGACAAGAAAGCAGAAGAGGAGAGATGACAGAGGGTGACAGAACCAGAATAGTGCGTGTTCTGGAGCTGGTGTCAGGTAAAATCCATGGAGCCCTGAACACCTATCCTATGCTCTTGGAGCTGAGGAGGATTGACACCTGTACCTGCAGAGGATATAGGAGACTCTCCTTCAAGCCCACATCTGCTCAAGCCTCCAGGGAAAAAGGCAAGCTGAGTCTGCTTCTCCCTAGAGTCGCCACGTTGGAAAGCCACAGACAGCTTTCCCTGCAGCCCCTCACGTCTCTGAAGACAGCAGGGCACAAGACTCTGAGCACCTGCCCCCACTTTCTCCACAGGCTCAGACCAAACTCACAAATGAGCTTTGCTTCCTCCTGGTAATCTGACCTTTGGATTCTTCATTGGAGACAATTGTACTTTCTTTCTCTCTCCACACACACAAATTGAAACTCTGATGCGATAGCATCTCAACCCATTTTCTAGCAAAGACACAGAGTGACTGAAATGCTTCTGCAGCACAGGGAGATGGAATCAACAATGAGATTGAACAGCGGTCTGATCAAGTTGAATAAAGCTGCCCGTGAGCATGGGAGGATGCTGCAGCCATTCCAACTCCACACTTAGTTCCTTAAAGGATAACAGAAGAAAAAAACAGAGTACCTAACTCCAGATGAAAATTGCCCAGATGGCATGTGGGAAGCACTGTTTATAGAACAGAACAACGTGAATGTTTCAGTGTTTAAAATAAGAAGCCTGGATGTGAATGCCCTGAGGCTTCATGCAGGCAAGGATAGATACTTAAAAGAAAAAATAAAGACTGGTTAAGTAGATAGATAGATAGATAGATAGATAGATAGATAGATAGATAGATAGATAGACAGACAGATAGAGATGATGGATGATAGACAGACAGACAGATAGATGATAGATAATAAATACACCATAGTACATGAAACATGATCTTATGTTTACAAAGTTCAAAGCAGGCAAAATTAACTGTGATGTTTACTCTATAAATAGTTTTAGCTATCACAAAAGCAAAACATGGGGCTGCAGAGATGGCTCAGCAGTGAGGAACACTTGCTGCTCTCGCAGAGGACCTGGAGTTGGTTCCCAGCACCCACATGGTAGCTCACCACCATCTATAGCTCCAGTTCCAGGGGATCTGGCATTCTCAGGCACTGTGTGCTCATAATGTGTAAGCAAAAAAAAAAAAATAATCATAATAAACAAATAAACAAGAAGAAAAAGAAAAAATAACCCAAATATACAGTAAAAATAAATACATAAAAATAAAATACAAAGCCCCAATTAACTCAAATTTCAAGTTGGTGATTACATGTAGTTGAGAAGAGAGAAAATGAATTTTTTAAAAGACACAAAGAACTTGAAAGGCTATTTTGGAATTTTTGTGCATAGTATATTATACTCCTTGGTTTAAACTTCACATATATATATATATATATATATATGTTTATAAAAGATATCTTGTTTTAAAGTATAATATAAATAGTAAAAATTAAAAATAGTGAGATACAAACATGAGACTCCTGCTGTCTTCGATTCACTAAACCACAGAACTCATTAACAATAATTTCTCTAACAGGTTAGAGAAAAATGAGAAAATTTAATTTTTACTACTTTCCTGAACTGCAAATTCAAACAAACCATAAGATAGCATTTTTTTAGATATGAAATCAAGTTCTGGTTTTAGCTACACTATTTGCAATTGGTGTAAACAATGTATAATGGTACCTTCTATTCACAGGAAAATAAGCTACATACTTCGCAAAGACAATATATTTCCAGGGTTGTATTCATTTGCTTCATATGCACAAGGATATTTATTGCAGTATTATTTATGATTTGTAATGTTCTTACAACATTTAAAGTGCAGAATATTGAATACAATTTTTAAAGTCCAATAATGTGAAAAGGATGAAATAAATTATGCTCAAGTGATGTGATGGAATATTGAATAAAGTGTTAAAGTCATGACTTTGTAGAATAAACCAATGAAAAAGTCTAATGACATATTTTAAAAGTCAAATACCAAACTATTTTTACAATAAGATAATTAAAAAAATAACGACCCTTCAGGAATGTGGACATGGGTCTGAGGATACTGAACTTCCTGTGCAAGCATGAATTTCATCCCCAGTGCCAAAGAAAAGAAGCCAGGTGCTTGCAGACGGCCTTGGAATCCCTACACTAGGGATATGGAGACAGTGAGATCCGTGGGGCTCATGGGCCAGCCAGCCGGCCTAGTGCACACCAGGACAGCGAGAGACTGTGCCTCAAAAACAATGTGAACAACATCCTGAAGAGGATACCTGACATTGACCTCTGACCTTCATATAAGGGCACACAAAAATAAAATAAAAAGAGCATTTAAACTGAAGAGAGGAATGCACACATGCACTCAACTGTCTCAAGAACTCTGCACGGGAAGTATCAAACTAAAGAGGAACACATGAAACCCTCACTTAACCCTGCAGCATGACCCAGGGGACATAGTTGGGGGGACATAGGGGAAGACAGCACCCCTCCAGGAAAAGAGGCTGAGGAAAGGGTAGATAGGAACTGCACTGTATACAACTGAGCCATCAACTTTTAAAAAACTACTTTGTTTTTATTTAATCAGGCAATGTACTTTGGTTATACACTTTCCTCTCTCTACTTCCTCCCAGACCCATCCTAACTCCCTACCCACTCAACCTCATGCTCGTTCTTGCTCTCTCTCTCTTTCTCTCTCTCTCAAAAAAGACATAAAATTAATAAAAATCAAAACAAACAAAAAAAGAAACTAATAAGATCCACTAAAAAGGACTCATGAAATACAGAGTATATTTTAAGTTGACCAACTACCTCTACACATGGGACTTCCCTGGAGTGTGGTTGATTCAGCCAGTGTCATTCCATTAGGAAAAAAAAAAAAAAAAAAAAAAAAAAACCTTTCCTAGCAGGTTCAATTGCAAATAGCTTTTTGGTTAGGAGTAGAACTTTGTGTCCATTTCTTCTCATGGCTGGTCTTTTGTCTGATTTGGACCTGTACTGGTCTGTTCTGTTCTGTCAGATCTCTGTAAGTTCCTAAGTATCCCAGTCATGCTGTGTCTGGAAGACACTGTGGCTCTTCCACCACTTCTGCCTCTGACAACCTTTCTCCCTCTTTCACATAGATCCTCAAGCCTTGAGGGGAGGGGCTTGGTGAAGACACCCCATATAAGACTAAGTGTTCCGTAGTTTCTTACTGTCCACATACTGTCCAGTTGTAGGTCCCTGTGTTAATTCCAACCTACTGTAAGAAGCTTCTCTGAAAAGGGTTGAGCAATGCTTTGATTTATAAGTGTAGCAGGATGCCATTAAAAGCCATCTTATTGCTATGTTTGCTTAGCAGAATAATAGCAGCTCATTTTCCAGCAGGCCTCTGATGTATTTAGTCTCAGACTCTTGACCAGTTTAGCAGTGTCAAACATGTAGCTTGTACACCTAGAAATTGTGTGTCTCAACAGGTTCTCTTCTGCCCTTACATGCTGTGTGTGTGCTTGTATACATTATTCACACAGAGTTAAACTTCCAGAAAAAAAAAAACATTTATACCTCTTTTTTCATTGTTTATAGGTGTCATTTCATATTTCTAGAGAAGTTAAAATTCTTATTTTGTTCTGAAGTTCCCCACCCCCTTGAAAAACACTGCACAATCCACTCCAGCAGGAATAGCTATGCACTCTTTTTTTGCATTCTAACTATAAAAATATATATTAATTAAATGTGCTAACTAGTTTTTGGTGGCTGAGAAATTGAACATACTTTCACAACTTCCATGGAAGAAAGAAAGAACTCCAAGGTGACATACCCTAAGGTCAGCAATAAAATTGCCCCCTTGTGCCTGGGTGGAATAATCAGCTTGCAATCCCCACCCCAATCCCCACCCTAACCTACTCCATCAAAAAAAAAAAAAAAAAGACTAGGAAGATGAATTGCTCATAATAACTATTGCATCTTCTGGCTAAAACCAAGATCATAGGGTCCAGGTCATGTAAAGATCAAGTAAAGATGCTGATCTCTCAGATAACCTTTTCTTTTTCCCTTTATCCACGGTAAATCTGACTCTTTATGATTCCTTACATACAATCATCTAAGCACAATAAAGGAATATACAACTTTTAAGCTTCTATGGAAATATTTGTATCTTGAAACAAGAGATATGATAACCCAATCCAAACTGGAGAAATACATAGCATGTAGTGGAAACTTATATTTTAGCACATTTACAAATATTATGTAATATATATATATATATATATATATATATATATATATTTAATGGGAATTTCTGATCCCAAATGACAGAAACTACAGAATTATACAGAAATTCACTTATACTATTTTCAATTTTTAATTACAAAGCTAGTTAGTTATGGTAATAACCAACACTTGAATGTTTGAATGTCAAACACTTGAATAGCAGCTCAGAAGCTGTCTTGTCTAATCATAGCTACAGCCTTGAAGTTAGTTATTAATATGAGGAAACTGGAGTTTGTAACCATCAAGCTAGCAGCAAAGGCTGTGCAGCTAGTACAAGCCTACATCAGTGCCTAAACCAAGCCATCATACACCTCAATATTGTCATAGTCTCATTTATAGGACTTTCTCATCAATCTATATTCATTTTCTGGAAGCCTTAGTGCTAATTCATTGCCTCAAATATGGAAGGCAAGGACTACAACAAACACGGGAAATGGCAGTTTACACTATCATGAGCTTACTCCATTAGAAGATCTAATCTCTAATGTGACGACATCTCTCCTGTTGACTATCTGCCACAACATTCTCAATAGGACAGCCACATATTTCAGACACAGGCTTGCTCAGCATTTATTGCCCCTGCTCAACATGTCTTAAATCTATATCAGGCCTGGAAATCATCACTCAGTGGCTCACCAACTATTTGTCTTAGAGTTTAAAAGAGTCTGGGTGGAATCCTGTAACTCTTATTTTCATGTACAAAGGCTGAATTTCTGTCAAATATTATCCTCCTGAAACTAGAAAAAAAGGACAAACATCTCCATTTTTCTCTGTGTTTGAATATGTATAGGAAGAAGAGGAAGAAACAAAAGCTGAGAACTGTAGTAATCCATCACCTTCCCTATGCTAACACATATCCACCTAATCTTAACTCCCAGAATTTTCAGGAGCATTAACCTCACAACTTTCATTTTATACATGGACTTTGCAAAATAGATCTGAGTCTATAGCTATCAAGTGTTAATATGAGTTTCCTTTCTTCTTCGATCTACCTTGGGCTTACAAAGTAGAATGTAGACACCACACTTAGGAGGGACAACAGATTCACAGCCCTCTCTGTACCTTTCCCGAAAGTGGAGATCCTGTCTCCAGGGTGTGCTCTGACCCCAGGACTCAGGATGGACAACTAATCCACAGCCATCTGCTCCAAGGTTTTACCAGTGGAGAGCTGATCTCCCAGAAGTGCTGACACAGGCTTACAGACCCACAGGAGGAGCAAGCTCTAGTCAGAGACAGCAAGAACATCTAACACCAGAGATCAACAGATGGCGAAAGGCAAATACAAGAATCCTACCAACAGAAACCAAGACTACTTGGCTTCATCAGAACCTAGTACTCCCACCACAGCAAGACCTGGATATCCCAAAACACTGGAAAAGCAAGATTTGGATCTAAAATCATATCTCACGATGGTGCTAGAGGAATTTAAGAAGGACATGAATAACTCCCTTAAAGAAATACAGGAGAACATAGGTAAAGAGGTACAAGCCCTTAAATAGGAAATAAAAAAATCCCTTAAAGAATTACAGGAGATCACGGGTAAACAAGTAGAAGCCTTTAAAGAGGAAACACAAAAATCCCTTAAGGAATTACAGGAAAGCACAAACAGGTGAAGGAATTGAGCAAAACCATACAGGACCTAAAAATGGAAGTAGAAACAGTTAAGAAATCACAAAGAGAGACAACTCTGGAGTTAGAAATCTTAGAAAAGAAGTCAGGAAACATAGATGCAAGCATTACCAACAGAACACAAGAGATAGAATAGAGAATCTCAGACACAGAAGATACCATAGAAAACATTGACACAACAGTCAAAGAAAACACAAAATGCAAACTTGAAGCAATCCCACTAAAATCAGGGACTAGACAAGGCTGCCCACAATCTCCCTACCTATTCAATATTGTACTTGAAGTCCTAGCCAGAGCAATTAGACAACAAAAGGAGATCAAAGGGATATGAATTGGAAAGGAAGAAGTCAAATTATCACTATTTACTGATGATATGATAGCATACTTAACTGATCCCAAAAATTCCACCAGAGAACTCCTACAGCTGAGAAACAACTTCAGCAAAGTAGCTGGATATAAAATTAACTCAAGCAAATCAGTGGCCTTCCTCTACACAAAGGTTAAACAGGCTGAGAAAGAAATTAGGGAAGCAACACCATTCACAATAGTTACAAATAATATAAAATACTTTGGTGTAACTCTAACTAAGCAAGTAAAAGATCTGTTTGACAAGAACTTCAAGTCTCTGAAAAAGGAAATTGAAGATCTCAGAAGATGGAAAGATCTCCCATGCTCGTGGATTGGAAGGATTAATATAGTAAAAATGCCCATCTTGCTGAAGGCAATCTACAGATTCAATGCAATCCCCATCAAAATTCCAACTCAATTCTTTACAGACTTAGAAAGAGCAATTTGCAAATTCATCTGGAATAAGAAAAATCACAAGATAGTCAAAACTATTCTCAACAATAAAGGAACCTCTGGTGGAATCACCATCGCGGACCTTAAGCTGTACTACAGAGCAATTGTGGTAAAAACTGTATGGTATTGGTACAGTGACAGGCAGGTAGATCAATGGAACAGAAATGAAAACCCAGAAATGAACCCACACACCTAAGGTCACTTGATCTTTGACAAAGGAGCTAAAACTATCCAGTGGAAAAAAAGGCAGCATTTTCAACAAATGGTTCTGGCTCAACTGGCAGTTAGCATGTAGAAGTATGCAAATCGATCCATTCCTATATCCTTGTACAAAGCTCAAGTCCAAGTGGATCAAGGACATCCACATCAAACCAGATAAACTAAAACTAAGAAAAAAAAGTGGGGCTGGAGAGATGGCTCAGCCGTTAAAGGCTAGGCTCACAACCAAAAATATAAGAAAAAAAAAGTGAAGAAGAGCCTTGAGCACATGGGCACAGGGGAAAAGTTACTGAACAGAACACCAATAGCTTATGATCAAAACTTGACAAATGGGACCTCATAAAGTTGCAAAGCTTCTGTAAGGCAAAAGACACTGTCAATAGGACA
>NW_022196911.1:4880403-4908649 GCF_008632895.1 Mastomys coucha | reverse complement strand
AATCACAAAAGAACACACATGGTATGCGCTCTCTGATAAGTGGTTATTAGCCCAGAAGTTCGGAATACACAAAGTACAATCCACAAACTACAAAAAACTCAAGAAGAAGGAAGACTAAAATGTGGACACTTCATTCCTTCTTAAAAGGGGGAACCAAATACCCATGGAAGGAGTTGCAGAGACTAACTATGGAGCAGAGACTGAAGGAAGGACAATCCAGCCTGATATAGCTGTCTCCTGAGAGGCTCTGACAGTACCTGACTAATACAGAAGTAGAGGCTCACAGCCATCTATTGAACTGCGTACAGGATCCCCAAATGAAGGAGCTAGAGAAAGGACTGAAGGAACTGAAAGGTTTGCAGCCCCTTAGGACAAACAACAATATGAACTAACTTGTACCCTCAGAGCTTCCAGGAACTAAACCACCAACCAAGGAGTACATATGGTGGTACTGATTGCTCCGGCAGCATGTATATAGTAGAGGATGGCCAAGTCGGTCGTCAGTGGAAGGAGAGGCCCTTGGCCCTGTGAAGGTTCTGTGCCCCTGTGTAGGGGAATGCCAGGGCCAGTAAGCGGGAGAGGGTGGGGTGGTGAGCAGAAGGGGGGAGGGAACAGGGGTTTAAAAAAAAAAAGAAAGTGGAATGTATATGTTGTTCATTCCTCAACTTCTCTGTTATTTAGCAAATGGTAAGCTATCATAACTAATCTTACCACAAATAATAGGGAGTGATCTTGATCTTTGATGATGGAAAAAATACATCAAGAGATTTGGGCAGAATTGTCTTAGGACAAGAGAATGAGTACCAGATTTGCAATATTTACCTGATGAGGCAAATCAGCATTTGAGAAAGTGTCAGTCAAAAGGTAAGTATTTACCCTCACTTGTAAGTCAACGTGTCTCTCTAGAGAGTTTGTGCTAGCCATGCCAATGGTAAGAATTTTCATATGCGTGACAAATATATTTCAAGTTCATGGACTGATATCTTACTTAACTGTCAGTCTTAAAAGCAGAAAACCTCTCAAGAGGTTAAGAAAAACTGACTTCTCAAGTTAGTGAAATGAAGGATTGAAGTCAAGATTGTCCCTTGAAATACAGCCACTAGCATGCCTCTGGTGGTCTAAACATTGGTTAGTTTTATGCATCAATTTGACTAGGCTCTTATGCCCAGATTATTTGCTTACAACCCAGTCTAGATGTTTCTGAAAAGCACATTGTGTTAGATAACTTTATTCAATAAACTGAATGACTAGAGAAAATAGATCAAGGTTTTTCAGACAAAGGACGAGACTGCAGCATCAAAACTTCCCTGTCCACTGCTTTCCAACATAGGTTCACTTTTGACAGTGCCCATAATCCCATGAGAGAGCAATCACCATTGCCCAGACTCCCTCTCTCTCTCTGTCTAACAACATGGAGATGCCCTGAGAAAAGAGTCATTATGCGATCTTATTGTTAAACAAACATCACAAAGCATGTCACAGACCTATATGGTATAGGTCAATCTTCATGTGGCTTCTTCATATAATAGACATGTAAACACAGGATGTGTGAGATTGCTTCAGAAGTAACACAGTCTGCCATGTGTTTATAAAAGAAAGTTCATATAGGAAACATTTTTTAATAAGCAGTGGAACAAGCTCAAGTAGTGACAAAAAAAATAGTATGTTAAATACATTCCAAGAATAAAACCATTCTTCTTAATTGTCAAGTCTATACACTGAACACAATTGAAGCTTAACTGTTCATACCATAGGTTTGTTTACATCGCTGTTCTAACCCATGTGAGGAATGCATTGTGCTTCAGATTGAGTATGGTATGAGGTCATTAGGCAAGAAGAATTATACTACTTTATTATAACTTATGGGATCACTGTAGTGTGTACACACACCAGAGCTGACTGAAGTGTGGTGTGTGAATCTGTGCAGGAGACAGACATTACTTCCATCTGGTCTAAGAGTTTGCCTTTCCCTAAATTCAGTGAACCCATAAAGTGACTCATAGAAAAATAGTCTTTATATATTTGTAAATACACATTATATAAATTTACATACAAGTCATCATGTTCTATATAATTATAGAAATAAACATTGGTTCTCTCATGAGAAGAAGAGAGCTTGCTTCTTTGCTTATTAAAAATGTTTTCTGTATGAACTTTTTTATAAACACATGGAAGGCCATGTTTCTTCAGTAGCAATCTCACAGACTACTGTGTTTACATGTCTATTACATGATGAAGCCATGTAAAGATTGACTTATACTGTATAAGTCTGTAACATTCTTTATGGTGTTTGTTTAGCAATGAACTAATGTATATAACCAATAATCCTGTGTTTTTCAATGTGGACAACTATTTTTCTTCCATTAAAAAGTGTCTGAATAAATTTATATTTCCCTGACCACTTAGAGCAAAGGCACACTATGAAATCAATACAGAATGCTTTCCTTCAATGGTTATATCTTGGGTCTCTGACCCCTGGGCTGGCACACATGTATTAGTCTTCATTGGTCTTTTATCTGCAGCCCTATTGGCTGTCTTTCTGCCATCCAGATCTTAGCCTTGACCTCACACTGGTCCTACTGTGGCCTGCCATCTTGCTCTTAGGCCTTTCAGCTTTTAGTTGAAACATGGAATCTTCTAATCATAGACTGTGGCATCTATGCCCTGGTAGGCTATTTTTCTAATAGAAAAAGAACATCATATCTTTAAAACTTTTTCTTAGATCCTTTAGAAGCCAGCCTACTGAAGGACAACTGGTTCTGCTCTTCAATAACTTTCTCTTTGGGTTGAAATCATGAAAGTGTAGTAATTTCCACATCTTTAGACAGTGGACACGTCTTTAGATTAGGACTAGCTAATCATCTAATAGGATGGAATGAAGAAAACCAATTCAGAAGTACCTTCAAGCTTTACACCAGTACTTCATGAACACTTCTGAGGCAGAAGGCTTTCCATGGCCTCTAATGGTGTGTCAGTAGTCACCTCTCCTGTAAGTAGATTGCTGTTTTTGTAACTTCCTGCACTATATACAATCAAAGGCAGCTTGGCATCCCTGTACATTTATTTCTATGCTTCAGAAGTTGCCTCGTTCCTATGAAATCTAACGTCTTAAGCATGGATGCTCCTCATATCAAGGCTGGATTTTGAAATGCTTTAATTTATTTGACACTTGTTCACTTACAAGAAAACAGAAATGGGGATTGTTTCTCCTGCCTAGGACTTTGGTCTTACTCTTATACAGCAAATCCATGCCCTAACCCTAGACATCTATTCCCAAATCTAAACCAAGGCCAAGTCAGCTTGCAGGTTTAGAATTGATTAGAAGACATTATTGTGTGTAATGATTAACCAAGGAAGGAAGATCTCCCTAAATGAGGACAGCAGTATTCTGCATGCTGAGGTCCCAAATTAAAGACAAAGGAAGGAGAAAGCAATACACGATCAGCCTCCTTCCCCCACCCCCTTTTTCTACTTTCCCCTACCACACACACTCTTCATCTGAGTGTGCACACAAGGTGACAAGCTACTTCATGCTCCCACAGACATACCTTTCTGCAACAGTAGATTGTATTCCCAAACCAGGAGTCAATATAAACCCTTGCTTACATCTATTTTTGCCAGATTTTTTTTTTTAATCAAAGCAACAAGAAAAATCATGAACACGCCAGCCAAGTCGACAGCAACCTGGCTGTCACCTGCTTTTATTTATCTTCAGTGGACAGGGACTGCCTTGCTTACTTTATAAAGTGTCTCTCCTCCACCAGGAAGAGTGGTCTTAGTATGACATCTGAGAACACATAGGAGGAATCTCAGCCCTTGCTGACTTGCTCTATGTGAGCTCTGTAAAAGCTGGTCTTGGCTTCTGACTGTTCATCAGGTACTATTGACACAATTCCTTAGAGATTCAGGAAGCACTGAAGTTCAAATGTGCACCCCTCCCCCCCAGACACTGGCAGACATTTTTATGTGGGAAAAGATAAAATTTTGAACAAAGCAGAAGAAATTCAGCATGGGCTTTTGGTTGGACATACCTCAATGGCTCATGACTACAGTATGCCTTTGTGTTTCCTTTTTGAAAAAATATAGTCTCCTGGCTATGTTCAGTGATGCCTCACACAAAACTCAATTCTCGGTGGAAAATAGATACTTCCCTGCAAAGAACCTTCTCGTGCCAAGTGGACATTTATGAGCTATTAATCATGTGTCCCATTATTTGGTATAACATTTACCACTTATTGCTGCATAAAAAGTATAATATAACCGTATTGCCCCTCAAGAGTTCTCACAATCAAAACCTCATTCAAACACATAGCCCCAACCCCATTCATGTAAGAGGCGATAAAAGATTGATTAAATGTGTTCCCAGAAGCCATCTCTGAGATAATACCTAACAGGGACAACAGCACTTTGAAGCACAGCATTCTCCTGTTGCTTTCACAGAATTAGCAGGGCCTGCCCCTCCAGTTCACTTGTGTTTGTAGGAGAGCTAACCTGAATTCAGCTTACTCCCCATCTTGAACAAACAGAAAGAATGCTGGGACAAACCTGAGAGCTTTGGAGGTCAAAGCTTACCAATACAAGAGAGGCTCATTAGAGCTGGATGAAAAACTGTTGGCTTGCATATGGAGCTTCATACAGGTCGGCCTTCAACTAGATGTTGAACAGCTGGTGAGTCCAAACTGCTTGAGCCTTCTTCTCTCAATACAAAGAAAAGGAGATTCTTTCTACATACATGGAAATTGATGGTCATGATACAAGGTCTTTTCACTGGAAAGTATGGCTGAGATCTCCTATTCCTAGAGAGTATAGACGGCCAGGGAGAAACTTCATTCCATGCAGAGGACCCATATAAGTTATGAATGGGGTAGAGTAGGGATTACCACTCCATGCATGAACAAGCCACATTAAACAATGAGTTATTAAGGAGGTAAATATAAATTATGCATTACTTCCTCCTAGATGTCTACAATAGTACTAGGTGAACAATACCATATTCAAAAGTTCAATAAGAAAGTTAAAATTATTTAATAGTTATTGAACTAGCAACAGGCTTCTAGTTGCTAAAACGTCAGGTTTTGCATTAATTGCTATAAGAAGATCTCTATGTTATTTATTTGAAAATAGTTGAACTGTGGAATTTTTGGCAAAAACATAGTAATAGATTCAGTTGTGACTGTGCA
Source organism: Mastomys coucha (assembly GCF_008632895.1). Classification (NCBI taxonomy): domain Eukaryota; kingdom Metazoa; phylum Chordata; class Mammalia; order Rodentia; family Muridae; genus Mastomys; species Mastomys coucha. The sequence goes on along the minus strand of NW_022196911.1, from coordinate 4,903,469 downwards.
GGTTTACATAAAAAGTAATGGCATAATGCAAACTTTCCATCTAATATCATTTTAAAGCTCTTTGAAAGCATTTGGAGAGAGCCCTTCTATAGGCTGGTAGCATAGTCTCTTTATAGGGGAGTTAACAAAAAAAGGTAGAGAATTTAAACTCACTAATATTTATCTCAGTGGCACAAATCTTTGTGACAAGTAGTCCCACCACAACTTGAAGAGCGAGACACCAAAACAATAATTTAAATGAGGCTGAGGTTCAGAGCTGCACTGCAGGCATATAAATTTCTGTCATTGAGACAATAGGGAAGGTCTCTGGGGTGGGACAATCTGACTGTGTCCTTGGAGATCTCTGGAATGTTAACAAGGTCACAATTGTACTCTTTTCAATAGATTTTCTGGTCTTTGTGTGTGGAAGCTAGAAAAACCCTTGACGTTGTGTGTGTGTGTGTGTGTGTGTGTGTGTGTGTGTGTGTGTATTCATTCACACTGACTCTATTTAGACAGGTGACTATAGAAATCTGTTGGTGTATATTGAAATCTAGGGAAGCTACACCATAAAGAATGAATTTACTTCAAGTAAATTTAAAAGTAAGCTCAGTTTGGAAGGAGAAGAACCATTTCAATATTTGAGAAGAAATAGTCAACCAGCTTCCAAGCACTACACTTATCCTGGTGTTTGCCTCTGTTGAGACAGGGTTCCTTTTTGCAATGTATACTGAATCAGATCCTACAAGGTGAAGACTTGGTTCTCACCTCCCTTCCCTGAGCATTTCACACATTTCCGTTAAGCTTTGTAATTTTTCTTAAAGTATATTTACGATTCATCCTCTCCTTCTACTTGGTCTTGTCTGTACCTTATGGGAATGTTTAGAGAAGAGATATTAGTTTGGAGAAGAAAATAAAGGAGTCTTTTAGCACAAACACTACAGAGACATTCTATAGAAATCAAATTGTTCAATTGCATAAACATATTTGAGGACATGCTTGTTCTTGGAAAATTTGCTTTTTAACATTTGCATTGCATCTTTACAAGAGTACCAATGTTTTGTATTCACTCCAGTTCTCTGTTTTTGTCTGCTGCTTGATATAGAGCCAATGAGGGGTAAGAATGAGATTGGAATACTCTGATACATGATGTTTTACAAAACACTAAGACCTCTGCTGACAGTGAACTTCGAATAGCAAGTGACAGAATTTACTCCATCCATCATACTAAACAGATATAATGTGGGCTTATATCTCATAGTAACAAGAGGTTTAACGCCTTCGTGGGACTGATAATCTAAAGGGAAATACTCAGATAACTTGCAAATATTCCCTGAAATTTAATTTAAATATTCATTAATATTTGTAATGGGATATTTAAACCTCTGATAGGAATCGCATGGGGCAGAGGTGGAGAGTGTGTGTGGAAATCAGTTCAGTGTTGGCTATCACACCCTCTTCATCTCAGTCACTCACTCTGTACTCACTTGAACACGGTCCATCACTTCGTAGGGATGCTGTGGTGAAATACCATGGCATCAAAGAGAATATCAATAAAGCCCGAGTCAACAGTCTAAAAATAGAGGGATTCTGCTTTAAATTGAGAAGAAAGGGACATGAAAGCAACCTTGTAGATTCCTTTGAACTTCCTCTGCCTCTAAGAGGCAAAGGAGTATGTTACTTATGAAACATCCAAGTTCTGCCTCAACTCTTTCAGATTCTCCCATTTAGTCCTGTAATTTTCTGTAGAAGTTAGGTGCTTTTATAGTAAGCTTAGCTTCTTGATATTTGAAGCCCAAAGCCATATATATGTGAAAATGTATAAACACACACACACACACACACACACACAAATTACAGTTCTCATAAGCTAGGGGTCTTTTCATAAACAGTCAAAGACTCAATGATACATTGTAACTCCATTCTGGACATGTAACAATGCAACCTTGCCACATCATAGACCTTGTAATCATTTGATTGGTCTTTGTAGAATATTTAGTGTGAGATGGGAGACTTCTTCCTAGAATAGCATGAAACCTTAGTTCTATAGGCTCCATGTTGAAATCAATCTCCCAGAAGATTACTCATGAGTATTTAGAAACTGATTCTAAAATTTATGTGAAACAAGAAAAGTCTAAGTGTATCCAGAACAATACTCAAGCAGAAAAGAAATGGTGTACAAGACCCCCATGACTCTAGAGTGATGGAACAAGGGCAGGGTAGGGGAAAACAAAGATGTAGTAGCACTCCACAAGTACAGAGAACAACATGAAGGCAGACCCATATGCAAAGGAGGTCTTGGTATATGACAGAGTTGACATCATAGCTGTAAGAAATCACTTCTGTAAGAAATGTTTGTGAACCAACTGGTTGTTCATACACACAAACACAAAAGACACAAAGACAAACCAGTACCTCATACCAGACATTGAAATTAACCCCAGAAAGGTTAAGACATAACTGTGTTAACACACACACATAAATGTACATATATATGTGCACTTAAAAAATATACATCTTAATATGAATTGAAAATTAAAGCGTAAAACATTTACCATAATGTATATTATTAGAGTAAGAAATATTTGCTTAAATAAAATGGGAAGGATTTTTTTCTAAATTCCTAGTTTTTAAATTTTTCCCTAAGCAATAAAATTTTATTAAGTAGGAGGTCAATAAGATGAACATTTAGGATTTGTGGAATCTCACTATGGAAAAATAAATTGTCTGTGAAAAAAAAAAAGATATTTGAAACCAATATAACTAATGCTGTGTCTGAATTTAGAAGATACAAAGAACAAGAAAATTCCATAAGAAAAACGCAGATTCCACAGGAAAATCAGCAAAATATATTAATAAGCAACTCATAGAACAAGAGGCCAGGGTAAAAATGAAACATATGCTAGCAGAATTCAGATTGACAGCGCCAAATGCTGGTGAGAGACAAAGGGAATTGCTGGTGGGAACACAACCCAGTAAATGTTTTTTTTGAAGAAAATTAACAAAAGATCCGCGCAAGCCTGTGACTTCATTATACCAGAGGAAAGGCGGGAAGGTAAGGAGATCGCAAGGTCCTGTTTCAAAATAACTGCCCGAGTTCAATTCCTAGTACCCTCATGAAAGCAAGATCGGGTAGTTACTGCATCTTTTTAAGCTGAGAGCTGAGGAGGCAAAGACAGGCTAATCCATGGGGCTCACTGCCTAGCCATACTTCCCTATATCACAAGCTGCAGGCCCCAGTGCCCAACATCTACTATACACACAAAGAAGCAGGCATGGAAACCTCAGATTTCCGGAAATAGACACACAGAAGGTATCAGGCATTAGAAGCCAGCTTTAGCTGCATAGTAAGTTCATGATTGGCTTGGGCTGTATGAGACCCTGTCTCTCTCGCACACACAAAAGAATCAATACTCAATACAGTTTAATTAGAAATAGCTTATTACTGGAGATTTTATTTCAGGACACATATATTAGGGGATGGTCGTATACCACTTAAAAACCAAAAGGATCCTCATTGCCATGGTTATAGCTAATCTGGACATGATAAATCTTAGAGTCTAAGAATTCAGCTTTATTAATACAATTCTGTATACATAGATTAAATGATCAAAACAGATTGGCGAATACCAAGATATGTGACATATCTCAAAATATTAGCATTGAGTAAAAATGTGCTCAAGGTGTGCTTTATGAAAAAAGCCAGAAATTCAAGACAAAGAGCCAACAGCATATCCTGTGTGGCGACTCATAGGGTGGCATGTGTGCGCCTCCTCCAGTCAGAGGCAGAGGGAATTCCATGGGTGATTTTTACCTTTATTTATTGCTTCATGTCTTTAAAAGGGCAAAAATTTGTTCCTAATCCTAGATTCACAGTTAAGCTTGGCTATGGACAGATAGGCTGTCATTTTTTGGCATTTTTCTATATGAATAAACATCTCAAAAATTTGAATTTGCAGAAAAGAAAAACAAAAGAAGGTTCTTAATAACTTGGGAATAAATGACAATGGAAAAATCCTACTTTTCAAAATCCATGGGATATTGACAAAGCGCCATTCAGAGAAAAGTGAACCCTTAATGCATACTAAATTGCCTTAAAATTAAACTGACTGCTTATAAATGAAATAAACATTCAAGTCAAGATGATGGAAGATGAAAAAAATAACAAATTCAAAGCAATGAAATAATAATAAAAGCAGAACAAAATTATATCAGAAGAGGAATAATGGCATTTGATGGACTTTTCCAACAAAACCACAAGCTTTGTTTTAAGACTTAAAAGAACAAAACATTAAGCCAACTCTGGCAAATCTAATCAGAAAGATAAAGCATTTAAAAGACAAGAGGTCTAAGGAAAGACCTTATATAAGCAACTTAATTGAGGTGGGTGTGTCCAAGGATAAGGTCACCCTACATTCCAGAGCTGGAAACCACAACATCCTTTTGGGGTGTTGACTTCCACCAGATTGAAACATTCGTTCCAGAGAAAGGAGGGCAGTCCCGAAACCCAAGAAGTTAGAGATGTTCCAGGCTTAGAAAGCCCACACATGAATACAATGTAGGAAGTTCAGAGATTTGTAAGATTCCCCAGGCCCTAACAAGGTCATACAAGCAGTAACAATTGTGGAGAAGTTCCTGTACGAAAGCCTATAGTTGGGCAGAAAGATCCAGGATTCCTGCTCTCATGATCTCTCACTCATGCTTGGGTAGGCTTAGTGCACGCGCGTGCGCGTGCGTGTGTGATGCACCTGCCTTGGAATTACCCATGCTCTGGTTAGTAGGTTAGTAATCCCTCACCAACAGGGCTGTGAGGAGATCGGATGTACTCCCTCCTTCATCAGGGTACACTCATGTGAAACTGGTTCTCTTCTCTGTCCTTGGTGCAGTCTGGAGTGAATAGAGACTCGTTCATGTCTATATTAGTCCCTACTGCATTTGTTTCTAGACTTTGCAGCCTATTCTATACTATTTAACTATGAGGACCTTATAATTATTTTTATGATTCTGTATTGCAACTTTAGCCTTGGATGAATGTTACTGTGGAAGAATCTAAAGTGGCTAATACTTCCATTGAGATCCTGGTCATCAGAGGTTCCTCTTTAGTTCTCTGCAGACCTGGAACTCTTTTTAACTCAGTATTGAACAGTCAAGTGTTATTCCTTTTGTCTAGAGTGTATATTTTGAATACCCTTTCTGTCTCTCTCTGTCTCTGTCTCTCTCACACACAGAGAGACAGAGAGACAGAGACACAAGTGTCATAATTAATTAAGTAAGTAAGTAAGTACATATACACATATTCTCTGTCTTTGGAAATATGATTGGTTTATACTTTCCAGTATTTTCCCATTCTGTTATCCTTTTATCTTTCTCAGAATGGAAGTTCTGTGTGTGTGGTGTTTTGAGTCAGAATGGCCCCCATAGACTCACATTTGAATGCATAGGGAGTAATATTAGGAGATATGGCCTGGCTGGAGTAGGTGTAGCCTTGTTGGAAGAAGTGTGTCACTGGGGTGGGCTTTGGGTTTCAAATGCTCAAGCCAGGCCCAGTGTCACTCTCTCTTCCTGCTATCTGCTTATGCAGATGTTGAAATCTCAGCTGTCTCTACAGCACTGTCTACCTGTGTGCTCCCATGCTACCTGCCATGACTAAACCTTTGAACTGTAATCAAGCTCCAATTAAATATTGTCCTTTATAAGACTTGCTATGGTCATGGTATCTCTTCATGGCAATAAAGCCCCAACTAAGACAGTGTTGCACCCCACTGACTTTGTCTATGTTTAGAATTGTTCCTCCAATCATTTTCAATGCCTTTGCAAGTTGCTGTGTTACTCTGACCATGCTCTGAGTGCTGCCTTGGGCCTTCTACCTCTTCCACCCTGATGGGTGCTTGCCTTGGGTGAGTTATATTTCCTTCCTGTGATTCTGTTTAAACTTTTTTGTTTATTTGTTTGTTTGTTTTCTCAGTTTGGTACACTGGGAGTAGAACTCAGAGCTTTACATGTTAGGTAAGTGCTCTATATCCCAGCCACATGACCAACTCACTACTGCTTCATCATCATCGTCATCATCATCATCATCATTTTCTAATTTATACCAAGATATTATTTCAGCTTTCTCCATTTTCTTATCATCTGTCTCTTCTCCAAGTTGTTACATTTCTCCCCTAAGTTTTGTTTAGTTGGATTGTTTATGGGTTTTTGGTTTTGTTGGGAGTGTTTTGAGACTAAAATTCTCCCATCTCAGCCTCACAGAGGTCAGAATTAGAAATGAGCCACCACACGTTTTGTGAATCTCCCCATCCAGGCAAGTATTTCCTAGAGTATATTCCCTGATGTGAAGACTGCTGTTTCTTTTGCCGTTCTCTCTAAATTCTGTGTGTGTGTGTGTGTGTGTGTGTGTGTGCACAAGTGTGCACTTGACATGCATGCATATGGATCTCACAAAACAATTTTTAACAACTGTCCCCATAGCGCATCTCATTTGTTCAGTACTGTGCATATAGGGTAGATGGCCCCAAAGCTTCAGGGCATCTCCTGCTTTTGCCTGTAAGCTAGCATCCTCCTTTGCATCCTTTCCATTCATTAGCTGTGAGATCTTCAGCAAGTGACTAAGCCCTCTTTGGCCCATTTCTTTGTAAAGTGATAATATCATATCCTCATTAAAGTTTGTGGCAGACATAAATTTAGGTAACATAATTTCTTAGTGCTAGTTAAGCCGCAATGGACTCATTTGTCACAACTATACCTCTCATGGTATATTTGCTTCCTATTGCTGTGACAAATGTTATGACCAAAAGAAATTGGGGAGGGAAAGGATTTCTTATACTTTACAGCTTGTAGTCCACCACGAAGGGAAATCAAGGTAGAAACTCAAGGCAGGAGCTGAAACAGACTGTGAAACAGTGCTGCTCACTGGCTTGTTTCCCATGGCTTGCTCAGCCTGCTTTTGTATACAACCAAGGACCATCTGCCCAGGGGTGGCACTAACCAAAGTGAGATGGGCCCTTCCACACCAACCAAGAAAATGTTCCCACAGGCAATGTATACTCTCTCAACCAAGGCTCCTCTTTCCAGATGGTTGCAGCTTGTGTCAAACTGGATACAAACAAACAAACAAACAAACAACACCTGAGCAACTGAGAACACACAGTCATGCCTTGCACATGGTCTTAGAAAGGCAACGCTGATTTCCTCTCCTTGTGATTTGGGGTTTAGCCATTTGACCTGCTTTGATGAATTAGAAACACAGTAAGTAACAGAAACAGATAGCTGAGGTTTGGACTTTTTCTGCTGTAATGCTGCTACACCATGAGCACACATACAACTTGGCTAGTATCTATTCTGCTTAAGTTTCATGAATGAACACATTGGAAGCTCTACTATGTGGAAGGCCTGTGGTCTCCCAGCCAACTGGAGAAAGTATAGACTTCTAATATCCTTAGTCTGCACCCATGAAGGAGATCATAAGTTGCTTATCAAGACCTGGGATGGATAATTCAGCTTATTTCTCCCATTGTTACATTCTGTGTATTTTGTGTGAGATTTGAGCATCTATAATCCATTAAAAGAACGTTCATGTTTCACTAGTCAGATGATGATGGATTTGGAGTCATTTGGAAAGTGCTGTCTATTAGTTCTGATTTATATTTAGAAATAAAATTAATCTACTTTCATAATTCTGGAGATCAAATAATGAATCATAAACATGAATCAAAGAAAATCCTTGAAAATAAAATGTGGAAGCTAAGGATGAAATCACCCAGAAAGCATCTCTGAGTTCCTCCATCCATCACAATCCCCCAAATAGGGGGATGTTAAGCTTTGTGAAGAGATTGATCTTATGAAGCAATGGATAACTTACTTGGAACTGTCTGCTGTCTGGAGTGGTATTTATCAATTCTTCCCCTAGTCTCTGCACTATTAGAAAACTACACAAGAAAAACATCCATGTTCTACAGTGATTCTATAGAATTAACCAAGTTGGGGGGGGGGTGAGGAGAGAGAGATGATGCATGCATTGATTACTTTTCTGTTGCTGTGATAAAACACCATAACTAAGACTTTACAATGAGCTTCTTTAGGGCTAATGGTACCAGAGGGATAAGCCCATGATGATGCAGTAGGGGTCGCAGGGAGAGAGTTCATATCTGGAGCACAAACAGGAAGCAGACAACAGCTTCAAATATCATGAGCCTCTTGAAACCTCACAGCCTGCCTCCCAAGATCACAACTAAGACTTCTCCCCAAATATCCACCAACTGCACACCAACTATTGAAATGCCAGAGACTTGTGGGAGAAATCTTACTCAAGGTACCATAATGAGAAATTATAGATTTTACTCAATATATGGCCAAATTTATGGGTGACATTTAGGAGGGTCTTAGAACTCTTTTTTTTTTTTTTCATGATCAACTTTTTTCTTTTTATTGGATATTTTCTTTATTTACATTTCAAATGTTTCCCCCTTTCCAGGTCTCCCTTTCTGAGAACCCTTTTCTTTAAAACCTTGGAGCAGACCATGAGTCTGAAATCTCAGCATCTGTAAATCTGAAACATTAGAATTGTAACAACACTGTAATATCCTATACTCTTGTATCTATAAAGCACGGGTGAATATTTTTGCATGTGTGCATGTTTGATGTGTATGCATGCTCACATGTTCGTGAGAGTGTAGGCAGGTGTGCATACATGTATGTGCATATTCTGTGTGAAGGCCAGAAGTTGGCATTGGGAATCTTCCTCCACCACACTTATATACTAAAGCAGAATATCTCACTTGAATCCAGATCTCACTGACTTAACTGGTCTAGCTAGCCAACATGTCCAAGGCAGTCCCTGTCTCTGCTTCCCAAGAACTGAGACTATAGGCTAGCTGCCACACCTGCCCCAAATTGAGGAGGGCCCAAAACACAAACTCAGGTCTTTATACTGGCACTTTATCCACTGAGTCATTGTCCAGCCCTACGTAAAAATTTAGACACATTCAGTTTCAAAAAGAGGGAAGCTTACTGAATCCCACATGTATATTATCAGTAACTAATGCCATTGTTTGGAATGAAGAAAGCAATCATCTTAAATTAATATTTTTCAAGTAAAAAAAAAGACAAAATAGAAAACCATACTGAATTTTCAGAGGAATAGAGTATAATTAAGGAATGTTTATGCTATATCTTGTTCTAAAAGAACAAAATGATCAGCCATAATTTTCAGCCTCTACAGAGATTAGCTGCCTTTTAACAATTTTATTTCAAGTAGCAAAGAACTTAGACATGGTAGCTGAATTCAGATCAGGTCTCGCTAGCACACAGTAATAAGAAACTCCTCCAGCATAGGATGGGTTTTGCATTTGGAACAATGGCAGTTTCAAGACAATGTGGCGAGCATAATGTTCACCCTATTAAAAGCATCCACCCTCTTCCTCCTGTCGGTATTCAGGGCTACACTAAAGGTCATGTTTGATCCATCTCTCTGTTGTCCTTAACCACTGACATTTTAAAAAGTCTAAATGCACAGTGCTTTGGGATTCCTTTGTAAAAGGGATTTTATAAATGTACAGGGTTGGTAGCACAACCTCTATTTGACTCCTGACTACCACCTCTGGCTCTAAGCTGAGCAAGTTTTGCTGTCTTGGCAAAGTCCTCAGCGGTCCCCCACAGTTCCTTGGGGAGTCTATATTCCATCTGGCAATACCATCATTGCAATTTGTCAAAAGCAAGAATTGTGCCCCGAAAGTGTGTGTTCTAAAGAAATAGTATTGTATGCACATTCAAAAGCCTTCAGCGAATAAAAGATCATCTGGACACAGATAATGGTGTGGGGTAAACATGAGCTTCTGCTGCTCTGGTGCAGGGGGATCCATCATTAGGATGGAAAATGGATGGAGCTTTTGCTATGCAGGAGATGCCTTCTTCAAGTACTGTGTCTGCAGGCACCAGAGCCTGTGTTAATTCGGGGTGGAAATCTGTGCTGATAAAGCAGGGGTCAAAGAACCTGCTTTGCATCATTAATTTGAACCTTTTCTTCATAGAAACCACCTCAGAGGAGCAACTCAAAAAGGCAACGCAATGTGTTCTGCAAGCCCCGCTCCGTGCGTCTCCACACAGCAGACAGGTCCAGAATGTTGACTTCGGTCCAAAGAGGTAGGTTGTTATGACTTTCCAGAATTAAACAGATAGAGAATACCTTAGAACATTTCAACCAAGGATGTTCCAGAGACTAGCCCATCACTGTATTGTCTTTGGCAGACGAAGTTCGTGATGGCTCTGCTATAGCACAGACACTGGGAGCCTTGGGCAAGTTTTTTGTCAGCACAATCTCCCCATGTGTGAAATTCTCTCTGCTCCTAAGATTGGAAGACAACTCAGGACTGAACACTGAACCATTCACACTAGGTTTGCAAGTAGTAGTAAAAGTTAGATGGATTGACACCCCGTGGAAAAGTTTGAAGTCATACGTAAGGAAAAACAAATTTACAATAGCCATCCCACATATCACAAGGCACAGAAAGAAACAGTTTTAGCGGAAATGGTGCTGAAAGATTGTTTCTGTCAGTAATACATCACCCCATTGCTACATCAATAGCACCAATAGCATGTTCCTACATCTATCTCAATGCCTCTTCCTGACTGTTTCTACCCCAACCTAACAGTTACTGCAGCTTCACAAGGCATTCCCCCTTAATATTTCTTTAGATAACAAAAGATAAATTAATCACCTAGGGTCGAGGTGATGAACTTCCTTAGATAGTTTTAAAGAGGAAACACATCTTTTTGTATCTAAGAGCATGGTAAATTTTGTCTTTGAATATGTATAGATAAGTTCTTTCAAGGAAACTGTAGTTGTCTTTTTCAAAATACCACTGCTGGTATATAACTACAAGGAATTCTCAAGGCCTTGTCTCAAAAACTTAAGCCTTGGGGTCTAAAGGCTGTGTGTAGTGATGGTGTTTATTTGCTCCTAGTTTGTTCTTTCCTTTCATCCACTGGATGGGGCATAGCACTGATCACAATAATAAGATCCAAGTCAAGAAATAATATATGGGTTGCTCCTTAGAATTCATGAAAAATTGACTCCAGGATTCCTGTGGTAAAGAAAACCTTTTATTGCTCAGGTTCCTAATACAAAAAATGGCATAATATTGGCATATAACCTGTCCAGATCCACCATACATGTGAACTTTTATGTAGATTACCTATGAAACCTAAAACAGTATAAATGTTACATCAATTGTTATCAGCACATAGTGTAGATGGCAATGACAGTTTGTATATATCCAGGGCACATGGCAATTTAAAATGTATTTTCTGTCTGAGGTTGGTAAATCTACATATAAAACCCATGAACATCAAGACCACGTGTGTTCAATATCCACACTGCAACAGTAATCTAGTAAAGCTGCCATAACAAATTTCTACAGACTAAAAGACAACTGATTGCTTTTTCTCACAATTCTAGACACTATGAACTAAAGACAAACATATCACTTTGGCTTCTGGTGAGACTTCTTTTCCTGGCTGCAGATCCCTACCTCTTTCTGTGCCTTCAAAGAGCAGAAAGGAGAAGATCTCTACCGTCACTTTTGCTTAATATAGTCATGCATCACTCACCAATAAGGAAATGTTCTGAGAAATGCGTCATTAGGTGATCTCATTGTGTGAGCCTCCTACAGTGTGCTTATATAAACCTGGATGTTATAGGTCAACCACTTGATATGGCCTTTGAAGAAATCATGAAATGAGGTAAAGAAAGACCTGTGGCAGCTTTTGTCATACAGTCTCCTGTTTTACAGTAAACCTTTCTATAAATAGAAGTATGGCTTTGATAAAAGTACAATTTTGATAATACATGGAGTAGCAAACATGTAAATATTATCATTTATTTCTATCAACTATAATGGACTGAACATGACTATGAGCTATATTGTATGTGTACACATATATATGTGGTCATATATGTGCAGGCACACATGTGTATGTAGATGCATGTGGACATTTGTGCCCATGAAAATCAAACTCAGAGGTCAACTTTAGGTGTGGTTCCTCAGGAACCATCCCCTTAGTTTTTAGACAAGGTCTCTCAATTAGGCCTGGGACTTGTTGATTAGGCTAGACTGGTTGACCAGTAAGCCTCAGGCACCTGCCTGTCTCCATCTCTCCAGTATTGGGTTACACACACATATCACCACACCTGGCTTTTCTATGGATGTTAAGTATCAAAATCAGCTCCTCATGCTTGCATAGCAAATATTTTACCAACTGAGCCATCTCCCCAGCCCTATGTATGTGCTGTGTATGAGCTATCTGTTTATATGACTAGCTCTGATGTAGGTTTTACACCGGCATCATTGCAAATACCTTAGACACTACATTACAATATTGGGAGCTCATTGGGCCAACAGAAAGTTTTCAACTCCATTATAATCTTATGGGCCTGCTTCTGTATATGTGTTCCATTATTAACCTAAGTGTTATATAGCACATGACTATACACTAATCTTACTGGATAAAGGCCCCACCCTGACAACTTCATTAATCCTTAATTATCTCTTTTGCCTTATTTCCAGAAATGGTCACATTGGAAATTAGAGCTTTAAGGGATGAGTTTGGCAGTAACATAATTTAATTGACAGAATTCTGTAACCAATAATAGTTAGATGATAGACAGACAGACAGACAGACAGACAGACAGATAGATAGATAGATACATAGGTACATAGATACATAGATACATAGATACATAGATAGATACATAGATGCATAGATAGATACATAGATAGATACATAGATAGATATATAGATAGATACATAGATATAGATAAACAAGCCAATCTCATTGTATATGATGCCCTTTTCTTGTAGGTAAGTTACCTACTATGAGCTGCCTTAGCTTAGTCGATAAGAAAAAGACAGAGGATCCAGAGTTAGGGTTCCTTTATCCAAAGACAAAATGCCTTTCAATAGTACCTAGTATCTAAATTAGATTCTCTGTATTAGAGTGTCTTTCATATTGGGACAACATGGACACTCGAAAGTTTCAGTCAACTTATAATGAGGAACAGAGGGAGAGACTCCTGCAAGAGACATGAGGCCGAGAATGCAACAACAGTACAGTTCTAACAGATGAAGTGAAATGGAACTTGAAGAGACACCCCAAACTCTAGGCAATGTCTTCAGAGCTAACTTCTTTGTAAGAGCTCCTTAGAACATCAAGTGCAAGCAGCCTAACCAATTGGCATTGTTTACATTGTTCACATAAACTCTAGCATTAAAAAGACAGTCCCATGCAATATGCTTTAAAATGTCCCGTGGAAATAAGAGCATGTGTCCTTAAAGCAGAAAAGTCCTCTTGATTTCTCTGCCAGGACAGAAACTTATGCTAAGAGACACATTGTTCTCATAGTACAACAACAAATTTGAATCAGGAAAATAAACTCCTCAGATAATAACAACTGACATTACAAGCAGACCACATTTATTTGGGCAAAACAGACTTCCCTCAGCATCAGCCACATTTTGATAGCATTACATTTTTTTTTCACTAGCTATGAAGAATCCAAACGTGGAAACTGATTTCTAAGAACACACACACAAAACAACACCTAAGTATATGTTCTGTAAACCTTTCTATCCCTTTGCTCTCTATCAATGCTTCAATAATTGAACACTTATAGAAATAATTAAATACCCCTCAAATTTTCTGGCTACCATATTTCTTCCTCCTTGGCTCTTTCCCAGAAGTTTTCTGTATTAACTTTTAATATTACTCTCTTTCATACAAACACGGTGAAAGACTCTTAAACTAGGACAATGCCTAAGATTTCCACCTTTGGCGATTGATTAAATTTGTTCTAAATGGAATTAATTCAGGTATAAGTATGAGGAAGATTGTCAGAGTAGAAGTCCCTCTTTTAGTCTGTCCTCAGGTCCTTTGTTATTATTATTTTTCTTGCTGAATTGAAAATGAAGCTAGGCTATAATCTTGCTTGGCAGATACTGGATCCTGCCTTTGATAAACATCTAAAATGCTAATGAATTTGGGCTGCATCTCCGAAAGAGCAAGAACAGGATTTGACAAGAATCTAGAGGGTAAAAAGAAGAAGGACTTTCTGACTTAAAAGAACTCTTTTTTGTGATTTTGAATTCGGTATTGTTTCCGTAAGAAGAAAAAAAAAATTTTTGCTCCATTGGAAAAACAGAAAAAAAAAAAATCTGCTCCATCAAAATGCGGAAGCATGAAAAACCGATGAGCTTTCAAATTGTCCTCTTTTGCATGCAAATCATATCAGAAGTTCTCATTAGCATAAATGCATGAGCAACTCTAAATGCTTTTAATTTCCAATCTCAGCCAGCAGAGGAGTAATTTGTCACTGTCAGGGTGAAAATCTAAGAAGGGGAATAAAAAAGTGAGGAAGAGAGAGAGGGACTCCATGCTAAATTGGAATCATATAAATTTTTGATTTGCTAATTGACTGATACTGCAGTTCAATCAGCTGCCTTGAAGGTGTAAATAATTCAATGTACAGTCAGAAATAAAGGCATAATGTGCCCCTACCGAAGGCACATTAGTATTCCATGTGGCAGGAAGTACCTGACCATGTCTTTTTCACAGACATCCTGTTTAGTTAAATTGTAAGTCTTCTACAAGCAAATACATTATATAAACCTATAAAAACACCACTCGAATATCCCAAATTTTGCAAGTGAAAGGCATTAGGACTATGAAAGCCAAACTCAGCAGTCTTTAACTGTGAGCATCCCAGCAGGTTACAGCAACTGTGGCCTTGAGAATCTTCTTCACTAGGCAGCTCACTAATGCAATCACAGAGAGAGAGTAAGAGATAAAAATCATATTCTTACTTCTGCTGACTCCCATCATTCCTTTCCCTTAATCAACTGCTTTACATGTCATAAGCAAAAATATATATTTATTGCAAAAATATTTCCTCGGGGCAGACATGATAGGGATGTTTCAGATGCTATTCCCTGTGGTTTGTTTTTATCAGGTAATTTTATATTAATATCCTCACTTTGAAACATTTGAATTTACATCATCCCAAAGGTAGTTTGTAAATATTTTAAGAACCGTCACAGAGCTGGCGGTGTAACTCAGTGGTAGAGCTCTTCCTTAGCACACACAAAGCCCTGGGTTTGATCCCCAGAACCTGAAAACAAGAAGTGTTTAGTGCCAAGTCAAATGGAATAAACATGATTAAAGTTTCAACAAACACTGGGTATTTTATTCATCAAAGGCCTTAAGCAGCAAATTAAGGAGTTATGCCACAAGCATGAACAGACACTTTCTTACAAAGCCAGGGAGATGCTGAAGGGAAGGCGCCAGTGAGACCTGTATGCTTAAAGTCACTTCATCCTAAGTAAAAAGTCACAAAGGGTCTGTTATTCGGGACCATTCTTTTGACCTGCTTCTCAATCATAGAACTAGAGGACAAGCCCAATGGGTTTCAAGGTCTATGCCAAAAATCACATCTATTAGTAAGTGATGACACATTGTGGACATGTGTCTCTGAAAAGAAAAAAAAATATTCAAAGTGAAGTTTTGTATACTCGATTCAACAATCCATGTCTGATATTTAAGAATAAAAGTTCTATCTCTTCTTTCCCTGGTCATCTTGACTTCATGCTAGATTCTGACTCAAATTCTATCAAGCTTATTCTACAATAATCTTCAGTAACTCCTTCACACACCGTCAATATCTTCAACAAAATCCTAGATTTGTGTGGAGTTCCAGAGAGGGCAACCTCCCTGCTATATAAGGCTGTTTTATTTAGTCTTACACACTATGTACTATGATATGTTGACTTTAGACAATACTTCTCACCACACTTTCTCATTCTTTGTCATTGTCACAAGAACCATGAGCAAAAAAAAAAAAAAAAAAAAAAAAAAAAAAAAAAAAAAAAAAAAGGATGTTAAAATTTAACAGCAACTCCCAAGGATCTGTAATTTCCAGATCATCCTCCAGAACCTGAGCAACCCACAGCCAGTGGATACACTCTTGAAATAAAAAATGTTTTCCATTCTCGAATCGCTGCCAATTACTAACAGCTCTTCAGCTCTGGGCAGAGCCACAAGAACTTTTCCCTCATCCATACTGATCTCCTAACTGGCTCAGCAGTAGCCATCGCTACTATAAGTTCATGAGTGTGATGGTCATATTGTGTCTGGAAGAGAACATTTCATAACATTCCTCCTCAACCTCTGGCTCTTACATTCTTTCTGCTCACTCTTTGGTGTTGCTCCCTGAGTGTTGAAGTTGATACAGTCATCCCATTGAGGAGTCAGAGCTCACCTCTCTCTTATTCTCAAGCACTTAGTGGTCTCTGTATGGACTGACAACTGCCCATTGCAAAAAGAAGCTTCTCTGATCAAGGTTGAGACAGCACTTATCCATACCCATCAGTGCTGGGTATGGATATAAATATTTAGATGTCATCATGAGAACAACAATAGAAGTATCTCCCACTAGGGCTTATGACCTCCCCAGGTGGCAGGTTTACGGTATCAAGCATGAATTCCTCCCTACAGAACATGCGTTGCTGAGCATCCAGATCGTTAGTTTTGTATATCATATTAGAAATAATAATGAGCTTGAACAAGTGCCGGATCTATTAAAGTTTGGGGATTTTTGTTTGATTTGCTTTTCTGACCTAGATCAGATGAAATAACCAGAAACCTACAAAGGGAGAAATAATGAGAGAAAACCCTAAGTGGGAGAGGTACCCTGAAATTCGACGCTCTGTCTGCAACCCTTTAAAACAATTCTAACCCAAGAAGCCAAGTTGCTAAGCTGTAAGAATAACACAAGGAGCTAAACAAGAGTTCACACAGCAATCAGTCCAATCAGCTGCAAAGGTCCAGTGTTTGATTAATAGCTGACAAATTCCCTAACTTTTGACACCATTTCCAGATAAAAAGGACAACCAGGAAAGGCCTAATAAGTGTCTGTATCAATTCCCTAGGATGCCCAGCCTCTAGTTACCACAGCTTCCAATCAGAACACATCAGGAAGCCATTCCCCCATTCACCATCCACCACCCCCACCACCTCCACCCTGCCTGTCTCTCAGTGCCTGCCAGAACCCAAATGGCACATCCGATTCTCTTAAACCACTTTTGCTTTTTTCCATGCCTTTCTTTCCATAAAAGTCCAGAAGTGTGCCAGGAAAGCTTGTTCCTCCTGGTTGGGGTACCAATTGAACCTCTAAATCGTTGTGTATCAGTGAACAAAGAGAGCCTCCGCCTGCTTTTTCTGCGTGGTCCCTTAAGAAGGGAGGCATAGACCAGCCCAGAGTGAAAGAGAACATACAGCATCAGCCACACTACGAAACACTTGTCATCTCACAATCCAAGAAGCCTGAAGGATTACTCAATCCACTACACACACACACACATACACACACATGCACACACACACATACATACACATACACACACATGCACATACACACACACATACACACACGTGCACACACACACATACACACGTGCACATGCACATGCACACGCGCACACACACATACACATACACACACATGCACACGCACATACACACACACGCACACACACGCGCACACACATACACATGCACACACACATACACACACATGCACACACACACATACACACACACACATGCACACACACACACACACACACATGCACACACTCATGCGCACCACACACCAACCCCCTAGCTGTTCCTCCTTTTTCTTTTTGACAGAACTAGAATTGCCTTGGTCTGCTGTTGCCTATCTATAGAGTACTTCTTCCTCTCCCCTCCTGGGGAGTATTGGTTCATCAGCTGTTCCTCAAACTTGCCCAACTTTAGGTGACCTTCTTTGCTTAAGCCCTATGAATCCCCCTCTTCCCCAGGGTGAACCACTCCTCCCTCCCCTACCTCCTACCTCTGGTTTTTGGAATTTGTATAAATGCTCCTGACTCAGGGCCTTGCAGATTTCCCTCACACTGAGATGGATGGTTTTTGTCTGCTTGCATGTCACTGTCTTGAAAGACCTGTGATGTGGGCGCCATGAGAATCCCCACATTGCAAAGGAGGAAGAATGTCAACATGAAATGGGGAGTATTTTCAAGGCACGTATGCAATGTAGCATGTTGAATATGATAATACGACATGGGGATTCTGAATTCTCATCAGTGCTGATATTATAGATGGAGGAATTTTTGTTGGCTGAAAGGAAGGCAAGAACTACAAAGGAAAAGAAGTCTTCTTATAACTTTTTAAAATTTAATTTGGTTCTTTTTTTTTTAAAGCAGCTTTGGTTCTGTGGTTTGAAAAACATCAAGCAAGAAAAATTTCAACAGAAAAGAAAGATTAACTGCATTCTCGGCAGCCACATCACGTCAAACCACCGGTTTATACTGAGCTCATGATTAATTAAGCTTTACAAGCCTTCTTTTGCATAAATCATTTTGTTTCCTCCGACCAGTATTCATAAAATTGATTGTTCAGACAGAATCCAGAGCCTTATATTTCAACTGGGATAAACTTCATAGTCCTTGCTTTTCCCTTCCCATGTTAAAGTGGCCTCGACTTTCTCTAATTTTAACTCTTTCATTCAGCAGGCCATCTCTGCCTATTATTTTCCATCAGTAATTAGGCTCACTGTATTTCAGGGCCAATACAGTATGGCAAGGGGGAGAAATAACTGATCTGCACATCATTATAATAATAGCCTACTACTCAGAAATGGTAGTGCGTTCTACATGGTTCTAAGATATTCTGCTGGACAGCTGTCCTTGAACCTAACAATCTACAGGGTCCTGGTCCCTCTGGATCAGTGTCCCCCAAGAGTAGGGCTCACTTGGCATGGCTTCAGGTAGTATTCTTAACCACTCCACTCAAAATTCTCCAAGTTGGAATTATTATACTTGAGGAGAAAATACCGCAGCGGATAAAAATAACTCAGAATCTAAAGATACCTCTGCATGTGAGGAGAGAGAGAGGGGCATAGGTAAGATCTGTTCTGTCTTCATTGACAGTATGTGCATGTTAGCTAGACTCCTCATTTACTTTGTAAGTGTCCATTATGATGGCCAATAAATGTATAGCCTATGCATAAAAGGAACAGTTATGATTTGGGGAAATACATCAGTTCCACATGACCCCATTTAAAGAAACCCAGTTTTTATGGGCTGGAGAGGTGGCTCCGCTGTTAGACTCTTTGTGTTATTCTTGAAGAAGGCTGGAGTTCAGTTCCCAGTACCTAGTTCCACCAGGTCACAACTGCCTGTACTTACGGCTTAGGAGAATCTAATGCCTTTTTCTGGACTCCCCAAGTACCTACACACACACACACACACACACACACACACACACACACACACATACACACACCACAAGTAAATAAATAACAAAGCTTGGTTTTGAAGGAAATGTCTAGTCTTCTGGGATCAAACCACTTATGGACCACACTTTCTTAGAAGTGGCTGATGGTGAGTATGGTGATAGGCAAATCTACTCTATGACTCAACACACACACACACACACACACACACACACACACACACCACACACACACCATATTCTTATCAAGTCAAGTCATGTTTATCTATCTCCAAAGAAAGTGTTTAAATCCTGAAACATCCGTTTGGCCACATTCAATGTAATATAACTTCTAAAATCTTTTGAAAACCCTATATTATCTTCTAAAGTACAGGAATATAGCATTTATCCTCTTCCTCCTCCTCCTCTTTCCTCTCCTCCTCCTCCTCCTCCTACTCCTCCTCCTTCTCTTCCTTCTCTTAATCTTCCTCATTTTGTGGGATGTGTCTCACTGGCTTGTTCAGCTTGACATTGAGCACACCGCACAACCTCTCAAGTAGCAGGATGTGAATAATTGCACGTGATCTAGCTTCCTCCCACTTGGCTCCACCTCTTAAAGTACCTACCACCTCCCCAAAGTCTTACCCCTGGAATTATGCCTTTAATTCACAAATCTTTGGAGGATACATATTCAAATAATCATGAATGGGGTTGAGAATAAGAGCAAGAACAAGGAGAACATACGCCTGCACTACTCATACATCCACTCTTTGTTTTCTTACACTTCCTCCATTTCTAAGACAAAGTTCACACTGACCTAGGTCAGCATGGAACTCTATGTATCCCATGCTGGCTTTGAACTCATAGTCATTCTCCTGCCTCAGTCCACAAAGCTCTGTGGTTACCAGCAGGAACCACTACTGCTGTCTGGTTTCTGTATTTGGGTAACTGATAATCCTAATAATTTCATCAAGTCAAGTAGTAATTGGCACAGACTCTTCTGCATTGGAGGCCATGTACCATCATGGCCCAAATGAGACTAACATTAGAGTCAATATAACTATTCATGAAACATTGGTGTTATCACTCAGTAACCCGCCATGCACTTCGAATCAGTGCCATATTAACAAATGAGAATAGAGTTTTTCCCTGGCAGTGTCAATTTAGGCACACAGATTAAAAGGCAGAAATCTACAATCAAGGACTGGGGAGCTGTCTCGGAGGTCAGACCACTTGCCGCCCAAGCTTGACAAGGATGGTTGGGATCCCAGGTGCCTACATAAAAGCTAGGTAGATAGGACATCCTGCCTGTGATTTCTGCACTTAGGAGTCAGAAGCAGAGATGCCACACGAACAAGCTGTCTAGCTAATGTTAGCTGAGTCGCTGAGCTCCTGGCTCAGCAAAGGATTCCTTAATAAATGAAAGCAGAGAATGATTGTGGAAGGCCCCTGATGGCATTCTCTGCCTCCACATGTACATGGGGGCCAGGAGAGACAAACAAAGAGACAGACAGAGAGACAAAAAGACACACAGAGAAACAAACAGAGATGGAGAGACAGAAGAAAGACACACATAGAGAAACAGACAGAGAGGTGGATAGAGAGAGACAAAGACAGACAGACAGATGAAGGGACAGAAAGACACACATAGAGAAACAGAGACACAGAGAGACAGACCAGCAGGCAGGCAGTCAGACAGGCAGACAGATGGAGAGTCAGAAAGACACACAGAGAAAGAAACAGACAGAGATAAACAGAAAGACAGAGATAGAGGTAGAGAGACAGATACATACAGAGAAACAGAGACACATAGAGACAAACAGACAGAGGTAAAGAGTGATGAGAGAGACAGAGACAAAAAGAGGGGAGACAGAAAGATAGAAATTGATAAGCAAAAGCTGTTAATGGGATTATTTATTATATTTTAAGAGTGATGTTGGGCTCTGTTTCCTAAGGGAGAGATTCCAGCATTCTTTAAGCAAGCTGCCTTGTGTATGAATAATTTAACAGTAAAGCTCAGAATAGATATATTTGCATCGTTGGAAGACCATATGCCACACTAGTCACCTGTGGAAACTGGAGTAAGTAAACAGGTTAAAATTAATGGCCAAAGTCATCCCCATGTATTTAGATTAAATAGATCAATTTTTCTTTAGGATAACTAAAATGATAGTTTTATACTCACTTGCTTTATGTTTTAATTTATTTATTTCTATCTTATAGGTGCAAGTGTTTTGCTTACATGCATATCTGTGCACCACCTAGGTGCCTGGTGCCCATGGAGGCCAGAAGAGGGCATCAGAACCCCTAGAACTGGAGTTACAGACAGTTGTGAGACACCTCCTGGATGCTGGGGATGGGACCTAGATTCTCTGAAACAGCAACACAGTGCCCTTAACCACTGAGCTATCTCCCAGCCCCTTCATTTCTTTTTTAACAGTGGCTATTGCCTGCTTCTTACCCATGAAATACAGTGATACTTTCTAAGTGCAATAATAGGAATAATATAAATGTTATAATGGGCCTGGCTTTAAGTACATCACTGGGAATCATTTGAATGTAGTAAAAGGGAGTTTGTATAATAGGAGGAATTCAGCTTTGTTGTATTAGAGTGTATCATATTAAGAATATTCAGAGGGCTCACTGTTTTGAAAAAAAAAAAAGACTCAGCTTTAATTCAATGGCCCATTATACTCATGCACATAAAAGAATCCTCTTAATTTAGTTGTGAGATTTGTTTTACAAAACAAAAAGGAGAGCCTCCCATATATCTGGAACCCACTGAACATAGAATTATTTGGGGGATGCTCCTTGTAATTGCTCCAGTTTTAATTTATAGTGCCCATCTATTATTTACACTGTTTTACTTTCTGCTGGAGATTCCATGCTCTGAAGATATTCAGGGTGATGAGGCAAGACTAGAATTATTTTTTGTTTTGTTGTGCTGTGGTATCATCTAATCTTTTTTATTTATGCTAAGCTATTATTTTAGATCATTCTTAGATTTTTTTTCTACAATGCCAGGGCTCATTCTTGCTGAAATGTATGCAATTTTGTGTGTGAGAGAAAAAAATGGAAAGCAAAACCATATATTATGTTGCCCTTACAAAAAATAATCATTAGCTTTCGCCTGCCAGAAGCAAAACAGTTGATCTTTTGCCACACGATTTCATGATTACCAAGTTTCTGTGGAGCTTCCTCCTTTGATAAGCTGAATGGCCCTTCACTATTGCCAGAAGGCAGATAACCTTAGGATAAGTCAGCAGGTTGACCTCTAACTACTGAAAGGGATTTTTTTCAAGGAAACCACACCTATGCCTTTCCCAAAAGTGACAGAGATATAAGCCAACTTCAAGCAGATTTAATTGGGACTTTAATTAGGAGATCCTCTTATTCACTAATTAATTATTGAGTAATACAGTGAGTGGCTCTAAGGGACCTTGAGACATCAACAATTGGCACCCATTCACCCTACAAGACTACACAGAACTGATCTAGACTCACAGAAAGTGCTTTTCAACTCTTAGCAATAAAAATACATCTACACCCTTCTTTCATGTGCTGACCAAGGAAGGAACAGTGTTCATTGTGAGAAAATTCTCCTAGCACATCCCTAAGATGTCATGTTCTGGGTAGCCTGAGAGCTGAAGTTGCATCTGCCCTCTTGGGTAGCCTTTAGCATTGCATTCTTTCAAGGGTCATTTCCTGTCCAGGGTCAGTAGGGCTATTGCTTCTAACATAGCAGCAACAGTCTTAATTTTATTTACTTCTTAGTTGGGATTTGTTG